>NW_004524584.1:28159969-28184807 GCF_000260255.1 Octodon degus | reverse complement strand
TCCGCGCCGCCGCCGCCCGGCCCGCCCCGGCCCCGGCCCCTCCGCACCCCGGTGTCACCATGTCTTCGCCTCCCGAAGGGAAAATAGAGACCAAAGCTGGACACCCGCCCGCCGGTACTGACTCGTTTCCACTTTCTCTGGGGCTCCGGGCAGGGAGGGCCGGGGTGCGGGTCGGGGTCCGCGCGCTCCGGTGCGCGTGCGCGTGCGCCCAGGTCCGCGCGGGCGAGTGCGGCCCCGAACCCCGCCGGCCCGCGCTGCGCACCCCGAGCGTGCGTCCAGGAGCCCCGACGCAGATGCGTGCAGATGGGGTGGCCTACGCAGTGCACAACCTGAAAACAGTTTTACTGGTTGGTATTCAGTGGGAATTTGCAGCTGCTTTAAAAAGAAAAATAAAGGCAGTGTTTTTCATATGATGAGCGCATCTTTACGAAAGAGCCGAAGGAGCGGCAGTAATTCTTAACATCAGTGACGCAGTATGACTTATTTTACCCTCTCTTTCTGGCCAACCTTTTTTCAAACATCCTTTAAAAAATTTTTCTAAACTTCTGAGACGAGGAAGTTAGGCTCAGAAAGAGCCATTTTTCTTTGAAAAATAGGAATCCAAGCCAACTCCACGTTCTTGTGCGATCCTGTACCGCTCGATTTCCATCTCTGCTGACCGGTATGGCCAGACAGTAGTGAGGTGACCAAAAGGCCTTGGTTCCAGAAGCCTAGTCCCAGCAGTGTGCGGGGGTCTTTTAGAGTCTTCCTTGCACACGATGGCCCTAGAACTCAGTCTTCTGGTAACGGGAGCATAAAGGAACGTGGCTTTCGTGTGCCACATGTGTGCATTTTCTCATAGTAAAGATTCCTGTGAGCTCAGAGCTGTCTCCCCGGCCCCTCCCATAGGGCACAAATTATCTCCCTCGTTGTAGGGAATCAGAACCTTTCTTCAAATAGGCTCCATTCCAGCGCAGAAATACATTGTTTCTCAACAACAACAACAGAAGTAACCATGGGGTGGAAACATGCCCAACTGTCTTAAGAGGCAGAGTGCACAAAGTGGCCCAGTGTAATGGAAAGGGTTGGGGAACTTGCTTTGTTTGTTTTGTTTTGTTGTTTTTGGCGGAACCGGGGATTGAACTCAGATCCTTGAGTTTGCCAGTCAAGCGCTTATCCTACTGAGCCATCTCCCCGGCCCCCTTGGGGAACTTTTGTGTTGCATTGGTTAAAAAAAAAGAAAAGAAAAACAAAACGGAGGCTGAGGGTATAACTCAGTGGTAGAGAGCTGGGGACCCTGGGTTCAATCCCTAGCACCCAAAAGAAAGCCAAAACATAACCACCCTCATAAGGATTTGCTTTTAGGTTAATTGACCTTCCTCTAGCAGCGTAGCAGCGGGGTTTTGTCTCCTCCCGCGGTGAGAGACGAGTTCACTGATGTTTCTGTTGGACCAATACCAAGTCTAGGGAGCAATAATTAAATTGCATATAGAGATGTAACCAGATGGAAACTTTTTTAAAATCAGAAGTACACACTGTACATTTGAACTCCTTGAGAGAAATTTCTTGCAGGATTCTGATTTTCTAAGTCGTGAGCAGCTAATATTTTAAGTTGCAGGCGGCGACTCATTTGTGCTGGTCACCGGGAGAGCGTGGGCTCCAGGTTTTCACGAGGCGTGCTGCTGCACTTCTCTGAAACTGCAGTTTCCTCCTTGGTGAAGGCCGAGGGTGGGCCTAGATCTTGCTCTGGGGCGTTCAGGGCTCTGTTTGCATCTGGGAAGCTGTGACTCTGGCTCTTCTGCTTGCAACACTCTCTTTTCTTCAGGCTCAAAGCCCAAGGCAGGTGACCCACTGGTAAATTTAGTAACACCCAGCCTGGCCCCCTAGCTTGGGAACCCCGTATTTAGCAGGAGTGCTGAGGGTCCCTGTCATTGTAACTCAGCGTTCTCCAAGGCCAGTTAGACTCAGCAGAGTTGAAGGAAGGGTGTGTCCCTGTTCCCGGAAGCATGGGAGAACAGGTGCCCTCTCCTCAGTGCCCTGTCGTGCATTACCCATCGCAGAGCCCCCAGCATGCACACTCAGAAAGCTCCCAGTGTTCTTGTCCAGTCTGGCATTGTCAGAGAGTAGACTGTTTATAGAGTGAATGCTAAAAAACAACAAGATATAACCTACTCTAATAAAGGATAACTGTCAAGGGTAGCCAAGAGCACAGTTTGTAAAACAAAATAACTACCTTATAAACTTAGGGAACACTTCCATTAAGTGACTAAATTGTTTGACAGACTTGTGCTTAAATCTTCAATCAGAAATAATAAAATTCTTTTGCAGTGATTCTCTCGCTGTTCTTTTGTGTTTTCTCTTTATTGCTCTCAGACCCGTCCCCTGTCCCACCCTTATCCCTGCAGTACCCCATCTTCCCTTTTACACTTTCCTCCCTCTGTCAGCACCTGCCTTTCTACACCGAGCTTCCCCAGCGGGTTGCATGAATGTCTTTATCCCACAGCGCTTGGCACAGAGCCTCAGTAAATAGCTCTAGGTGGGTTTCTGTGCCGTCTTCTCTCCCCTCTCGCTGCTGCACCGTGAGCTGAGCCCCTGGCTCTGTGTCGGAGCCCTCTCCAGTTTGGAGTGAGGGTGAAACAGTGACTGTTGGATGGTACAGCATAGCCACGCACTTCTGAGAACCTTATGCTTTCCTTAAGGTAAGGACAGTGAGAACAGTGCCATTCCCACAGCTGCAGTCCCACACTTCAGGAGGCAGGGGCGGGAGGGTTACAAGTTGGAGCCCTGCCTGGGCAGCTCAGCAAGACCCTGTCTCAGTAGGGTCTTCTGTAGACCCAGTGCAGAGGCCCTGGATTTGGTCCCCAATACCATACCACAGGCACATAAAACCTAGCCAAGCTGTTGGGAGCACTCTTGCCAACTTGGAGCCAGTGACCAGGAACTGACCTGAAGGAACCGCAGCAGCCCAGCGCAGGATGCCATCCCTCGCCAGGTACCACCTCCCAAGGTGGCAGCTTAGTGGGAAGGAAGGTAACCTGCAGAGAGGAAGTACTGCCTGCTTTGCATCATGTTCCGTAGGCGTCTCGGTGGAAGCAACCCAGGTCTGGGACGTGAGACCCTACCTCTGCTTTCCACTACAAATACACAGAGGAGGGGTGAAATTTTCTGTGATGAGAATCACTATTAACCTAGATTAGCAAATAGAATTAGAGGAGGCTCTCTGCTTTATCTAACAGCAGTAGCGACATTCCCCAGCAGAAGGGAGGACATGGCTGCAGCCACACTATTACTGCCGGCCTCTGAGCTTTGGCAGTGACAAGGATAAATCACTAGATACACGTTGCTGGCCCTGTTCTCACACACCCCCGTTTCCGAGAGGAACCCAAACCCTGTGACGGTGAAGCCTCCCAATACATGGATGTATTGGGTTTTGCTAACTTTATGTGAATATTCTTCAAAAAGTAGAGAACATCCCCCACAGACCTGAATCAAATGAAAATAACGAGCATGATAAAGTGAAATGGGAAATAGACCATTTTGCTGTTTTTAGTAACCCAGATAATTCAACTCTGTTGTATTAAGCAGGAATTGAGGGTGTGCTTAAAAGTTCTTGGGTGATGACTCCCTGCTCTCTTCCTGCAGGAAGGTTTTCAGATGATCTGGGCTGCTGCGTGCTAGAGGCAGAGGCTGATCTGCGTTTTGTTGTTTTTAGCTCCCAGTCTCAGGCCTGCTCAGCAGATTCCCCATGTGCACAGCCTCAGGACTGGTCAGAGGTTGAGGCGCAGGTAACGGGTCTGCTCTTGCTCCTGCATGCCATGGGACCCGACCTGTCGGTCACTGCAGCTTCAGCAGCTGCCAGGCAATTTCCCTTCTTTGGCTTAGTGAGAGCCACCCTCGGTGCAGGGTCAGGAATTGGTGGCAGCATAAACCATCGCCTCCACCTGGATGTACACATGGTCCCTGGCAGGACCCCACCCACCTGGGGAGGACATGCAGGGCTGGATTGTGATCCCCACCACGGACGATCCCGTTGGACTCCAGTACTTAGGCTTCCCAAACACTTCCTCTGCCTCTGGCCTTTTATCCTCCTCCACTTCGCCTTACAGGGTCCCCACCCCCATGCCAGCCTCCTAGAGAGGCTGCTGGCTTGCCAAGTGACTCTTCTCTCTCCTCTGCCCAGATCTGCCTCTTGACATCTAGGCATGGTGACACAGCCACTGCTGTCTCTCCCCCATGTGTCACCTTCCTGAGTCAGCCACACACTGGCCCTCGTGATCCATGGTACCTGCCTGGAGACAGACCATGGCTGTGGTCCCAGCTGCCCGGGAGCTGAGGCAGGACGATCGCAGATTCCAGCCCAGCCTGGGCAGTATAGTAAGTTAGCGAGACCCTGCCTAAAAAAACAACCAGGATGTAGCTGAGTGAGAAGGAAGGTCCTAAGCTCAGCCTCCAGTACCTCAAACGAATTAAACTGAATTCAGTGACCATGTTCTCCTGCCCCAGTCCCTTCAGCAAATTCTGCTAATCTCACAGGACACAGCGACATTCAATTCCATTTCCCTTGCTTACTGCCACTGCAGGGCTCTACCTGAGATCATTAGATTTAATACTAACTTACAACATGCTGGAGATTTTCTGTCCTTTTGTTCTTCCCACCAGAGCAGTCCTGAGGACCTCTCAGCTCCTGTAGGGGGATTAGCATCTCTTTGAATAATATCTCAATAGCGCTTTCCAAGGAGAACAAAGGTAGCTACATTGTCGAGTCATGCTCCAGTTCCTGCAGGCCCTGCTCTGGGGACACTTCTGCTCATCACCAGCCCCTCCTCCCTGCTGGACACCTCACATGGCTCATGGGCCCTCCAGCAGGGAGCAGCCCCGCAGAGAGCTCGCTGCCGCCCGTCCTCTGCAGGGTTTTCCCGCCCCCTGGTGAGCATCAGCGACACCCTGATGCTGCAGGGCGGTAAGGCCAGTGATCCTCGGTAGTCTTTGGCCTTCCAAGTGCTCCCAGAAGTGCCACAGTAGCCAGGACCACAGCGCCACCCAGCTCTGTGTGCTGGCGGAAGGGCCAGCGTGTGGCTGGCGCGCAGCTCCCAGGATGCCTTGCGCTGCCTGCCCCTGAGCAGGAGGAGTGCACTCGGGGTGGGCAGGGCAGTGCTTGGCCCAGCAGCAACGAGACGGCGCGCATGGCAGTTGATCGGATCTGGGACTTTCCAGAAGCCTCATGGTGGCAGGCATAAATCATTTAAACCGTGACTCACGGATATGCGGACTAAGCACGTAGAGCCGTGCCACAGCCCACAAAGAAAGCTGGTGATATCAGGGTGATGGTTGGAATGACCAAAGCATTCGAGGGTGCCCGCAGTCTTAGTGACAGTCGGGGGGCCACTTGGTCAGCACCGTGGCAGGCACGCACGTCACAGGCTCCTCACTCCTCAGCTACACCTGGCTTGGTACCGTCCTCCACCGCGGAGGCAGCACGCACTGAGGACCTGAGCACCGCGGCCTGCTTGGTTAGCGCCGAGTTCTGATTCGTAAAACCTGCTCTTGACACGAGCTAGTGGGAACGCCTCCTCCGCCTACCCTGGGAAGCAGAACACCGTCATTGTTTCCGCACGGCTGGAGGCGCCTGAGACCAGCTCTAGCAGCGTGCTCAGGCACATGTACACGTGTGCATATGCACGCGCACACACACACACGCGAGCACGCAGGCGGAGCTGGGATTTGAACCTGTCGAGCTCAGTCCTGGCACCCAGGCCCTTTCCCGCTGCACAGCACTCTTGCTAAAAGGAAACTAGCAATTACTTAAGTGTGAAGTTTGAGTAACAGCCACCGCAACAAAAATCTGAGTTCTTTCTTTCCAGTGTTTCTCATGAAATTACTTAGCTTTACAAATAATTCTGCAGAGACTTCTGAGAAAATTATCCTGCCGTTGTAGTTTTACAAATGGAGACTTTCAGAGACACTGATCCCACATTCACAATAAATATGGGCTGTCATATGTTTTGGCAGTAGTGCAAGTTCCCATGAATCTGTCGCAGCCTTGAGTTATTATGCTTATTGCCACTTTTTATTGCTGCGTTAATCACCATACATACAGAGAGGGATTGATGGAGTTAATTGTTTTTAGCAGCTGGATTAAATGTGAGCACTCGGGCTGGGTGACCGAGCCCTGACACAGGGTCTTGCCTCACCAGCGGGGTGGACGGGCACTCTGCAGCCACCTCTGGAGACAGTCGCTTCAGGTGTCACCTTGATGGTCATTATCGGCTTCCTTTGTGGTTAGGTGCACTGCCCTTTTTACTTTCAGTGGGTTTGTAGAACACATCTGTGAATTATAGCTTAAAAGTTTTATATCTGCCAGATAGCAAAGAGTCTGAGGTCACTTTTAAGTGGGCACCCGTGTGCACTTCCCAGGGCTGCCGTAAGCATGCCACACCTGGGCAGTTGCGACAGCGGACAGGTCTGTCTCCTGGTTGCAGGTGCTGCAGGTCTGGGCTTTCCTGCCGGCCTCTGTGGCATGTGGCGTGTGGATGGCCGTCTTCTCAGTGACCTTACTTAGCTGTTTGTCTGTACACGTGGATCCCTGCTGTCTCTCCCTCTTGGAAGAACACAAGTCCCATTGGAGTAGTACCTACCCTACCATAGCTTCTGCCTCTTTAAAGGACCTGTCTCCAAATCCAGACACAATCTAAGTTTGTGGGCATTAGAATTTCGCATTATGTACTTTAGTGGGGCAGCTTTAGGTCCTTCCTTTGGGGAAAAAATTCGTGATTCTCAGACCCCACATCTCAAGACTAGAAAACCATCACAATGTACTACAGAATTTTATTTTTAGTCACCATTTCTAAAGGGGTGGCAGATTATGTGAGCTGGGAAATGTTAGATTAAAGTCTTGGATGGTGGATGCTTTGTCTTTTTTTGTTTGTTGTTTGCTTTTGTTTTGTTTTTTAAACCTGAGCTCAAAGTGAGGGAAGTTCCCACAGACCAAAAGCAAAGAAAGATGAAGTAAGAGTTAGCATGAGACTTGGATCCACATGAGGAGTGGAGCAAGGCCCCAATCCCCTACGTAGAGCTGGATCCTCAGAGGCCAAAGCTTGGAGGAGACTGTGAGGGGCACAGGAGGATGGCAGGGAAGCTGGCTGTATCCGCCGGGGGTCCAGCTGTGGCAGGCGTCTCCTCGAGAACTTGTAAGCTCAGACTCATTTTTATGAGTTGAGTTCAGGTTTACGTGCTCTGCTCTTCCTATCTGGAGAAAGCCATCAAAAAGCTCCCCAAGCCCTGGGCTTGTAGTCTGACAGAAGCAGATGCCAGAGGGGGTTGTCTCTCCAAGACCACAAGATCTGGTAATGACAATTACAAGCATGTAATTCATACGTGGCCAGCCCAAGAATGAGAATCAGCAGGTAAACTGCAGGATTAGACCCCCAAGGACCTCCAGCCATCGGCAGGTATGCCTAAGATGATAAAATTAGGGGAGCTGGAAACTCAAGGGAAACACGAAGACCCTGTCAAAAAAAGTCCTATTGAATTACAGACCAAAACATAAGCTCTAGAAATGAGAAATAAAATGATTGGAAAGTCACTTACTGGTATCCAAGCAGGTTTGGGGAAGATCTCTGGGCAGGATTCTGTTCCTCCCAAAGTAGACTTCACCCTGCATTGAACGTGCTGGTGCAGAGAGAGCCGTAGCTCAGCCCACCTGTGCACCGTCTCAGCACAAGTCTTTCCTGCACTTATGCCCTGTGCTGCCCCTATCTGATAAGACAGCTGCTAGGGCACTGCTGGTCCCCAAGAGCCAGCACCTTCTTCCTGAAGGCAGGCACTGGCAGTGTCGCCCTGGGGAGCATCAGGACTCTAACCTTGCCTCGCACTTCCGTAACTTGGCCAAGTCCAACCAAATGTGGAAGCCGAGAATGTGATGTGGCAGGGTGAGTGACAGTACCGCTGGGATGCAGCTGGGCAGTGGCAGAGACCTGGTGACTCGGGTGGGGAGTTGAACCACCGAACACCTCAGTCTTAGAAAGTTTGGCTTCGTTCTGCCGGTGAGGCAGGCTGCTGAGGACCCCTGTCAACCAAAAGTCACAACTATGCTTTAAAGGAAATAAGAAATTAGTTTATTCTGAGCCAAATATGAGTGGTCGTGGCCTAGGAATGCAGGCTCAAGTGACCCAGAATAGCGTAATATATCTTGCAGAAGAGATGGCATCAGCTGCAGCCACAGAACAAAGAAAGTCAGAAGTTAACGCAAGTGACGAGCACAGGAGCGGGCCGGAGCGGGGCTGCAGCCGGGCAGGGAGCCCTTCCCTGAAGCTTGCAGCCGTCCTCACTGTGCTGGCGGTGGAAGCCCCTGGTGCACTCATTTCAGCAGTGCACGCTGAGAGTTTTACCTGAGTCCTGAGAAGGTAGACAGTGCGTCTTCCGCAGTGACGGTGCTTCACTCGGCCAGTGTCGGCGGCAGGATCTTTAATAGAGATGCGGCTTCCTCAGAGAACCAGCAATCTGTGAAGCTAAATTTTTGGATGCAGGGTCAGCATCTCCATTCTAATCCCCGGAACACTACGATGCTGAAAGATAATAACCAGGGCTGGCGAGATAGCTCAGCAGACTAAGCACCTGCTTAGGCAAGCACTGGGACTGGAGTTTGATCCCCGGTCCCGCATGCTGCACCAGCCCCACCCCTGGGTGCACTGAGCTGGTGACAGAGTCCGGGGTTGGTGGCACATGCCTGTAATCCCAGTGCCGGGAAGGCTGAAAACAGAAGAATCACTATAAGTCTGAGCTGTGCAGTGAGACCCTGTACCAAATTACCAATTACATACATATTTGTATATCATTAAAAGAAAATGAAAACTTACACACATAAAAAGTTTTGTAGATGATGTTCAGACTGTTATGACTCGTGACAGTCAAAAAGTGGAAATCTCCCACAGGCACGTGATCCCCTGAAGAGTGGGTAGATTTGATTGAGTGTATCCATGCAGCAGGGACTATTGGCGCTCAGAGGAGTGTTGGTCTGAACCACGCTGCCACACACATGGACCTTGGAAAGGTGCTCGGTGAAGAGCCGGTCACCAGAAGCCATGCACTTTGTGCTTCTGCTTCTAGGCCGATGTGTACAGCAGAGAGCACCAGAGGACTGGTGGCCGGGAGCCTGGGGAGGGGTGCACAGGAAACCCCAGCTCGCGGCATGGGCTGGTGTTCGCAATGTGACCATTACATGGAACAGTGATGGTGCACCTCTGAATACACTCAGAACCACTGTGTTACACTGTGTACATGGGTGAATTGGAGCCGGAGATGTAGCTGTGCACCACAGCACCCGCCTGGCAAGCACAAAGTACTGAGTTCGATTCCCAGTACCAAAAAAAAAAAAAAAAAAAAAAAGGAAAGAAAGAAAATGATAAATTGTATTGCATATAAGTTAATGTCAACAAAGCTATTTTTAAAAGGGGCGCTAATGCCTGTCAACCTCATAGTAGCTGTCCTGTGACGGTCATGGCCACGTCACCCCATCTAAAGCATCAATGTTATCTGAGGAGATAAAATATCTCCTCAGGGCAGGGCCGAGTGACCTTTGTTAGGTGAAGGAGGCTTGCAGAACCTAAGCAAGCGGCCACTTCGCTGGCCTGTGTCCTGTCACATTGCTGTCTTATGAAGTATTGAAAGGTGACCAAAGGCAGACATGAGCGCCTGGGCACGGCTCTGAAAAGTTCTTCAGCGAGAGGGTGCTGAGTGCTGTGCCCTCTTGTCTGTTCCCCCGCCCCATCCCCACGCCCTGGTCCATGCCAGCTACCCCTGCCTGCCCTAACCCAAGCTCTTCTGTGTACATTGCAGTGAAGGCTGGTGGGATGCGAATTGTGCAGAAACACCCACACACCGGAGACGGCAAAGAGGAGAGAGACAAGGATGACCAGGAATGGGAAAGCCCCAGGTAGGATGAATCTGGTGGCTTGCTTTGCCTGTACCTTCATTCTGTTAAACATTTACACATGTTCTCTGTCCTGTGCTTCAGATAACTCTCAGGCCACAAGGCCACGCTGGGTGTCTCCTTTCCCAGGGAGTGGGGGCAGCTGTGCCAGGCAGGCAGCACCCTCCCACCACGCAGGTGCAGAGGAGGGGCTTGCAGGCACAGCAGCCAGCCGGCAGCCTGGTCTGGCCAATGCACCCCTTTGTGACAGCAGCCCCCCCCAGGCCTACCCTGGAACAGCTCACTGCATGGCCCTGGCTCTAGCAGGCCCCAGCCCCAGCCAGCCTTCTCCCACCAGCCAGGCCACCAGAGTGGAGGACATGGCAAATTCTCAGCCTTAGGTCTAACTCGGGCTCTCCTAGGAAACTCGCTGGGACTGCCGAGACCTGAGACCCCAGAACTGCTTTCAGCCTGTCTAGAGTGAGCAAGGCAGGTCCCCATGAGTGACCGTGTACCCTTGAGTGGTGCCTCAGCCCTAACCTGCTGGGCCCTGGCCCTCTCTGTTCACCCCTCTGCCAAACAGCTGTGTTCCGTGGAGGTTCTGGTCCCAGCTGTGTTGGGGGACCCAGCCTGCACTGTCCTTGATTTTGTCATGCACGAATACCTCCGTGGAGAGGAGCGTGAACCTACAGTTTCTGCTTGTAACTTGCCTCCAGGTGATGCCTTGGCCAGCGGAGGAGAGGAGGGTGTGCGAGGGAGGGAGCCTGTATTTCTGTGCAGCCGGCATGAGGTTGGACTCATTCCACTGTGGCAGCTGAAGGCGCAGAGGGCCTTCTCCCCAGCTTGTGCCTGGGGAAGAGGATCACACATGGCCACACATTTGCCTTCACCTGCACCTCCCCTGAAAATGCAGTGGGAACTGCAGGGCACCTCCAGTGGCTCCAAAAGAGGGGCTCAGGGGGCCCTTGCCAGCAGGGGAACCCACGCCGCGCTGCACGAACATCCCTGCCCTGCTGGGTATTTTCCACAGAACTCTGCGTGGAAGGGCTCCTGGATCAGCCTGAGGGGAGGATAACATTTTGGGTGAAGTTTCAGAGTCATTGTGGCCCATTTGAAATCATGAGATCAGCAGTGGAAAGGAGTGTCCGGCCTGGGTTTGGGTTTTATTTGTCTTACTTTTTTGTTGTTTGCTGCTGGGGATTTGACTCAGGGTCTCACGTGTGCTAAGAAAATTCTACAATTACATTTCTCCCGGCTGCTTTCACAGAGCTGTGTTTAGACGTAGCATTAATAGGTCTTGCAGGTCTGTGGTCCTCAATCTGAAAGCCTCTGGTACCATTTGTTTCAGGATTCAGCACAGTGGAGCTTTGGGAAGAATCCTGCAGACTTTAGGAGAACAGGCTGCTGTGCCGGCCCTGCCCCTGGGGCACGCTGAGGTGGCAATTGAGACTGAGTGTGGTGGTGCACACTGTGATCCCAGCTCTTGGAAGGCTGGAAAAAGGCAGATCACTATGAGTCTGATCTAGTAGTGAGGCCATGAACACCCTGTAGACCCTGCCCTAAAATACAAAAAAAAAAAAAAGGAGAGCAGGGCAGTGGCCCTCCCAGCCATCGCCAGCAGGGCCAGCAGCAAGTCGTGTGAGTTGTATTCTGTGTGTGCTCCATGGGGGAGCCGAGTACTCAGGCCCAGACACCTTGTGCCTCTGTTCCCGTTCTGTGTTGCCTTCACATGGGTGATAAGGAAACTTTGGCTTCTGCGAGCGTTGTTGGATTCTGGACAGTCAGAGTACATGGCCCTCTGTAGTTTCCTCCTACAGGAGGCCAAGTGTCCTCATGTTCCTCATCTCCTGCTGCTTCCTAAGAAGGCAGGCAGCAGACAGAAGAAATAGCCTTAGTGGAACAAAGCCTGGGCGATGGGGAAATCCGAGCTCTACTGTGTGTCAGTGAACGAAACAGACCGCAGCTGCTCCCCTGCCCAACACAGCGTCCCGACCATGAGAGATGACGAGCTAGCCGCCTGTTTAGACACACAGGTGCGTGATGTAGTTTGGTAGCGGAGCACTTGCCTAGCATACACAAGGCTCTGGTTTGGTCACCAGGACTGCAGAAAAAAAGAACCAAAGAGCAAGACGACAGACAGACAGACAGACAGTCAGACAGACAGACAGAACTATCAGATAGATCTGTTAGCTTTCTTTCTGCAGATTTTTCCAGGGGACAAAATACCGCATTTGCAGAAGATGAGCAATTTAAATTTCTATGCCAGCCGGAGAGATAGCATAATGGCCTGTTTGGCAAGCCCAAGGTCCTTAAGTTTGATCAAGCCCGAATTTGATCCCTGGTACCAAAAATAAATACATAGATAGATAGAAAGATATGCTGGAAGATGAATGGTGGCAAGAGAAGATCAAATACCCGGAACCTTAAATTTTAGCATATTGTTTTCACCTACAAGACTTGCTCTGGTCAAGCTTGGAATGCCTGCCATTCTGATCTTCTAAATACATACTTCTTGTCATGACATACCAATTATTACCATACTATCTCTCAAGTAAAAGTTTTTTTTTTTAAAATAAAGGGTAATAAATGAAAAAAAAAGAAGGTGAAAAGAGATAGATAGATAGATAGATAGATAGATAGATAGATAGATAGATAGATAGATATACAGGATAGCTTCAATAATTGTACTGCTGACTTCTGCAGGTGTATTAAGAGGAGAGGCTAATAATTTAATTTTTTCTCTCTCCTTTTTAAATTTTATAACTTTTTTTCTACCAATTTTGCGTGTTTGTATCTGGTAACCTGAACAACTAATCTGAAGATAACAATATACAGTATAACAACCATTATTGAAGTCCTATTATTCTCTTTAGTGAAATTTTGTATTGTTTCTAATGTTTTGGTACTATTTTTAATTGCCTTTAAATTAAAAAAAAAAAATTTAGTGCTCTCATTACCAATCCAAACTACAAAAAAAAAAAAAAAAAAAACCCACACACTTGCTCTGTATCTCTGAATACCCAGATGCTTTGAAGCAATCCGGCTACAGAACACTACCATGCGCACAGGGGGTTGTTGTGGCTGTAGCTGTCCCTGCCTGCCACGGAACTGCCCGCATACAAGCACACACAGTACTCGTGCCGATGTCCTGCCTCTTGTCCTCTGGACTTTGCAAGACTCTTTACCCACGTGGGTTAAGCTGAGGGTGCAAAATGGGTGAGACCGTGAGCATCAGAAGCACTGACCCTCACTAGTGAAAGCTGTGGGCTTTCTTCCGGTCACAGAATGACCCCATCTCTGCTCCGATTGATATTTTCTCTGTAAACCAGAGCTTGATTGGACAGTGAAAGGGGAAGAAAGCCACCAGCGGTGGACTTGGGGCTCGTGGCTCCGCCCCGTCACACCAGCCTGCACCCTGTGCATGGCTGACTTCTCCCTCCAGGTCGTCCCAAGTTGCTGATGGGTAGTTCAGTCATCCCTGTCAGCAATAATTGTCACCAGTTCTCAAGGCAGCAGTGTGACTGCCTTACTTCGGAGGGCTCTGTTCACCTCAACTCGTGTCAACCACGCAAGCGCTCCTTGTGGTCTTCTGTAGTTCAGAGTTGTACCCCCACCCCAAGTTTCTGTTCCCTGTTCAGTGGCTCGCAGAGTCAGGTGGCTTTTCAGGGTCACACAGCAGATAGGTGGATGAGCCCTAGCACCGGATCCAGCTTCCTCTTCTTTAGTTTCTAGTCTGCGCCTCCCGGCTGAGCGCCTGCTTTGCTGTGGGCCCTGATTGGTTGCTTCGCCCGTACCCTGGTGGTGGAGTGTTCATCATACAGACAGGAAAGCAGGGCTTGGGGGGTGGTCCTGCCCATGGTAATGGAGTCGGTCGCAGCAGCCGGGTCAGTATTCAGCCCTGTGTTCAGAGTCTTGGAAGCCTAAGGCCCTCATGTGATATAGGAGCCCCTACGTGACATAGACTGCAGTCTAGATCCTTCTACAAATAAAACCTTCTGGCTTGGAGGTTGCCGAAACCTCTCCTGTGCTTCTCAGACCCATAACCCTGCCCTTCTGCAGCCTCGGCACCAGGAAATGGTCTAATTACCAGTTGACGCCGGGACTCTGGAGGACGGCATTGCTTTGCTTTTTACATTTGGAAAGGCCTAGTTGTTTGCAGAATTTAGAAAACATGTCATTACCCTCTTGGAAATGCCATATGTCGAGTGACTTGATCACCCACATTATCCTAACCACAAAATTTTGAATTTTTTGAATCATATTTTGATGTTTTGAACCAAATGTGTCCAAATATAAAAATAAGTGCATCATTTCAGAAGCCAATTTTTTCGTGAGTCAGAGATCTACATTTGCAAACTCTTCTTCACTTTTTCCCAATTATTAGTTATTGAAGACTGATTTTCAGTTCACTAATTCATGCCTGGTGGCTTCCTTTCCCATTCACTGCAAAAATCAATAGAGCAAGATTATAGAGCGAGTAACAGCCACATTAAGGGTGTTATTTTATGACCAGAAGAAAGCCCACAATGTTTACTAGTAATTATTTTCCTCATTTCCTTTAATCTTATCATTTTCAAGGGATATGGAAATAATTTCTTATGTCACCTAGTTTTTTTTTTTTAAGATGCTACATTTAAAAGATATTGCAGCTGAAAGGAGAAAATATTGCCCAAGAATTTTCATCAGGCTGAGGTCTAGTTACCTGAGTCTTCATATCCGGGAAGAGGCGGCTGCTCCATCGCACTGGCTGGCACTTTCCTGAGCCGAGCCGCTGCTCCCTGCCATCCCTGCAGTGACCCAGTTGGAGAGAGCCGGGGTTCTCCTCAAAACGTGCTGTAGAACACAAGCTAGTGCACGCAGTTTCATAAGGGATGAATTGCAGGCCTGGCGGCAAAGGAAGGAAACGGGTACATGCTGGGTGTGTTCCGAGGCTCTGCCATGAGCCCAGGCTTAGGACCAGGTATTGAAAGGTAACGAGTGGCAGGAAGAGTAAAGTAGGGCCTAATAGGTTTGGCTACACGTGGGGTTGGATGAGAAAACATGAAAGAGGAGGCGATGGGGCTGAGTAGCAGAGATGAGGGAGCAGGCAGGTGTCCGGCATCGTCTGTGCTTTGCACTGTCCCACTCTAGAACCCTGGTCCCTGCTGCATGCGCAGCCAGGATGTGGGAAGAAATCAGCTTGCACACGAACAGTGACAGATGAGCCTGACTATAACGCAGATGATTACTGTGGCCACAGGGGAGGCTGAGGAGAAGACAGCTGATAAGTGTAGCCACATCGAAGAGGGCAGCACGGTACCAAGTAACTCTGGAAAGAACATTGGTTAGAGTATTGTAAGGCTAAAGAGAAAAAAGAACTATACCTAAATATTGTATTCCACTTAGTAAATGTTGTATTCCAGTTAGTAAACAGGTTTCCTTAGGGGTTAGGGTAGCAATTCTGGCATTGTTTCAGGTGTATTCTAGGACCAAACAAATTGGTAAAATATTATGGATCCTGACAGCAAAGTTTCTTGCTGCCAAGAAAGAAGCTAGAAATGCGAAGCAGGGAAGATTGAGATGAACGCTGTGCTGGTGAGCGGGAATTAAAGGGATCTGGAAGAGCTGATGGTTTTAGGTGAACGTAGGGATGGATGGGTGGACAGAGGGGGCATCCACACGCATACGTACCTGCAGAAATAAAGGTCAGTGGGTGGTTAGTATGCGTACACACGCTTCCTCGCCTTGTTCACTCTGAGGGTCTGCAAGAGCAGAGTTCTCCAATCAGAGGAACAGGGATCCTTGGAGAAACAGTTGCTTTCAGGACAAGGCAAAATACTAGATGAGCCTGGAACATCAGAGAGTCTAGGACAAGGACGTGCTCCAGCAAGGATGTGGTCATGAAGGCTGCCTGAGGGTCTCCTCAGGGCTAATGCTGGAGTACTTCTCTATAAAGCGAATAGTGACAGTAGTGGGCTAGACCTGTACAGTGATGGCAGTATCTATAATTCCGTGGCATAGGTAATTAAGTAGGGGGTAGGCACAGCTCTTCTCTGTTGAAGAATTCCACTCCATCAGTGCATGAGGAAGGAAGGCAACTGCATATCGCTAGTCAGGAAATAGCATAGGAAGAGGGCGGGCAAGATTTACCAGTAGAAGGTAGGATTTGCAGGTGAAAGCTCAAGGATAAGAAGGATATTTGTGTAATCTCAAAGCATCTTCCCCAAACAGTACCAAATGAGTATATTTACAGGAAACAAAAATGCAGTGTTGCTTTGTTGGACCCCAGCTGAGAAACTGCATGTTAAGTGGCTAAATTTTTGCTACTCTTTGCATGTTTGTGAGTCCCTGAGTGTTGGTTTGAGAAGGATTTTTTTTAATAATTTTATTGAGAAACAAATAGCAACGAGACAATTTCACAACTGATTAGTAGGTCAGTTTCAATAATTAACACATTCTATATTGTCTTAGTGGTTATTCACTGTACAAGATGCAGACATGATATCCTGTCCACAAAAACTATTAGAATAAATCTCTCTACTCATTGAATTAAGAGAATACAGCTGTGTATCTATCCTAACTATTTTGAGTATACAGATACAAAATGGTCGTTCATTTGTAGCCCCCTTTTTTGGTTAGTTTTGTCAGAGAAGTACATTCCATTGTCATTTAAATACTGTAGGTGCATGAATTCAGCAAAATATTCCAATATAGTCCAATAGTCCATAATAGTAGTGGGTTTTTCATAAGACTGTCAATGTCCGAAGTCATTGACTTAAACATTTTACAGCTCATCATATTAATATGACCTTACTTTTTATACTTCACTTTCATACTTTTCTGCTGGATGGTTAAGACCAAGAAAGAGCAAAACCTATATAACAAGAAATGTAACTTTGTATCTGATAAGGTCAGTCAAATCCCCTCAGGATTTAACCTGAAACTCTGTCCCTCGGTTTGTAGATCCTTTGTTAGTGTCAGCCATATGGATGAGTCATGGCTATTGCTCGACCAATTTGCTCTCTGTGAAAGCTTGAGAGAATGTTCTCTCTGCATGTTACTCTCCTTAGGCACACTCTACATCATTAATCACTTTCCTCTGTGGCCCAAAATCTCCTTGATCAGAAAATTTGGGACCCAATTGAGTTACATGACATTATAGTAAAAGCTCTCATACGTCCTTACTGACCTTGAAAGGCTAGGGCCAAAATGTTGGCTGTCCTTGTAGCCCTTCTTTTTCTTCAATTTTTGGTCTGTGAACTTAAGTTGTTAATCTTCCAGAAGAGAAACTTAATAATATTATTACCCTATAACATAGGCAATTGAGCTAACCTCACCATCTGTCTGAATATCAAACATCTTAGATATAACATGGAACAGGTATTTTCCATCAAGTATTGATATGTTAAACTTCAAGTGTCTCCAAAATATAAAGAAAAAAGATTAAAAAGATAAAAAAATATTTTAAAAATAAGAATAAGCATTTACATATTTTTACACTGAAATTTAGAATTCTAACAATATATAGCTTTGTAGCAGGACAGTCCTGTGACTTTTTTAAAAAAAATAATTTTATTGAGAAACAAATAGCAATGAGACAGTTTCAAAACCGATTAGTAGGACAGTTTCAATAATTAATACATTGCATATTGTTGTCTTAGTGGTTATTCATAGTACAAGATGTAGACATGATGTGCTGTTTACAAACACTATTAGAACAAATTTTTCTATTCATTGAATTAAGAGAAAGTAGCTATATATCCTAACTATTTTGAATATACAGATACAAAATGGTCGTTCATTTGTATCCCCTTTTTTGTTTAGTTTTGTCAGAGAAGGGTATTCCATTGTCATTTAAATATTGCAGGTGTGTGAATTCAGCAAAATAATCCAATATAGTCCAATAGTCCATAATAGTAGTGGGTTATCCATAGGACTGGCAATGCCAGAATTTGTTGACTTGAGCCTTTTACAGCTCAGCATATTAATATGGCTTTACTTTTTATACTTTTCTGCTGGATGATTAAGACCAAGATAAAACAAGAAATGTAACTTTTGTCTAAGCAACTGTACTGAAGATAGGAATGTGTAATGGTAGGGTCATGCTTGGAATGCCTGTCATTCTGGTCTTTCTTCTAAATACATACTGTTTGTCATGACAGCTTTTTTCTCCCCCCCCCCTTAGGCTGGCTCACAATGCCTTAAGGGCAGGTCTGGTAAGGGATGAGGATCTGGGGATCGAACTGCACCACTGTATCCTGAGTCTGAGTGGGTTTCCTTAAGCAAGCATGTCAACAACTGAGCTAACCAGCAGGCCCCCTGAGTGTTGGTTTTGAATTGCAGATAAATGTTAGCATGTAGACCAAAGTCCACAAAGGAAGGATGTGTGAGTCAGAAATATTGACTATATTTAGTATTTGTCTCTTTATCTAAAGTGTTTCTCAACTTGCATTTTAATTTAGTACACCTTCAAAAAATATTCTCCTCCCTGAACAGTTCAGGAAGCCTCCTCATGTGGGGTGTGGTGGTGCGCACCCCCAGGGCGAGCACTTGGAAGGCTGAGCTGGGGAGATTGCTGCAAGCTTGAGGCCAGCTGGATATACAAGCGCAGCCTGAAAGACAGCAAGAATTTGTCTAAAATAAGCCACATCCAAACCATCGCACCAGGTTATAAGAAACATTTTAGAACAAGAATGAAACAGAAAGAAGCCCAGTGGAAACTTAGTGTGATGGCAGTGGATACAGATGCAGCCTGTGGAGGTGATCAGGATTAGACACAAACATCAGAGGAAGGCCCCAAGACTGAGCCCAAGAGGCTTTGTGCAAAAGAGGGAACACACACATACATGCGCCATGTGCCCCGTGATGCTCTCCACTGCCTTGGCAATCTGCCAGCAAGAAGGCAGTCACCAGGCGGAACCCTGAACCTTGGTCTAGAACCACGAGCCAAAGTAAACCCTCCTTTCATTATTGTTAGCCTGCCCCAAGGATTCTATCCTAGTAACAGAAAATGTACAGTGCAGAAGATCTGCTATGTATGAATTCATTCAGCTTGTATTTTGCTGAAAATGCATTTGTTTTGCTTTAACTTGGAGCACATGCTTTTGCGTTTAAATTTCTCATTCTCTTTTGACCCCTTCAAGGTGCCATTCCGTTATCTCCTGGTCTCCACTGTATGCAGTGAGAAGCCAGCTCTACCCTGTTGCTGTCCCCCGCGTGCAGTGATTCTGCTTGCCTTGGGTAGCTCGTGAGTCTCTTTAGTGTTAATCTTTAGCATCTTATCTGTGACATGGCAGGATGAGTGTCTCCGTACATATCTTACTTGTGGTTCTCTGAGCTAGGATCTGTAATCTGGTGCCATCCATTTAGAAAATTTGTTGACTATTACCAAAAGACTTTTTTTCTGTCTCTCTCTTTTCCCAGGCCCAGTGATAGCTTCATAAACCACTTTCTGGGCTCACAGGTATCAGTGATCTGTCCTCTTCACCAGGCCTGACTCTTTTTCCTCTTCGGATTTCAGCTTAGACAGCTTCCATGTCCTGGAGAGGTGGATGCCACCAAAGCAGTGCATGGTCCTTAGAGGTGCGCCCAGGAGAAGGCACAGGTGTCTCCATGTCCCGCAACTGGCACTGTCATCCTTGACTGCCTGGTGAGATGGTGTCTGCTGCCTGGGCTGCTTTGGGTTAGCTCTAAAATGTACCCCCAAATGCTCATAGCTCAAAGGTGGGTGCACAGACGGTGACTGGACTGAACAGTTCTTAGCAGGTGCGCTGACAGGAAGTGGAGCCTGGTGGAGGAGACGGGCCCAGGAGTGGCCTTGAGCAGTTGAGCTTTGCTCCAGCTTTAACCCCTGCCAGCCTCCTGGCTGCCGGGACGTGAGCAGCTTTTCTCCAGGCCTTGCACCACATTCCTGCCTCGGAGTCAGCCCACCATGAACTGAAGCCTCCTAGACTGTGAGCCAAAAGAAGCCTTTAAAAAAAAGAAAAAGAGAAGAGAAAATGTGTATGCAGGCCTGTTGTCTCTGCAGTGTACAGCTGGCTGGCAGCTGCCTTGCCAAGTTCCGTGAGCCACATGGCTTCGAGAGCAGAGTTTATTGCCTGCCCGTCCTCGGGGCTGCCTGTCTGCGAGGGAGATGGCATCCGGGCACCTTCCATCTGAAGCAAATCGTGTCCCACGCCTCTCCTGAGCGTCCAGCCCTGATGCCTTTGGCTGTCCATGCATGCCTCATAATCTGGCCTTACCTGGCAATCTTCCTGGGATTTCTTTGCATTTCCTCTGCCTGTCTGTCCCTGTGTCCACATCTCCTTCGTGGGATCAGGGCCAGCCACGAGGATGCATTTTAAATGTTTAACTCTGTGAAGACCCTGTTTCCACATTCTGATGCACTGGAGGATTTAAGATTTCAACACAGCCTTTTTGGAAGACATAAATGAACTCATAACAGATGCCAGACTGTGATTCATGGCATTACTTAATGATGCAGTACAGTTAACTGTTAAGAAATAGAAAATTAAGAGCTCTGATGTTAGAAGAAGTTGCGGCTGTGTGCCAGCCTAGCTCCCGTGGCCAGTGTGTTCAGGGTTGTTTTTTTTATCTCTGAGCTGTGATCTAAGTGTTTGATCTTTAATGATGCCAGGCGGTGAACCAGTGTCAACACCATGCACTGGCTCCCCTGTCCTCTCTTATTCCAGGCTGTTGTCAGCTACTTTTCAGAGAGTGAATGAAGCCTTTTCCCCAGGATGTGTGTGGAGGTTCCAGTCAGGCAGAGGTGCCGAGTGCCGGCCAGAGGCCAAGTCCAGTGTTCACGGCAGCCATAGCTCCTGGCATGCAGCGGGCCGCAGAGCCCTGTCCTGACCAAAGGCAGAATCTCCATGTGCTCAGTGCCTGTGTGACAGGCAGTGTCCCTCAGAAGGAGCTGCCTGGTTGTTACCTGAGGTGACTTTGCAGAAAGCCCCAGGAAGGCATACAGAGATCCTGAGAACAAAAAGCCTTTGAGGCAGGATTTCACGGCACCAGCAAACTATAATGAACAGCCTGTCTGCCCTGGTAAGAAAAATGGGAAGAGCCCTGTTGCTGTAGGAGCAGCAGCTCTGCCTGTTGGGGCCGCCCAAGCGAGATGTGCCGCTCAGCTTCCTGGTCTCAGGCAGAACAGCCCGGATGAAGGGCTGCTGTCTGTAGACAGTGAGGGAGCCAGGGAAGAAACGCTTGGCCAGTGGCCACTGGAGCCTCGGGAAGCTGATGGAGCTGGCCCAGACCCCACATTTCGAGCCGGTCCCCAAGGCTGCTGGCAGTGTCTCCACCGCACACTAAGCGTCTATGAGGTGGCACCCAGGAGGGGCCACAGTGGTGCTTTGGTGTCATCTCCAGCCCTCCTGCAGCTGTGCACAGGGTCATGCAGGCCCTGTCCTGGCTGCTATCCCCAGGGGCAGGACCCAGCAGTCCGCCTCCTTGGAGAAGGAGGGAGCTAGGTTTTGGGGCTGCCTCAAAACAGACCACAAGCTGGGTAGCGGCAGAAGAAATGTGCTGACTTCCAGTTCTGGGGGCCGGAAAGTCAAATCAAAGCATAAGCAGGGCTGTAACCCCGTGTCGGTGCCAGGACTGCCCCAGGCCCCTCCTGGCCTCTCTGGGCTTCTTGGCTATCGTCAAGTAGCTTCTGCCTGTGAACCCGAGCAAACTGCCCTTTGTAGAAGAGTGTCTCCCTGTCAGATTGAGGACTTGCCCTGGCTCAGCGTGCCTTCACCTCACCTAACACCGTCCTCAGCAGCCGTGTTTCCAAACAGGGCACAGTTCAGTAACAAGCATCAGGCCTCGGGCCTCTGGGCATCAATTGGCAGTGTTGGGCGCCTACAGCCACGCAGCCCCGGGGAGCCCCTGCCTCCCGTGCTCACACCGCTGTCCGCAGCGAGCACACCCACAGCCTCCCCATGGGCCAGAGCAGTGCTCTTCCCAGGGGTGTGAACCCAAACTTCGACTGTGCACCCCGCCAGGGTAAAAGAATATTGTCTGAATTTGGCTCTGATACATGTATGTTCATTTTATTTATTTATTTATTTATTTATTTTTATTTTAGGGAAGGGTCTACAGGGTGTTCAGGGTCTCACTACTATATTGGACTCGTAGTGATCCTCCTGCTTACAGCCTCCCAAGAGCTGGGATTACAGGTGTGTGCCACCACACCCAGTCTCAATTGCCATCTCAGTGTGCCCTGGGGGCAGGGCTGGCACATCAGGCCTGGGGATCGAACCCCTGGCCCCTGCTCCTGCTGGCAGGTGCTTTAATCCACTGAGCTATTTGGCCGGCCCGTCTATGTTCATTTTAAAGCTGCACACATTTAAGATAGTTATACTACTAATTTCACTTAGTTCATTGAAAAGAAAAGTTTATGCAAATGTTGTTCAGACAATTAAATGTCTATATCTTGTACTCTAAGTAACTAATTTAGAGATAAAAATATACAATGTATTAACCATTGATACCCTCCTATTATCTTGTTTGGAAATTTCATTTATTTTTCTCTTGAAAAGAAAAAAAAAAGCTTGGGATTTAGCTCAATAGCAACCTGCCTGGCAAGTGTGAGGTTCAATTCCTAGTACTTCTTCCCCACCCCCACCCCTACCCTCCAAAAAAGGAAGAGAAGAAAAAAGAAAACCCTGTCTACACTTTAAGGGCCAGGCAGACAGCTCAGCGGATTAAAGCTCCTGCTTAGACAGAGCACAATGACCAGGGTTCCATGCCCAGTGTGCCATGTGGGGGCCCTGCCCCGAGGGCGTGCTAAGACAGTGATTGAGACTGGGCATGGTGGCCCATGCCTATAATCCCAGCTCTTGGGAGGCTGAAAACAGGAGGATCACTACAAGTCCAAGCTGTGTACTGAGACCCTGTACTGAATACATTAAAAAAGAAAAAAAAAAGTTACATAAGAAAACTGTACACATCTACTTATGAAATGTACAAGAAGTGGATGGTAACATTTCAATAAAGGAAATAAGCAGTATTTTCAGTTTGTGGCTAATCCTCACAACTGTGCTATCATTTGCTAATATCTCAAGGTCCAGACACCCTTGAGGTAAAGTTTCTCATTAGTAATTCAGGATGTGAATCATCTACATTTCTAATGACCTTCTGGGTAATTTCAGGATGTGCATGGGGCGGGGCGCAGGTTGTCAAATCTGATTAGATTGGTGGTGTTTGTGATGTTGTTAATGAGTAGACACAGGGCTGCCCTTTCTTCCCATTCGTGTGTGCCTGTATTTGGATTAGCTGCAGCCTCTGAGGGACTTTGTACAGGACTTTTCTTAAGCTGCTTGTCCGTTTTGTAGGCTGTAATTTAAATTCATTTATAACGCATTTGTGCACCACTCTAGGCACTTGGGGTGGATCAGGGACAAACCCAGAGACCTTAACTCATCAGCCCACCAGCCGAGCATGGGAAGGGATGAAGGCCTAGGGGTGGGGACCCCAGTCCTTCCCCGGGGCCCTCAGGGTCATGGGACAGACTCAGGGGCAGTCTGCCTGCCGACCGCTGCTACAGCCCGTGGAGTAGATAACGGCAAAACTTAATTTGTTCTGCTCTGTTTCTTAAGATTAAGAAGTGAATAGAATAGTTTTAATATTTAACCCATCTCCATGACTAAAGTATACCCTTAAGCATAAAAGACTGACCTAGTCATTGATTGGTTCATGGTGGCCCCAAACCGGTTTTGTAGTTATACATGGTAGGGATTAAACGTTCCTTCTAAAGCCCGTGCATGCTTGTATTTTAGCCTGATCGATAGCAGTGCAGCTGAGGATTTTAAGCCCGGGACCGCCTTATGACACAGATTCTTTGGCTCTAGAAGTCCCCAGAGTTGGCGGGAACCTGGGCTCTGATTCCTCCTGAACCAGCCTGCCTCCCTCCCGGTGCTGGCGCCGGAAGAAGGCCGGAGTCGGCCAGCAGCAGAGCCTCGGCAGGCAGCAGGGGAGCAGATGGGCGCCCGTATGTCGCGGGAACCTGGCTGGACCTCTTGGACCCGGGGGAGCAGGAGCCCGGAACCGCGGGGAGGCTGCGAGACTGCGGACGTGGAAAGCAGCTGTGATGGCTGAGCTGCCGAGCGGCCTGCCCGCGGGAACGTGTTCCGAGCAGGTGGAAAGCAGCGGGCACCTGCCACGCGCACGCGGCTCTGGCGGCCACGCCCCGTCCCTGCGAGCAGAGCCCGCTGTGGCCGCGGTGTGACTCAGGGGCTTGCGCCTGGCGTCGGGAGTGTTTTCTTGTCACATGACCACATGAGTGGAATGGAGACCTCCTCTCTAGCAGCAAGAGCGTATATAAACCCTCTTTATTTCAATCAGTGCTACTGACTTCGCCTCAGACACACAGCACTCTGAAAAGACTTGGTGGATCAGCACTAATTCACCTCGATTCTTTGGAAGGAAGGCAGTGAAGTGACTTAGGAACTTAACAAGGGCTTTCTCCCTAGCAGGGCGGGGCGGCTGTGCTGCACGGGCTGCCGGTTCTGTGGTCCTCTGCTCTTGGGGCAGGAAGTGTGTGGTGCTCCGCTCTGTGCGCCCCCCAAGCTAGGGCTGCTGTGAGGGGTTAACGGCCGGCAGTGTTCAGGGCGTGTGACCCTCAGGCTTGGAGCTGGGCTTTTCCTAAGAGGTCCCCTGATCCAGTGCTACCAAGTGTGTCCCTGGAAGAGGTAGGACTGAAGGTTTTGCTGCAGCTCCGAAAGGATTCAGATGCTGAATGTCTGCCGGATAAGGGGCGGGGTGGAGGAGGTTCTGTTGTTGTTACCTGCTTCTGTGTATGTCAAGAAGAGCTGATGGGGCTGGTGAGATAGCTCAGTGATCTAAAGCACCTGCTTAGGCAAGCTTAGGCAAAAGCTCAGGGACTGGAGTTTTGATACCACTTGCCACACGAGCCACGCCCCCAGGGAGGGCTGAGCCAGCACACACAAAAAGAAGGAGAAGAAGAGGAAGAAGAAGAAGGAGGAGGAG
>NW_004524584.1:28156283-28159418 GCF_000260255.1 Octodon degus | reverse complement strand
GAGGAGGAGGAGGAGGAGGAGGAGGGGCAGGAATCCTGCCCCACACTGCCACATGGGTGGACCTTGAGGTCACTGCACTGAGCGCAAGAATCTATGGCCAGAGGACACTGAGAAAGCAGCAAGGTGGCTCGCAAGACGGGGGCTGGCCAGGGTGGGGAGTTATAGGGTTTAATGCTTAACGGAGTTTCTGATTCCCAGATGGAAAAGTTCTGAAAATCTGTTTCATAACACTGCAGATTTACTTAGCACGACAGAATGATGCAAGTTCAAGGCCACAATCATAAATTTAATGATTGCTCTTTATCATAATAAAGCCATCTTTAGGCAAAAGACAAGAAGCCCCTGTTGCTATTGTAGTCAGTTTGTGGCCCATTGAGGAACTAAGCGGCATTACCACATCACCCAGCAGTTCTCCCAAGTGTTTATCCAAGAGAATGGGAGATGAGCGTTGTCACAGCAACCGAGCTGTGAGTGTGCACCAGAGCAGCACAAAGGGGGGGCAAGGCGCACAGCGGCTGATGAAGGGCTAAGCATAACGTGGTGAATGTACACGGTGGAATATTATGCAGCTATGGAGGAGAATGAAATACTGATCCATACTACAATCAGAGGGACCTTAAAAACATGGTACATAGACGTGGTGGTGCACACCTGCAGTCCCAGCACTTGGGAGCCTGAGACAAGAGGGTGGTGAGGCTGAGGCCAACCTAAGCTCTGTAGTGAGGTCAAGGCCAGCCTCCACTAGTGAGACCCTGTCACAAAAAGAAAAGAAAAAAATTAAAAGCTCAGTAAGCTAAGTAAAAGAAACCAGCCACAAATAACCATGTACTGTATGATTTCACTTATGTGAACTGCCCAGAAGGCACAGACAGAAAGCGCATTGTCACTTGCCAGTGGCTGGGGTCAATGCAGAGTGATTGCTTAATGGCTGTGAGTTGGACGTGACGATGCTCAAACGGTTCTAGAATGAGGAAGTGGTGACAGATGTCCACTGATAGTGAATGCTTCATATCTACTTAATTATAAAATTTAAGGTGTCAGAAAGGTAGATTTATGGCCTGTAAATGTTACTCCCAGAAAAAAATGTCCTTTTGCATAAAAGCAAAACCTGTGGCTGGAGTCCAGTCCAGTCCAGCCCACATTTTCTTAGGGAGGAAAGTAGACATTTGTTGCTGTGAAAGTGCTTTGTGGGGGCTGTGGCTAGATCCTGGGGACCCCAAGACCCTTCTGGGCAGGTCAACGAGGCATGCTCATGCAGCTCCGCTGGGCTGGCCCTGGTGGTCCCTTGAGGCAGGGCCAGGAGGCAGTGGCTGCAGAGCGGAGTCCCTGGGGCTCTCCCCGTGTACCTCTGCTCTGGCTGCTGGGTTCTCTGCCCTCCTTCTGGGCAGAGGACTGGCCACAGCAGGTCCTGGGCAGAGGACTGGCCACAGCAGGTCTGGGCCTGCCTCCAGGAAATCCTTTCCAGAGTCTGAGACAGGCATCTCTTGGTCTTGTTAAGAGCAAGGAAAGCTTCTCTGAAAGCTCCCCAGCAAAGTCCCTGGCAGGAAATGGGTCACTTGCCCATCCCAATGTCAGACATGCTTCAGATCGTTTAGACCTACAGTTTGCAGTGGAGTGGACACTAGGACCTCAGGTGCACAGACTGCCCCATAGGTGGCCAGGCGGAAGCCCACAGGACTCCCCTCTCCTGCAGCCAATGCCACCTGGCCCTGCTTCAAGATCTGTGGATGAGCAGGTGCCCCACTTTAGGCAGAGGAGGGAAGTTCCTGTTTAGGCAGCTGACCAAACACTGGAACCTGGAACGAGAGCCTGTGAGCAGGGACCGGGCTCTGACCCAGTGAGGCTGACAGAGGTCAGGACCCAGGCTGAGGCTGGAGACAGCTGGCAGCCAAAGCCACGGAAGGGTCTCCTCCTGGAGCCCTCAGCGGGTTGGACCTGGTCCCCAGTGCACATTTGAGCCAAGAGGTGGACAGACACACACAGAATGAAGAACTGAGAGGTGTAGGAGTAAGATCAGTCACACAGCACCACTGAGACCAACCAGAGATGACGGCTAAGTGCCTGGAGCGGCACTGTCCCCATTGGTCTAGTAGGTATGGGGGCAGCCATTTGTCTCGCCGCAGCCCTTAGCTGTTTCCTCCAGGGCTCACATCCAAGCACGGCATCCTTGTTTGTTCAATCCTCTCGTATCCGTGAGCACCTACTGTGCTCCAGCAGTGCCGGTCACAGAGCAGAACCCCTCTGCTCACAGAGCTTCTGGGCTCTGTCCTGCAGAGAACACCATCCATGGGACAGGGTCTGGCGGAACAGTCCTAGCCACCTATGTGACAACCAAGACCCCGTGCAGAGTGGGTGTGGAAGGAGAGAGGTGACTTGGGTGCCGGGGCCACTGTCCGAGGACAGGGCTGGGCATGCAGGTCTCCAGAGCCCACGTACGTGAGGCTGAGCAGAAGAGCTCGGCCTTAACTTCTCAGTCTGGAGAAGCCAGGCTGGGGGACTTCTGCCCAGGAATTGGAGTCTTACAGCAAGCTTGAGGCTGAGGGCTTCTCAAATGATGCCCCATCCTTGCAAGCCCTTGGGCCAGAGGTCTCGATGAGTTGGCTGGTAACTGGTCTGCAAGGCAGGGCCCACGAGGGACAGCCATGGAGCCCGGAAAGCCTGCCTGGGGTGTGCCAGGAATGCACTGGGACAGCGGGTGATGCTGCTCCCTGGGTAGTGATGAATGTGTGTAAGTCAAGAATAGAACTGCGGTGACAGCTCCACGGGGAGCCACCCACACTACTGAAGCATGAGGAGGTCGTCCCTCCACAGGGCGGCCCAGGGCTCTGAGGGCTTGCCATACCCTCTGAGGCTGCCTGCATTCTGGAGTCAAGGTGAGCCACCGCCTCTCTCCAGAGCAAGGGAGTGGCTCACTGAGCCCCGCATAGGGCCTGGCCCCAGCGCCACACGGCCTCTCCCGCAGCGACTCCAGGCATACACAGGTGACACCGGGTCCTCCCCACACTACTGTCTTATCACCGTGGGCCTTGTGCTGGAGAGCTTTGCTGCCTTAGGATGGCTTGTGCTTGCTTGTTTTGCTGGTGATAAGCGATTTTTTTTCTCTGACTTAGGGAGAGAAGCCTTGGGTTTTCTGTA
>NW_004524584.1:28141623-28155949 GCF_000260255.1 Octodon degus | reverse complement strand
CACACAGCCACACATGCATGCATATGCACATAGCCACACGTGCATGCACACAGTGTAGAAGATGAAGAGCAATCAAAGCTCCTGAGGCCAGGACCTGCATTTTGCTGCCACCTGGCTGTCTCATCTCTGTCACCAAGGAAGGGTCAGAGATTCAAGACTCTGCGGGGCTCGCTGGTAACTGGTCAGGCTGCTTGCTGTGCCCTCACCACCCAGCCCTCTGCCCTGTGGGACTCTGGGCACTCTCACCCTCCCTGTCCAGGTCCATGGAAGAGAATGCCCTGTGGTGCTCTGCCTCCTAGTGCAGGGTGGGTATCCTGATGTCCAGACGAGACTGGGCGCCCTCTGTAAAGAGCTGTAGAGGGCAGGAGGGGGACAGTCCATGCAAGACTGTCCACAAACAGCACTGAAGGTTCTGCATGACTTCCATCTGATGTGTGCCATTCTACTGTTGAGTTCATGAGGACGCCTTACCTTCATGGGCTCTGGGGGACGAGGACATTGTCCTGGGCATGAGAGCCAAACCAGCAACATTCCACAGGTCAGAAAGTGAATTCCAGTGCCGTACCTTTACCTGGTACTTCCTACCCTGTGTCTTGCTTTGTCTTCCCATCCTATAAGGGCCTGATGCTGCCCACTTCGTGGTTGAGGAGACTGCTGAGAAAGGCTGGGACACGCCCAAGGTCATTCCCACAGGAATCATCTGAAGCAGGATTTGGATCTGAATGTGTCTGGTTTCCTGCCCAAGAGTGTGTGTATGGGGAAAGTTACTTAGGACGCCTGTGACTCCTGCTGTTTTTAAATTCCAAGACACCTTTTTGGCAGTAGGACTGCCTTGCCAGCTTCTGGCTTTCCTCCAGGCTCCCTTGAGATAGAGGAACTCCAGTGGTTCTTTATGGGCTGAGTGGCAGCTCAGGCTCCGGGTTCACAGGGCTCCTGTGTGGTGGCTCCGGGTGGGCACTGCAGAGGCGTCCCCTCTCAGTCTCCATGAGAGCCACTGCTATGGTGCAGCCTTGGAGCTGCCGAGGCAGGAGTGTGACATCCCTGGAGGAGCCATCCAGCCCAGCTTGGCAATCCCTGGGCCTCAAGACTGGGGACACAGAGCCCCACCCAGCCACGTTACCCTGTGTCACAGGCAGCTACCCTGTGTCACAGGCAAGAGGGGAAGCTTCTCCGGGGCTGCCGCAGTGCCAAGAAGTCAGAAAGGAAAAGCACAAATAGCAGGAAGTTGGAGCCCATGGAAGCCAGTGACTCACTGCGGCTTCATCTGTTCTGACCTTCAGTGGAAAAGCTACTCTCCAGTGGAATGGGCAGGGCCGCCTGAGCCCAAACAAATGCTGCTGGAAAGGGCGAGTTGGATTTCCTCTGCCTCTGGGGGACAGGTCATGTCAGCAGAGAGCACCCCCTTCTCCAGGGAGCCACGCCAGGCCTCTGGGGCTTGAGGCCTCAGTCTGTGCCCTGCTGGCTGTATCCCTGGGTGACGAGCCAGAAAGCCGGGGTGGAGGTGGGCAAGAGGGCCCCTCCACATCCCTGGGCTTGGCGTCCCCGAGGGAGCAGAGCGTAGAAGTGGTGAGTGTCTTCAGGGGCGCACACTCGATGCCCCCAGCACCTCCTCGTCTGCCTGCGTAGCTCCTTCTCTGCTCTCGGGCTACACTGATGTCACTGAAGGCACGGTTGAGGTGCAGAGTCCCCCTGAGCCAGGCTTCCTGTGCCCTCTTGACACAGGCAGAGCACACTGCTGTCCAGGAAAGTCCTGAGCTCAGGGCTGGAGTCCCAGGCCCCTGGGTCGGCCCGCAGCTCCTGCTGGCCCAGGGAGAGTACTGAACTTTGGTGCCTGTGGCTCTGTCTGTGGCACCAGTTTGTACACACAGCTGTTTCTCTTCTGACTTCTATGGAGCCAACCAAGTGAAACATAAATGAGTATCTGTGAGACTTGTGTGTGTGCGTGTGTGGCCGGTTCAGTTCACCCTAAGGGCATGGCTGGCACAGCATGTGGTACCAAGGATCAAACCTTAGTCACTGCGCGCTTGCCTAAGCAGATGCTTTAGACCACTGAGCTATCTCACGGGCCCCTCTGTGAGTTTTATTTATTTATTTATCTTTGTCTTTTAGGGAAGAGCCTACAGGGTATTCAGGGTCTCACTACTAGATCGGACTCGTAGTGATCTGCCTGTTTACAGCCTCCCAAGAACTGGGATTACAGGGGTTTGCCACCACACCGTCTCAATTGCCATCACAGTGCGCCCCCAGGAGTCGAATCCGGGTCCCTGTGCCTGCTTGCAGGCATTTTAATCCGCTGAGCTATTTGGCCGGTGCTTGTGAGTTTTATTTAGAGGAAAAGCATGGCATGATGGGTAACCATCCTATATTTGTGGGCTTCCTGAGGCTTGAACTGTGCTAGGCACTGGCCGGGGAACAAAACAGAAGCCAGTAAGGCAGGAACGCTCCCGGATTGCTTCATCCACACCAAGGCTGTCTCCCTGCTTTGGTCTGGGGAGAGTTCCTGGGTGGATGAGTTATCTCAGTCCTACATAGAATTAAAAGTGCTCTGCTTTTCTGCTTTGTCCTTAAAAGTTTTAAGAGGCATGTAACATTTGGGACAGCACCGGAAGTGGAATGCGCAGGCTCTGTATGCCTCGAGCCAGCCGCAGTCTCACTTCTGTGCCGCGTGTTTTCCTTCACACCCAGACAATGCCCCGTTTGTGTTTTGGCGTGTGCGTTGGCGATCTTCCAAGGCGACAGATGGGTGGCAAAGCAGCTCCCCACGAGGCGGCGCAGCAAGGAGCGGCGATCGCCTTGTCAGTGCCCATAGAGCTCTGCCGACACCAGAGCAGCCCCAGCTCCACTCTGTAATGCAGGTGAAGGTAACAGCGTACAGGGAAAGGCACAGCCAGCGGACCAGAGGGTGCAGTGAGGCAGGACCGCGGGGTCCTATGTGTATTGTTTTGCTGTGGTATCTGGCCTGTGCCTGGGATAGATTCTCTCCTCGGGAAATTCTGTGTGCTAATTAGGGACTGTAACCTGCTGCCTTTCTCTATACTAAAGATGCTCAGCGCTTCTTCCATCTCTTGCCTGGGTCTCCCGGACGATGGTTTCCGTGGGTGCACCCACCCCTCAGCCGCCAGCTTGCCCCGGGTGTCCCGCACATGAGAGCAGCGGTTCTGCCGGGATGGTGCAGAGGATGAAGCCCCAGCCAGAGGCCCGTGCATCGAACTGTCCCTAGGAGGCCTCGTGGTGAAGGGCAGGACCCCTTAGGAGACCTGCGTTGGGCCAGCTGTACCACCAGCTAGCTCGGTGACCTTTTGTAAATCAAAGTATTATGAAATAAAATCCATACGTGTGCATCTGGAATTGGACTGATTGCCACGGCTTTTCTTGTTCTGGCTTTTCTGATCCAGTGAGCTGCTAACGCAGCATTGTCCCTTTTCTGCTACCTGCCTCTGTTACCATCCATACTGTCTCAGAAGGGCAAATACTCAGCTTTTAAAATTGCTCCCACGTTCTTAGAGGAGACTGTGGGGGCAAGAGGGAGGAGAGGCGGAGGCTGTGTCTGGCGTGTTGGCCTATATTTCTTTGGCATGGACATTTCATCAAGGGGCATGGCTCTAAAAGATGGCTGTCCCCTCCCGTGGCTGCCGCAGTGGCCAGAAGCATGGAGATGTATAAAGTGGATTTCTCGGTACATTGAGCACCGAATATTTGGCTCTGTGCTGCTGCCATGGCTGATGCTTGGCTCTGCGGCTCCTCCCTCAGTGCCACCCTTGGAGGGTACTGCAGAATAGTAATTTCAGGGAGGAACTGGCTCAAGTGGCCATCGCTGGGTGGTGGCATGTGGAGGGCACTGCTAGTGGGTGATGTATCACCTTTCCCTCAGATGGTTTTTGTTAAGGTGACATTCGTTCGACTTCGGGTCTAGGCTATGATGTGGCAGCCAGCGACAGGACCTATGCACCAGTGAATAAATTTAGAATCAGTTTTTAAAATACTGTTTTTTCTAGCTGCCTGAAGACAGCTAGACTTTAAAGGATGTTTAATTTGCACTGTGGATGTGTTTTCCATACATGTATTATCAATTGCAATTTTCAAACCCTATTTTGAGCTTCTTTAGCCTCGTGTCCCCTTTAATGTCCACTGACGGCACCAGCTTCTGTCTCTCCCCTGGAGGCTGCCTGGGGATTCTGTGCACCCCCCCAGGCACAGTTAGAGTGAGCGAAGCTGTTGAGGGGTGGGTGTGGAAGTGGGTGGATGGAAGCCAGTGAAAGTGACCCTCGGCTGCAGAAATGAGCAGCAGCGTTTACTGCCACATTGAGGCAGGAGTATCATCAAGGGGCACCCTGTCAGGCCCAATTTGAGATCATCAAATTAATTGTTCCATGTGACAGGCTGACATGTGCAAGAAGTGATAAACAGCCCTGTTGAAATCCCACGGCGAATCCCAGCAGCCTGCGTTCAGATGATGAACACGGCTGTCGCCCTCCTTGCCGAAGGCAGCCCGCCCTGTGCTTCCCGTGGCCCCAGCGCACTGGCCCCTTGTTCTCGGGAGCCATTAATCCACTTGCTCCCCAGCTCCCCAACACCCTCGGCTACACCAGGCCTTTTCTGTGGCTAACAAGAGGTGCTGTTTCCCTCGAGGGGGCCCGGCTGCAACCACAGAAGAACACTCACCAGGTCCTCTAGAAGTGCCTGTTACCTGCACACCAGGCGGTGCCAATCTGCCCAAGATTTTCAGAGTCAACCCGCAGCCCATCTGATCCTGCTGTACATCACCAGTGCGGTGAGCCCTGGCAGCGGCCCTGGAGGAGGGTGGATGGTGACTCGGCCACCGTGTGTCCCAGCTGCTCCCCCTGAGGCACCAGGGCCTCACCAGCATTTCCCACACAGGGCCCCTCTTCACCCCTCAGAGAGGGTGCAGCAGCTGCCCCCACAGCACGGAGCAGTGTGGCCATGTATTTAAGTCACATCGGATGTCCTTGCGGTCTGCTGCTTTAGGCTCCCTCGTTTTTGAGTTCCTTCTGAGTCTTTTCCCTGACTTTCTTTTTGTTGGCTTGTGTTACAAGTTTTCTCACCATACAAAGTATGAGACGTAGCTTTCAAAGCCCTGTAAGCTGTGGTAGATTTATGTCTTCAGGCTTTAATAACAAGGTCTCATGCTAGGTCTAGTTGCTGACGTCACGCTAAAGTAGTGATAAATGGAACCAACACTTAGAGAAATCTGCAACAACGGTATGGCAACCTAAAAAAAATCTGTGATTTCCATTGAAAAATGTTACAGGAACTGCCACCACCCCAGGGGTTTGTTACCTGAGTTCAGGTGAGAGGGTTGCCGAAGGTTGGCTACCTGTCACTGGACATAAAGATGTGGGTGGGGTGGCCTGTCTGTCCAGTGGCCTCTCTGTCCAGTGGCCTGTCTGTGTTCTGATCACTGCTTCTTACAAGGACACCGGTCATGTGGATTGGGACCCACCCTGGGGACCCCATTTTTGAGGTTCGGTGTGTTAGGACCACAGCTTGGCATGTAGGATGGGCAAGGATCTCTGGCATGTGGTCCCCACCTGCCCCAGGAGCTGGTGTGTTGTTCCTTGAAGAATGTCACCTGGCTGAGGAAGGATGAGGACTGTCCCTTCTGAACCTCTGCAGATCTGAAACGCTGGCTACTTAATCATTTTTAGGTGAAAAACTAACCTAATGGGCTTGAGCCCAGTTCTGTCTGCTCAAGCCAGCCAAGTTGCGTCCTTGAGGCCCTCTTCCCTGGACCGTGTGGGAAGTGTGGGAAGGGTCGCTGGCCCTGAGTATGTCACCGTCTGACCAGGAGGAGGGACCTATTCTGAATGTATAGGGGAGATGGTGGGATGCACTGAGTGAGGCGGAATGTTGGTAGGGCTCAGAGGCTTGTAAGTGCCTCAAGCGTTGCAGTGGTCAACATCCCAGCTATTTCGAGCGTGAACAGGCTGGGAGCAGTGACACATGCCTGGCATCCCGGCTCCTTGGAGGCTAAAACAGGAAGACCTCAGTTTGGAGGCAGGCTGAGCAACTTAATGATAACCCTCTCAAATTTCCAAGAAACTAAAATTAAAAAGGGGCTGGGGTGTAACTCAGTGGTAAAATGTCTGTGAGTTTGAAAGCCAGCACTAAAGTCAGTGCCAGTACTATCGAAGATGGGTGAGCCCCCCAGTCAGGAGGCTCACCGCCGAAGTCCTGTGAGTACTGCTGTCGGTGCCCACTTACCTGGCCTTCAGCAGAGGGTGACAGAGGCTTTGGAACCGCCGGCACTGGGGGACACTGTGACTAAGGCCGAGGCCCAGCCAGCAAAGGGTCCTCCTGCTCCCCTCCCCCCAAAAGCAAGCCTACTTGAGCTCTGTGTGCACCCCTGCAGACTGCTTCCTTGTTGCAGGTGGTAGGCATCCCGGGAGGGCAGCCCCAGCTGGGCCAGGCGTGGCAGAAGCGCTCCTGTGACCTGTGAGCCGCAGTGGGTCCTCCCCCACCTGCTGTCCTCTCCTCACGCCCCAGGGCGTCTCCCTCCAACAGGCCCCTGCTGCCCACCTCCTGCACTCTGCCTGGATGCTGAGATAGCTCAATCCCCGCTCCCCCTCGCACCTGTCTCTGGGGCCCCAACCTGAGTGTGCCTGTGTAGTCACATGAGTGCACACTCCAGCCCTGACCCACAGGCTGGCGTCACAGCTCGGTTCCTGGGGATCCCACTGCACATGGCGGCAGCAGTTCTCCTATCCCCTGGGCCACGGGGGACATTGGGCCTCGGCTGCCCTCGGGCTGTAGCATAGAATGGCATCTGAGGACCAGCAGCCAGAGCATCACCAGCCCTCCCCTGCTTCCCTTCCTCCCCTTGCTGAGCCCACACTCTCTCTCCTGGGCCTCAGCTTGCCGGGCAGAGCCAGCCGAGGGTGGTGGGCACACCGTGCTGTCTGACCTGCAGGTCACACCATGCACAGCACGTCCCTGGGTTTTTGGCAGGGGCTAGGGTAGGCTGATCCAACAGATAGAAAGCAGCCTGAGCCTCCAGCCTGGCTGAGCCCCAGGCCCCAGTGAAGATGGGACCATACGTGTACTCCCCACCGTCTCAGTCAGGGCCTGTCCTCCTTGACACTGGCCTGAGCTCTGTCCCTCTGTGTGGTTCCTCCTGCCATCCTCCTGTGCTCTCCCAAGCTCCTGCTGCCCCCTGAGGCTCCCACACCTCCCTCGAGCCCATCACCGCTCTGCCCTGGGTTGTGGCTGTGGACAGGTGCCCGGGAGGATCTCAGTGCAGAGCCAGCCTGGGGAGCACAAGCATGCACTCGTTGCCTAAAGAGGACATGGGTGAATGGAGTGCGTAGGGCTTGCTCACCCCTGGGATGTGCCGCACAGGAATCAGCTTCCCTAATGAGCCTGCTGCCACGGCACAGGGTGCACCGGGAGTGCAGCGTCTGTCAAAGCCAGACTCACAGCATGCCTGGCCTGGCCAGTACTCGGTGATGGAGCCCATGGGGAGGGCCCAGTGGCATCAGGCAGGCATCCCCAGAGCCCCTCCTGGAAGCTCCCCACTCCCCGTGCAGCCCAATACAGAGGACGCCCCACAGTCCTGTTTAATCCTGAAGCAGCAGGGGGTGCTACGGGTATTTGTGAATATTCTGTGGGCTCTGAGGACGGACCAGGAGGATCCCTCCGCCCTTCCTGGGGTGGAGTGGACCTGGTGTCTCACTCATCGCCTTGTGCCTCTCAGGAGGCTGTGAAGTCTGGGCCTTTGGCACTAGGCAGGAGAGACCCTGTGTCGTCCCTGTGCAGGTGTGCATTGCTGGAATTGAGCTCCGGCTGTCTTCTGTGGCAGGTGACCCGTCCAGATCTTCATCTGTGTGTACAGAATTCTGAATCGCACACATGAGCGTGTGCACGTGTGTGTGTGTGTGTGCGTGCGCATGCATGCGTGCATGCCATGTGCCCTCATGCTGTGGAGCCTCCCGGCAGTGTTAATGGCGGTGAGTGTGGTCAGAGCTGCCTTCGAGGAGTCCCAAGTCTGAGACGCGCATGGAGAGCTGTGGGGCTGCTTTCAGATCACGCTGTGGCTCAGAGCTTCCTGTCAGCTAGCTCCTCTCTAGAGGAGATGTGATTTAATGTACCAAGAGAATTATTTATGACAAACATATCAATTATTTGTGTGTAAATATTTATTATAGGATGCTTTGGGTTTCTTTGCCAAAACCTATTTTCTTAAGGGTTTTTAATGTTTCTTCTCTCTTCTTTATTTTTTAATTTTTTAAAAATCTTTTATTTATTTATGTATTTGCTATAGTCTCCCAACACAGCTCGGACTCATAGTGGTCCTCTTGTCTCAGCGTCCCCAGAACTGGGATCGCAGGTGTGTGCCGCCACACCTGGACTCAGTAGTCCAGTTGGGGCCGGCATGACGTGTGGTGCCAGGGATCAAACCCGGGTCCCTGCGCTTGCCAGGCAGGAGCTTAGACCACTAAGCTGTCTCCCCAGCTCCTTATCTCTTGTTTATGGTGTTGTAGCCCTTCATCCAATAGGCACAAACTTCAAATTAGTAGAATTCAGCTAAATCGGGTTTCAGTGTCGGAAAGTTCATTAATAAGCGATAATAAGCAGAGCCGCTGCTGTGTTCTCAGGGCCCGGTGATGACTCTGAGGCTGTACGGTGGGGAACACAGCCCCATCCGCAGTGGGCCCACCTGAGAGGACCGAGGAGATGTCCTGTGTGCCCACGGCTCCTGACACTCACCATGTGATTTCAAGGACAAGCAGAAGTTCGGGAACATGGTATGGCACATGTGCTTCCCAGAGCAACCTGTGTTTGTCATGTTAGGCTCCAGCCCACTCCTGGGTCCTGAAGTCAGTCCAGTGAGCAGAGACTAGCAGTTCTAGACTGGAAATAGGATCCAGCACAAACCATGTGCCTGCAGGCCACAATACAAGGACTGGCCTTGTTTGTGTTAGGGGTGTGTGGGTATGTGCATGTGTGCATGCGTGTGAGCGTGCATACGTGTGTGTGTGTGTGTGTGTGTGTGTGTGTGTGTGTGTTTCTATTTCTCTATGTTCTGAATGAATGCCACTTCCCTGCGGCTCAGGGAACTCGTGTCCCACCAAGCACTCTTGGTATACCCTACCTACTGAGGATTTCATAATGACAAGCAGATATATCATCTGCTTCCAGAAGAAACCAGCACCCAGAGTACACCTGGCCTTTGCATTTCAGTCTGCCCCTCTCCCAGGAAGGCTGTGCAGAGCAAGGATGGCAGCCTGCAGGAGGGCAAAGTGTCTGTCCCTTTGCCGTTAAATCCACACTGCCTGCCAGCCTTGTCAAGTGGGTCACGTCCTGGGCAGCTGTGCTCCTGTTTCACTATGGTGCTGGTGGCTGAAGGGCAGGGGCCGAACTCCTGCCTGGCTTGCAGCAGCCTGGTGGAGGACCCAGGCTCCACTGTGTGGCCCAGGGGCCCAGCAGCACATTGGCCAGGTACCACTGGCATCAGCGCAGGGCCACACAAGCACAGGGCAGGACTGCTGGAGCTTGGCTCTGTCGAGAGGCTGCTGGTGAAGGGTTCCCGGGCTGCATTTGTTCCATGTACCTGGCCAAGCATTTGGTTGATGGAAAGGCCCCAGTGTCCCTCTGTAGTTACATATACAACCTGAAAGAGGGGCCTTGGTACTGGTTCCCCGCCTGCCTCCCTGGCTCATCTCGTCTAGTGCCGTCTTTCTTTGCTTGTGGTCCCTGGGGCAGTGCATGGAGTGTGGAGCATGCCATGAGGAGCAAGTGCTGCTGTCACTGGAGAAAGCAAGGAGGCACCCAGGGCCCAAGGAAAACCGCACGGGTTTCTTATCTTCATGCCAAGACCCATGGTGGTGGAAACTGAATGATGCGAGGCCATTTAGAGCCCTATTTATCATACTTAGTAGACTAGCCATGCATTTTTGTGTAGGAAACCCAAGAACTTGAGCACGCAGTGCTGCCCAGGCCCTTCTGGGTGTTGTTCACATATGATTTATGGACCTGTAACCTCTGTAAGACCTGAAAGTGTCTGCCTTGCGGAAGGCCCCGGGTTCCAGGTGAAAGAGACCAGGGGTGTGGTGGATGCCCAAGTGCAGAGCAGAGACCCCTAAGTGCCCCCAGCTGGCCCGGGTGTGGGGGCAGGGCGCTGTGGCCTGGTGAGGGAGCGAGCTGTCACGCCTGTGCTTGCTTCTCTCAGGTGTGGCAGGTGGTGCAGGTCTCCTTCCTGTTCCCCCACCGGGTCTGTGGGCAGTGAACAACAGCACTCAGCAAGGCCCTGCCCTGCCCCCAGGGGTGTCGGAGATCAGCCAGGAAGAGAGCTCCCCAGGACCCCGCACCCAGGCCGCTGTGTAGAGAAGCAGTTGGTGCACACCCCAGATGCCGGCTACCTGCAGAAGCCAGCAGCATTTTATGAGCCTCAAGAACGGTTGTACCAGTCCACTATGAATTATTGAAATAACATTGCATATTTATAGCAACTTCTTAATAGTTTAATAATTTATTCATCCCTTATGGGTTCTTTGGTCTATTTCTTTTAATTGTTAGGGGAGTCTTTTTAGTGCTATCTTCTCTGGGCGACTCCCTCGCAATGTTTCCAGAATTCTAAAATAGAATCCCACGCTGCTGACTTAGCCCCAAGTGGGTGCCGAGTAGTACATAGCCGTGTCCATACAAGAGTGGAGGCGTCTCCTACCTGTGCCCAGGACTGAGCGACCTGGCCAGGGTGCGCTCAGCCCTGGGAACCACCCCAGGCATTGCCACTCTATGCTCGGCTTTCACGTACTTGAGGTAGTCTAGGCCCTAAGAAAACCCCGTGGAGTTTATAAGAGTAGGAAGTGTTCTGTGCCCCAACAGGGACGCTCCCTATTCGGTAGCACACTCCTTTATAAGCTCTGGCTTTCAGGCCTCAAGGAAGCTGGCATTTCCACACAGACCTTGTGCCTTACTCTGATACTAAAAGAAAATAGCAGAGAGCTGGGGAGACAGCTCAGCAGCATAAGCAGCTGCCTGGCAAGCGCAGGGTCCTGAGTTCAATCCCTGGTACAAAAAAAAGAAAAAGAAAAAAGAAAAGAAAGAAAGAAAGATAACAGAAATAGGCTGTTTCCCACTGCTAGGTAGGTAGGTAACTGAATCCAGTAATTGAAGTATGACCTTAGGTAAGGAGAAGAAAGTCTCAAAAGCAAAACTTGGGTCCTTCAAAAGTGAGACATGCGTTCATCCCTTTCCTGTCATTGGGACATCTGCAATTTGAAGGAAGAGAGGTTGATTTTGGCTCACAGTTTTAGTAGGTTCAGTCCACGTTCAGCTTGCTCCAATGCAGAGGCCTGGTGGGAGGGCCCGGCCCAGGAAGCCACTCGTGTCACAGCAGCCAGGAAGCAGAAAATCAAGAGGAGTAGGGATGGGCCAATCAGATAGCTCAGCAGACTAATGCACCTGCTCAGGCGGAACTCAGCGGCCAGGGTTTGATCCCCAGCCTGTCGTGCCTGCCTGACCCCCAGAGCACACTGAGACAGCGAAAGAGGTGTGCACTTGGGATCCCAGCACTTGGGAGGCTGAAAACAGGAGCACCACTATGAGTCCAACCTACGTAGTGAGACCCTATAGACCCTGTACTAAATACATAAAAAAAGAGGAGTAGGGGATGAAAAGACCCCCTCGTAGAGCACACCCTCAGCAATCCACACCTCCCACAGGCCCCACTTCTGCACAAGGTACTTTTGGAGGACATTTTAGATTGAAACTATAACAGATGTTCTGGCTACTTTTTGTGTCGAGTTGGCTTCTCTGTCATAAGTGACAGGATGCGTTCTAAGACACCTATTTCTTTACAAGATGAGCCACCTTTGAGCCTGTTTGACTCTGGCCCCCTGAGCCTTCTGAACCCTTCCAGATTTTTAGAGAAATATACCAGGATTTCTGCAAAGAAACCCAGACTTTGTCGGCTACTACCAGGAATTACTACATGGAAAGTAGATGGGGTTTTCTTGTTAAATCTATTTAGTCTCCAAAGTGATCTTCAATGAGGCGCACACCCTGTCTTCCCTCTGCTTCCTGTTTTTATCCCTTAAGATTCAACTTACAGTTCCCTCACTGTTCACAAGTGTGATCTGAGCCTGTCTAAAAAAGTACTCAGGCTGAGCTGTCTCTTAAGAGGAAAAAACAACTCTTACTATCTTCCAGGCCTGTCTTGCAAAACCTGGAGGAAAAGTGCATTTGCTTAGGAACTCTGCCGTGGCACCTTTTTTTGTTTGTTTGTTTTGTTTTTGCACAACCAAGGACTGAACTCAGGCCCTTGCACTTCCTAAGCAAGTGCTTAGTCTACTGAGCCATCTCCCCGGGCCTGGGGTGGCGCCCTTTGCCGGTGGGTCCAGCCAGGCCAACTTTGGGTAACCAGGAGAAAGCCGCATACCTCTGATTTCTGCCATGTCATGACATTGGAAGTTCTGGGTCAACACCGCTGTGAAGCGTGAGGTCAGGGACAACCATGGGGAGATGACGTGGGAACCAGCCCTGTGGCCGGCGTTGGCCGCAGCTCTGCTCCGAAGCTCCCAGCGAGCAGAGGGAGTATAAGTGTTTCTTCACAGAAAGCAAGCACTGAGGAGCACTCACAACTGTGTCACAGCTGAGTGGCCACATGTTTCCAGTGTGGTGTGCCTTCGAGTGAGGGACGACCTTGCTCGGAGCCACACGTGTGTGGCCTGAGCCCTGCCCGCCCACCCAGAGTTGCACTCGGGCCTGATTCTGTCTGACTAACAGGATTCTCTCTCTGCTGGTCCAAGGAAGGGTAGCAAGGGGTTAGGAGGTGCACCCCCCCACTTCTATTTTTTTTTGTTTCTGTTTTAAAAGAAAACAATGCAAGACAGATACAGTGTCACCTCCATCGCAATCATTCCTGAAAACTTGAGTGCAGAAAATGTCCGTACTTTTGTCCTGGGTGTTCAGGTCAGGCCTCTCAGCCCTGCTACTAAAGTCTGACATCCTGGCATATGCTTTCCATTCACATTGCTATGTTGTGGAGGCAGACAGAAAAGGGAGAGCCGCAGATGGCGCGGTGGACGTGGGAGGCACCCCATGCAACTCGAGGTGCTCAGCATGCTGGGACTCACTGCCTTCAGAGCGGAGCTCCGCGGTGGTGCCCACCCCTGCTGCCTGCTGGTGGAGCACACGCTGTCCCTGCAGATGGGCTGCACCTGGGAGCTGGCTCAGGGATATTGGCTTATACCCTGCACTGTGTGCTGGAGAAACCGACCACCAAGACAGACATGCCCCAGGCGCCCACCGTGACCTGTGTACCCTCCCGACTCCCTGGTTAGTCCGGGTGACACCTCCTGTTGGCGTCCCCTTGGGGCCTGGAATTTCTGGGCTGGGGTTGGTATCCAATATTCTGTCTCCCTGGTCTACAAGGACTTGTAGTTGTCAGACTGAGTTCTGGTTCTGAACAACAAAGTGCACAACAGTGGGGTTCCCTCGCGAGCAGAGTGCAGTCTCAAGGAGCGGGGCAGCAGGCAGTCAGCAGAGCAGCCCCGGCCCGGCCCAGCCCAAGCCCATGCCAGCGTGCAGCCCAGCATCCTCACGAAACTGGGCTCGATGGCCGACGCGTGTGTGCAGGGCACTGCTTGGTGACTGCTTATGGCGCTTGAACCCTCAGAAGTGTAACCAGGGCTCCTTAGCACTTGCTCTCACTTGGAAGAGCTGGGGCCTCGCTGTCCCCATGCTCCATGCCCAGCATGCAGGCCTCCCTGTCCCCAAGCTCCATGCCCAGAGTGCCGGCCTCGCTGTCCCCATGCTCTATGCCCAGAATGCAGGCCTCACTGTTCCCGCGCTCCATGCCCAGAGTGCCGGACTCGCTGTCCCCACACTCCATGCCCAGAGTGCCGGGCTCGCTGTCCCCATGCTCCATGCCCAGAGTGCAGGTCTCGCTATCCCCGCACTCCATGCCCAGAGTGCCAGCCTCACTGTCCCCACACTCCATGCCCAGAGTGCCAGCCTCACTGTCCCTACGCTCCATGCCCAGAGTGCAGGCCTCGCTGTCCCCGCACTCCATGCCCAGAGTGCCGGCCTCGCTGTCCCCACACTCCATGCCCAGAGTGGCGGCCTCGGGCTGTCCCCATGCTCCATGCCCAGACTGCCGGCCTTGCTGTAACCATGCTCCATGCCCAGAGTGCAGGCCTCGCTGTTCCCGCGCTCCATGCCCAGAGTGCAGGCTTCGCTGTTCCCACGCTCCATGCCCAGAGTGCAGGCCTCGCTGTCCCCATGCTCCATGCCCAGCATGCAGGCCTCCCTGTCCCCAGGCTCCATGGCCAGAATGCCGGCCTCGCTGTCCCCACGTTCCATGCCC
>NW_004524584.1:28115446-28140600 GCF_000260255.1 Octodon degus | reverse complement strand
GCTCCATGCCCAGAGTGCAGGCCTCGCTGTCCCCACGCTCCATGCCCACAGTGCAGGCCTCCCTGTCCCCAAGCTCCATGCCCAACATGCAGGCCTCGCTGTCCCCGCGCTATCACAAAGCCTCCAGGCCTGCTCACAGGTCACAGCTTGCAGGTCTCTCCTAAGTCACCTTGCCGCTCTGTGCACCACGCACACAGGCCTCTCTGCAGCTCCACAGAGGACATGTGGCTCCTCATCTCAGATGAGGAACTGAAGCTCTGGGAGTTCAGGGCCAGCCCTACTCCTCCTGGTGCATCTGTCCGCTCTCTCGGGTGTCTCCCAGCTTTGTGGCACTGCCCTGCCATCCCTTATCTGTCTCCACACTCTGATAACTACAAGACTGTCTGGAACCATCCTCGTCCCAGCACCGACCACTTTTAAGCAGGACCGTTGACCCGGAAGGTCTTACTGCAAGGTGTAGCAGTCACCATCTGGTTATGGGCAACTGGCCAGTAGTGCTGATGATTTACCTGCCCTTCCTCACGGCTGAAATTCACAAGAGTGAGCCTAAAACACGCGTGTGTTCGGAATCCAAGATGGGATAGCTCCAAGTGTTACTGAAATCGAGGACCTGTAAAGCTTTAGCACACACCGTCCAGTCACAGAGAGTCTGACGGCTGCACAGACGGTTCTAACAGGCGGGGCCTTCATCCCTCCTAGAAGTTAGCAGAACGCTAGCAAAGGAAGGGAGGCAGTCACTGCATTCCTGCGCCAGCTGGAGTAGTGGGGGCACTGGAGTGGGCGTGGCCTCAAAGGTTTGCGCCTGGGGAAACTTTTCTCATCACGGTGCCCGCCAGCCCTGCCTCAGGGAACCCAGGTGCGTGCAGCAAACTCCGGGTTAGGAAAATTCTGATGGGCAACCTGGCATTCTTCGAAGACACTCAGACACCTGGAATTCCCCAGGCTTGAAAGTAAGGAAAGAGAGGGAGGGAGGCAGGCACTCCCGAACAACAATATGAACACAGAGTAGCAATTCCTCTTGTGTTTACTTAAGAAATTAATTCCATCAATGGCATTAGCTGCGCACTTGTCGGTGGAGGCCGGGCCTGAGCGCAGCAGTGTGTTTTGCGGTTTCCCTTCAGCCCTAACTGCTCCGTAGAGTGGGCATCATTCCCGCCTAACAGAGGGTGCGGAGGGCAGGCCTCCTCATCTCACCCGTGGGAAGGACAGGGCCTCTCCCCACGCCTGTGGCTGACCCACTGTGGCCCGGCTCTGGGGATGCAAGCCCTGAGCTCTCTCTCCAGTCAGGTGAGAGCAGAGGGAGGAAGAGGTAGGGACAAGCCCCGAGTCACAGGGTGAGCGAGATCTGCGAGGGTCAGAGTCCTGAGGGGCCGGGGAGACAGCTCGCGGCTTAAGCGCCTGCCTGCCTGCCTGCCTGCCTGCCTGCCTGCCTGCCTGCCTGCCAAGCACAAGGTCCCAAGTTTGACGGAGCAGAAAGCACTTTCTGGTCTGTCTGGAGGTGTGGTGGAGACCCCAGCCACTCTCAAACAGCTGGCGACTCTCAGGCTGTAGTCACGTATGAGCCAGCGTCACCCCACACCAGGACGGGGGCTCCGCCTCTGGCCCCAGCGGAGCAGGCGACGTGCTGATGTCTCAGTGCACCGCCAAGCAGCCCATCCGGACCCCTCTAGGTGGACACAGGAGAAGGCGCAGGGGGCCCTTCCTCCAGTCGCGGGGCCCTGAGGGCTGCAGGAAGCAGGGAGGACAGAGGCAGTGACGGAGCTGGTACCGGCTGCGGCTTCTACCCGTGGGACTTGGAAACTCTGATTGTGGTGAGAGGAAACCACTGGAGCAGGCTGCACATGGACATCATGGCCTGCCCGGCCCAACCAGGCCAGTGGTGCAGACCCACGCGGCAAACCCGGAGTGTCGGGGCCAGGTCGTCTTCTCGGGCTTCGAAGGCAGTCCAAGCACTGCGCTGATTTGCTTGCCTTCAGTCAGCTCCTCTGACAGTGAATGAGGTCATCTTCCCCAGACGCTGGCGCCCGGCAGTCCTTCCGGGAGTGGCCGCGCCGCGGGGAGGACCAGCGCTGCCATCTGGTGGACGCTTCCGTCACCACCGGGCGACTGCGTGCAGCAGCGGGGCCCTACGCTGCCCCCAGCCTGCTAATTGCTACTTTGGTGTCCAGAAAATCAATAACCTCATTAAATTAAGACCAGGCCTGGGAGATTGTTCAAGAACTAGAAATGGCAATGGGTTTGTTTTCTGTCTACTTGTGTTTACACAGAAATATTTTTCAAAGCACCCAAGTGGGAATACACTTTTCCAGAAACTTCCCTAAAGCACCAAGGCAGAGGTTCAGAGCAAAGTCAAAATGCAGTTTCAGGCTCTGCTGCTAGAATGTTTGCAGGGCTCTGTGGTTTGTGAGGAGGGCAGCAAAGAGACATTTGCACTGGGTGTGGCAGTGCCTGCCTGGAATCTCAGTGCTCTAGGAGGCTGAGGCAGGAAGATCACGACAAGTTGGCGGCCACCCTGAACTGCATAGTGAGTCCAGCCTGAACTATGTAGTAAGGCCTTGTGTCTAAAAAACAAAGAAGGAAGGAAGAGAGGAAGGGAAGGAGGGAGGAAGGAAGGAAGGAAGGAAGGAAGGAAGGAAGGAAGGAAAAAAGGAAGGAGGGAGGGAGGGAGAAAAGAAAGGAGGGAAGGAGAAAGGAAGGAAGAGGGAGGAAAGAAAGGAGGGAGGGAAGGAGGGAGGGAGGGAGGAGAGCATTCTCCTGGGGCACAGGCAGGTGTGCCAGCCACACCCCACTCACCAGCCCCTCTCAGGTGCCCACAGAGCCCCCATGTGCCTCCTCTACTTTGTGCTAGCAGAAGCTCACTGGTGTCCACCTTTCCTTTTGATGCTGCACTCTGTCATCCAGTCCTCCATCCTGTTGCACAGCAGCTCATGTGTGTGTGTGTGTGTGTGTGTGTGTGTGCATGTGTGTGTGTGGCGCATGCACACGCGTGCACACACACATATGCGCACACCTGCACAGAGGTCCCCATGCCCGCTTGGGACCCCTATTACAGAGCAGCCCTGTGGGTCACAGCACAGCCCCCGAGCATGGGGCCTGCACTCCACGGGTGGCGTGGTCTCATGGAGTGAGCGCAGAGGTGCCCCTCCTCTTCCCAGCTGAGCCCACCAGGTCACGCTGCAGGGACTACACTGAAGTTCCCAGAAGTGGGGCTGCACTGGACCTGGCACACATGTGTGCAACAGGTTTTGGGCCTCCAGGCAGCTGGTGTCCCTTGTCACTGTGCTGCCCACCAGTAAGAGGCACCTTCTTGTGGGGCCACCAGCTTCTTCCCAGAAAAGGACAGAGACTCAGGCTCCGCTCGCAGAGCTGTGTGAGACTGCAATCACGGCTGTGATGTGGGGGATGGTCCCTCCCCGTGCTGGTGTGCTCTGCACCGTGCAGGAGCAAGGGGCACCTGCCTGGCTCCTCCCGGCTGCTGGGGAGAATCTGGGTGGCACCAGGCATTAGTGTTACGGCTGCTGCTTCCAGGCTGCATGAGAGGCCTACAGTGGTGTAGGAGCTGCTGGCTGATATTGTCACTCCCTGCCCTTGTCCTCCGAGCACCTTCCCCAGCACAGCGGCGCTCTGTCATCCCAGGATGCTGGGCCAGCACAGCTGCGCCACGTCCCCAGGGACTACATCACTTTCTCGGTTTTCCTCTGTCTGCAGAAGGCACTAAGCAGTGACCATTCTGTGTCCAGCACAGAGAGTGCGCAGCCAACAGAAAGTGGGCCCACGAGTGGCCCCTCGTGGGGAAGAAGGGATGTGTTGTCATGTTCATCGCCATCATCAGAACAGCGGACATTCGTGGAGCCCCCATGGTGTGCTGAGCGGTGTTGAGTGGTATACGTGGAGTCACCCCGCAAGGCAGCATCTGGGGCTGAAACTAAGCCCACAGAGGTGGAGTGCCGCACCCAGCTGGCCACTGGCAGAGCTGAGTTCAAACACAGGCCCTGCAGCGCAGCCCAGTGCCATTCTTGTTGCTGCTCGCTGACTGTCCCTCTGTCCTGCCCAGGACATGCTCCATCTGGGCTTCATGGAGAGCTTGCAGCCCTGGCTGCACGGTGGTCCTGGGGCTGGGAGCTGAAGGCTGGAGGCGGCGGGCTGGGCTGCTAAGCAAGGATGCTCACCGGGGCCCCGGATAGGTGCACAGCCTCTCTGGTCCTCAGCCAGCAGTGACCACACCGCTGCAGAGAATCAGGAGAGGTACAACTCTGGAGACGTGCTCTGTATGCTAGTTAAGTGCTGCACACAGAAATGATAATACTTAAGAAAAAAATCATTTTCTAGTCAGAAGGTAAATGTTTAGATAGATGTAGGTGTGAGTATAATTACTGTCTGGTTGAATAAGGGGCTCTCAGAGTGCATTTACCTAACTCGCCTTCGAAATCTGCAGCTCTTCACCCCGTGCAGAAGCCAGAACCTGAAGCTTAAGGCCGCTGGAAGGAGGCTCTGGCTCCAGGCTAGTCCCAAGCTCTGAACAACCTTGTCCAAGTGTTGCTGGCACTTGGCGCCTGTGACCCTCAGGAAGTCGCTGAGCCTGCCTAACTCACTGTTCCGGCCCTGGAATGCAGCTAACAGTTCCCACCTGGCTGGGTCAAGAGCTGCCATACCATCGTCTAAGAAAAGCTTTTAGCTCAATGCCTGGCCCCTCATAAGTGGTTGATAAATAGTAGCTTTCATCACCAACCATCGTCCCTGTCCTTGAGAGGAAACACAGAGTAAACGACGCGTGAAAGCCCGTGTGTCCTCCATGAATGCCAAGGACTGGGACTTTTTGAAGTGTTTACAACTACAGGAGAAGGCATGTGCAGAAAATGACTTGGACCCCCAGAACCTGGGTCGGAGCTCCCAGCCTGGCAAGGGCTCTGTGAAACAGGGCTTCCTAGCAAGCAGCGCAGCCAGCCACCTGGGCTCAGAGCTGTGACTCACGTAGGCTTCTTGCCTCACTGACACATGCGTGTGTGTGCACGTGTGCCTCTCTGGCCCCCAGAGCTGCCAAGGCATGCCTCCTCCTAATCCCTGCAGGCTGCTGGGAAGGAACAGGCTAAGCAGTCCGTGGGCTGTGGGGCCCCTGCTCCTGCTGCACAGTCCACCCTGATGGCCACAGGGAGCTCTGCGTTTTCTCACAGAGGTTCAGAAGACCCTGGGGCTAAGCAGTAAAGGAGAAATGACCCTGCGCTGTAGTGGGGAGCAGGGCTAGAGCGCCCAAGATATGCCAGTGCTCTGGCCCAGCTGCCTGGCGGTGGAAGCCACGTGAGAGTGAGCTGCCGTCAGTGCCCCAGGGCCCTTCGTGGGCTGAGCTGCTGTCTGCATCCCTGAGAGCGCTGGGTGGTGGGATGGGGAGGTGCCTGCTGGGTAGCTGCAAAGAGCTGGCAGCTGAAATGCACTGCAGTGCAGCTGGGACAGGGCCCAAAGAGCAGGAATTGGAGCCTCGGAGAAGGCATCCCCAGGCCCACACAGCCTGTGTCACACATGCAGGGGCTGACCCGAAAGCAGTGGTAGACTCAGGAGGCCAGGACGTGGGAGACATCTGGCTGCCCGAGGAGGCTTCCTGCAGCTGCGTCGCACATGGGAGTTGGGACAGAGGTCAGGGCAGCCAAGGCCTCTGTTGACACGCAAAGTGGCAAAGTCCTAGAACACACAGACAGGATGCCACGTCACTGCAGTCATCTTTAGGTTGGGGACAGCTTGCGGTAGTAGTGCTGGGATATAGACCTGAGTTCACTGAAGCATTTCAGTGCCCACTGGCCTGGAGTCCTGGTGTTAAAGATTGTGAAGTCCAGACATGGGACACTGAGTGAAGAAGACCTCAGACTTGGTCTTGGCAACACCTGCCTTCCTTAGGGTCACTTGCTCCCTCAGCATTTCTAGGACTTGGTCCTGCCCAGGGCATAAGGCGACTGGGCAGGATGACATACAGCATCAGTGTGGGGACTTCTGTTAAGGCAGGTCTGCCTTGTCCTTACCAGGGCACAGAGCACACTCAGCCGCTGTAGTCCGGCTGGTGGGAAGGCTCGTTCCCAGATTCACCCAGACTCCTCCACCGGCCAGAGATTCCTTGCAAATTCAATGTCTTCTGAAGACTGGGGAGCCCTAAGAATTGGGGGATGCAGGGATGATAGTCTTCATCCTCTCTGCTTCCTGAGAGAAAATGATGGCCCATCATGAAAATAGCATCTGTGGCAACTGGGTCCCGGTGTGGTGGTGCACACCTGTAATCCCAGCACTGGGGAGGCTGAAAACAGGAGGATCACTATGAGTCTGAGCTGCGCAGTGAGACCCTGTACCAAATACATCAAAAAAAAAAAAAAAAAAAAAACCACCGCAGCATCTGTCGGGATGTTTTTTTGTCAGATTGCATAAATCCTCCAAGCTGCTTTCACGGTCTGCAGAACCGTGGAAATGTAGGTTACGTTCCACGTGGACCTGGCCAGGGCTGCACACGCGGCTCTGCTGGGACACACACTGCACCCTCTGCCTACGAGGCTCTGCGTTTGCGGACTTCACTCAAGCGGCTCTCTATCAGTGGGTTCCAGCTTCCTCTGCTGTAGAAATGTAGTCCGCTGCAGCCGCCAGCTTCGGGTGCTGTTAGCTGTAGGTTGCTGAACTGAATAGAAATCTCAGGCCAGAGCGCGGCCAGCACAGGGGCCCCAGCGCCGACCTCGCTGCAGGCTGTCACAGGCAGGTGGCTTGCACACGTTCATAGGCATAACCAGGTGTCCTCACAGCAAGGGTGACATTTGTGCATTGAGAAGAGACGACAGGAACTAGGGCAGAGGGATGTCCACACCCGGGAAGGCCTTGGGCGCATGATCAAGACAGAAGGGTGTGTATCACTCCTCATATGAGGAAGCTGACTCTTGGCATTAGTTGCTAAATCTAAATTACAATGAAATCCCCCTTCTCATCCAGTAGGATGTTCTTTTCACAAAACAGAAAACAAGTGTTTTCAGAGTGGAGAAACCAGCGAGCTTGTACATTTCTGGTCAGAGTGTAAAATGGTTTAACCACTGCAAAACAGTTTGGTGGCTCCTCAGAAAGTTAGCCATAAGCCACATATGGTGGTGCATGCCTGTAATCCTGTCCCTAGGAAGCTGAGGCATGAGGGTCACAAGCTCCAGTCCAGCCTGAATGGCGGAGTGACTTAGCAAACCCCTGTCTCAAAGAACAAGGGAGTGGGGCTTAGGAAAGTAGCACAGTAGAAAGACCTTGGGTTCAACCCTAAGCCTGAAGGGGAGGCAGGCTGCAAACGCAGCTCAGTGGCAGGGACCCTGAGTGAGGCATGGGTTCAGTTCCCAGCTCTATTAAAATTAAAAACAAATAATAATAATAATAATAATAATAATAATAATAATAATAAAAACCTAAGCAGCAAATTGCGATAGGATCCAGCAGTTCCCCTTTGTGTAGACACAAAGGAACTTAAAGCAACATGTGTGCAGCGTGTTTACTGCTCCCTCATTCACAGTACCCAGCGGGTGGAAACACCCATGTTTCTGTCAATGAGTCAGATGTGGTGGGTGTATGCATGCATGTGTGTGAGTGTGTGTGTGTGTGTGTGTGTGTGTGTGCGCGTGCACGCATGCTGTGGACCATCAAGTGGCCTCTGAAGGGACTGAAATGCTGATAGATGCTCCAACGCAGAGTGACCTGGAAGACACTACTAAACAGAGGAGACCAGCCACCGCGCAGATGCTGCCTGTCCCACCAGCGAGTCCCGCTCACAGGCCCCAGCAGCGCAGAGCTTGCAGTAGGGGTCACGACCTTCACAGAAGCAGAGGTGGCTGTCGGTGAGAGCCCTGGAAATGGAGAGTGTCATGGACGTTGTTCACACCCCTGGCGTGTGCTAAAAATGGTCAGGCGGTACGTTTTTGTGGAGTTGCCCTCTGAGCTTGCTGAGTTCCTCAGCAAACTTCGAAGGTGCAGGACTGCCAGGAGTTTCCTGGAGCTGCCTGCAAGCAGCATTCCTCCGCCAGCGTCAGCCGGTGCCCTTCCTTCTGGCTAGAAGGCTTCGCACATGCATGCAGCAGTTGTTTGGTTTTGCTTTACCGACTGTCCTAAACCAAAGCCCTCCCTGCAGCCCTGCCACACCCGCTCCTTCCGTGCCTCACTTCTTCCAGCGCCAAGCAGAGCCGTCCACGATCGGTAACACAGGCTGCAGTCCCTGAGCCGTAGTGTCGATGCCCTCATGTAGGGGAGTGGATGGGGGATGTGCACAGTTCACGTGGTGCCCGAGCTGGGCGTCATGCTGCAAGCACCGTCCCCACTCCTGGGCTTGAGCTGGCCCTCCAGGGTGTGCATAAGGCAGAGTCACGACCTTGTGACCTGAGTTCTTCGCCCCAGGCTCCCAAACTCAAGGCCGTGGCAGCCACTCATATGGTCACAGGGTGGACGTGGCCACCGCCACACCCTGGGCTTCTGTGGCCGGATCATGGAGCAGCATGGAACGTGGACCCCTGAGGGGCTGTGGGGCTCAGCACCGGCTGGGTGTGCAGGGTGGATGCGCACTGGTGTGTAAGGTGGTCGTTTTAAAACATGGACCCAAATGGTTTGAAAAGACCATATTTGGACTTTCGCTTCATCTTTTTTTTGTGTTTACTTATCATTTAAATATTTAATGCTAATTCAATATAAAATTTTAATATTTACTTCTGTGGCTTCTAATATTTACCATTCCCAGGTTCCTTTGCAAGGGGCTGTCTGCACCCAGCAGGGGCACTGCTGCAGGACTCTGTCACTGCCCCTCTCCTTCCCCAACTAAGCAGTGGCCCACCACTTGTGGTATAATGCCCCTGTCACCCTCACACAATGCCTCCTGGCCACACTGGGTGCATTTACCACACTGTGCAGGCGTCTGAGCAGGCTAGCACCATCTGCCCCTGTACTGATGGTCCCTCAGAGCCAGCTGCTTTCTGTGATCGCTGCTCTTCTATGAGCAGAGCCCACAGCACTCGCAGTAACCACTCCCCACAGGCTGGTGGCCCATAGGATCAGGGTGGCCAGAAGAGTATCTTCCCTGGTGCCTCCGGTAGGTCCCCAGAATCCGACCGTGGCCTCTGTGAGCCCGACTTGGGGGAGGGTGTCATTCACAAGGATTTCGAGTGTTCTGGGGATGTGAGCAACCAATGAACTTTCTGCCTATGGGGCATTTGCCTGCAGCAGGACCAAGCTAAGATAAGCGCTTGTCCAGTTCTCAAGCAGAGCAGAGCAAGAGCAGTGGGCAGCGGGCTGGGAGGTGCCGTGCCCCTAGGCCCACCGGCTGGGCTGGGAGCTGGCATCCACCTCCTGGGCAGGCCTGCTCACCTGTTCCAGAGGTGTTTCAGGGGCTCACATTTGTGCCCTGCTGCCCTGCACCCCTGCAGCCTGATGTTTAAACTCTGGGCGGGCTGTGTCCAGACATGCGCGGGGCACGAGAGCACACGGGGTGCCCAACTGTCCAGTTCTGAGAGCCCATCGCAGAGCAGCAGCAGCTCTGTGTAAGAGGAGCACATGCAGCATCCATGGAAAGACTGGGAGACCCACGAGCAGTGCCTGGCACAAGGCAGAGTCGCACCCGTGACGTCAGCGTGCGCTGGCCATCTCTCTGCTGAACCCTCTTCTACCTGCTCAATTCCATCATGCTCTGGGGCCCTCCGTGTAAATAAGGTGCTGAAGTACATCAGCTTCCCAAGGACTTTACAAGTATAATACCTGGACCACAGGGGCCAGCGGGGAGTCTGTGCTGGCTCTGGGGTCTCCCAGCATAGAAGCTGCAGGACACCGGGAGCTCAGGACCATGGGAGGGGAAACCTTGGTGCAGAAGGCAGGAAGCGCATCCCACCCAGCGTGGAGCAGCCTTCTCCTGGCCTCAGGGAAGCACCTGTTTCCACTTGGTTCTGTCACTAAACCAACATGGCTAGGCTTGTGCAGCATGGAAGTTTGGGGGTTCACCGAGAAGCAAAGAGAAAGTGCTTTTAGGCAGTTTGCTTGCTGTTTGCTGCTCTGCCCAGAAAAACCTCAGGAGAAGGGGCTCCTGGGCCCACAAGCCTAGTGGCTGTGAAAAAGTTAACGCAGAGGAAGAGAGCTGCCCCCAGTTCCTCCATTCTCCTCCTTGGAGCTAGCAAACCCACCTTTGATGGCCACACACTCCAAACCCCACCTCGCCCACTGCCGCAGTCGTTGCCTCCCTGGCCCCTTCAGGGACAGCTCCGTTCAACCTGCCTCTCCTTCTTGTCTTCCAGCCCCCCCAAGCCAACTGTGTTCATCTCCGGTGTCATCGCCCGGGTAAGAGCTGTCACCTCTTCGCACCCAGGGCACAGGGCCCTTGTCCCAGCCTCTGTAGTTAGGAAGCACAAGCCTGCAGCCAGGCGAGCCCAGCAGTAGATAACAGGTGGGCTCCACCCGCCCTGGCGGGCTACATCGGGGCCTGGGTCTACATGACCTGAGCAGAAAGGATCCCCCCCCCCCGCCTTTTTTTTAAATGTTTTGTACACGATCTCACTATGGAGCTTAGACTCTTAGTAATTCTCCAATTTTCAGCCTCCGGGCATTAGGGGTACAGGCGTGCGCCACCATGCCCCATGTTTGTGGCTGGCTCATCACTCCTGGGGGCAAGGCCAGTGCAGCATGTGGTGCCAGGTGTGAAGCCCTGGTCCTTGCACTTGGCTAAGCAGGCACTTAGTCCACCGTATAATTCCACATTTTTAAATGATTGAGAAAGTCAGCCTGAGAGTGGTATGTCAGGACACACAAGGCTTCGCTATGAATGAGGCACCCGTGAACGAAGCTGGGGTTCTGCACAGCCCTTGCTGATGCCTCCCCTGTGGCTCCTTTCCTTTTCAGTCCCTGAGCTAAGCTGATGTTTTGTCCCCATCACTGTCATCCACAAGACTCTTGTGGGAAAGCCTGCCCTCCCCTAACAGCCCCCTTCCTACTGTGACACCATCCGGGCTCTGTCCCTTAGCACTTGCAAGTCCTTACATGGTGTCTGAAAATGTCATTGCTAGGAACAGCTCTGCTGAAGGAGCTGTGACCACTGCCACACTGAGAGCCTGGGACAGGTGTGGTTGCAGCCACATGTGACATCGTTAGGTGTGGCTCAGTCAGCTCCATTGTGCACACCAGGCTGCAGCCTGCCCCAGCCCTGGTCACCCCCACTGTGGCCATAAGAAATGAGCCAGTCCCAACAAGCACAGCCAGGCACCTTCCCTGGAACCAGGCAGGCTGCCTTGCTCACCTGACTGAGCTCCACCGGAGCCTCTACCTGCCAGCACTCTGGAGGGCTAATGCATCCATATTTGACACTCTGCATTAGGTCCCGCCTGCCCCAGTTCAAAGGATGAGAAAAGCTGCCCTAGTACGGCACAGCCTCCGGCCCCCAGCTCCACGCCAAACCAGTCATGTGGAGCCCCAGACTCATCCCATGGGCGGAGGCTTGAGCATCACCCATCCTGTGGCATACGGGCTCAGCCACTGATAGCTCCTTGCTCTGATGGCCTTGGAAACCCCCAGCCACAGGGGTGGCTTCTCGCTGCCAGGGGACTGCAGCCTGTCACCTGCCTACAGTCTAGGGCTGCTGTGCACACTGACAGATTCACTCACAGGGGACCTACCTGTGTGTTTTGTCTCCTCACAGGGTGACAAGGACTTCCCCCCAGCAGCTGCACAGGTGGCTCACCAGAAGCCCCATGCCTCCATAGACAAGCACCCTTCCCCGCGGCCCCAGAACATTCAGCAGCCTCGCAAGTGACCTGGTGTCACTGGGTGCCGGCTCTCCACGGCAGCGCCTGGCCACCTCCATTCACACTGCATGACAGCCAGCATCATCTTCGGAAAACAGCTCTCTTCGAGGTCTAAGGCCAAGCAGAGCCTCCTGCCTCTGTCTTGTATTTGCTGTTTCAAACAAGAAACAGCTCAAGCCCCCAACTTTGTGGGGCACCACTGAAGGGTCACTGTACCTCCCAGAAGTGCCATTAGCAACCGCCAAGCCCTAATTAAAAAATAGCCTTTCACAAGGTAGCGTGGATTCTGTCTCAGCAATCACCTGCGGTCCCCAAGCCCCAGGGCTCTCACTGAGAAGATGGGACGCTGAGGGAGGTACTGCCGCTGCATGCTTGCGGGAGAGTGAGAAATAAGGGGGCAGAGATGCCAGGACTCAGATACAGCCACCGGGGGGCCTCCAGGCAGGCCACAGAGGCTGAATGTCCCCCATGTGACAAGGGATGGCGGCACAGGGGGACCAAGTGCTCACAATGAGTTGGAGGAAGGGGTTGCCTTTGAAGTCAATCAGGAGTCATAGGCTGGACGCGGAATGTAGAGACCTTCCCGCCTGTGACCAGCTCCAGCCCCATGGGGCCAGCCAGGCCAGCCCATGTGTCCCTCGACACCTTCCTAGGGCTCTTTTGGGCCCTGGAAGTGACCATCTCCCGTGAGGGAGAGGAAGAGACACTGATTCTGGAACCCTTGGGTGAGAGTGGAATCAGAGTTCAACTCCACAGTGCACCTGCAGTCGAAGGCCCTTCTTGTGGTCGCTGCCGAGTCCTCCTGGTGTGTGTGTGCCCCAGCCATCCCCCTGGGTGGCTCCTGCGTGCCTCACCTCCATGGGCTATGGCAGCAACAGCGGGCTCTCTCGCTGTAGCACACGTGGCTCAGGTGAAAAGCCCACGGCTGCCTTCAGTCAGCAGGAGCCTCAGAGTGCTGCTCAGGGCCTGCACGGCTGACTGTCCCTGGGCCAGCAGCAGGTTCCGGGGGGTCACAGTGGCACTGCCAGCATGCTGCACCCTGCTCAAAGCCCTGCCCCCCACAGAACATTTGGAGTTTTATGGGCGGCGTTTAAACAGTTGTCAGGGAGCTGGGTCACAGGAGCCCTGAGCTGTCAATCTCGCACTTCCTGATAGCCAGGCCTAGTGTGAAGTGACCTGGGGCCCTGCACTTGTCCAGCAGCCTGTAGGGGAAAGAGCCACGGGAACAGATGTGGGAAAGGACCGGCCCGGGCATAACCAGCTCCCCTCCGCCACAGGAACCAGAGCTGTCTTGGTCCCTGCCGTGCCACAGCACGGGGCCAGCTCACCCCTGTGGCATGGGTCCGTGTCCTTTCAGGGGGATCGGGCAGGGTCCTGGGCTCTGGGTAGCAGAATGCGCGGGGTCAGAGAGCTTCTCAAGCGTTGACTTCAAGAACAATAGTGCTTCTAATAAAGCTCGTGTGTCCGTTCTCGGGCTTTGTTTTCTTCCATTCCAGAGGTTCCCATCTACATTTTAATACGACTGCCAGATGGTTTCAGTAGAAAAACAAATATGTGTGTGTGATGGATATTTACAAAAATCCTTTCCCAGACACAAAGTTGAGCTGTTGGACACCTGGCAACTGGAGCACAGTCAGCTACTGCAATTGTCTGAAAACACAAAGGCTTAATACGTTGATGGAAACGTATCGTGTGGCCCAGCAGCTGGCCCAGCGCTCTGTGGACCCTTCGGGAGCAGATGCAGAGCGGATTATTAGCAGTCAGCGGGGGCAGGGAGCGGCCCTCTGTGTGCCAGAGAGCAGGCCTCCTGCAGCCGCTGGGAGGAAGACAAGAAATGGCAGCAGCTACAAACCTGGAGGCCTGGCAGCAAACCCGAGTCCAAACCAGAAGGCCAGAGGGTGTCAGGGAGGGCCAGGCGTGGGTGTGGCTGTCACCCGAATCTGCAGCTGTGGACTGCCTGGGCCTTTCCTCAGCCTCCAGCATGGCCCCTGCTCTCTGTCCCTGTGCGTCCCGTCCCGTGCTCACATGGGGCGGCAGCAAGGGTCCTGGCCCTTTGTCCAACCAGGCTGTCTCAGTGCGTACCAACAGTGGAAGAAGACACAGCAAGGGCCGGGCAAATCCGCCGTCACCTGCGCTGGTCTCGTAATGCTGCCATCGTGGAGTTCCCTAGACAGCGGTTTGAAGCACACGTGTGTATCCTCCCTGGTTCTGGGTCAGAAACAAGGACTCAAATGTCCCTCCCCCTCCTCCTGCAGGCCCTGGGCTGTGCCCACCTCTCACAGCTGGCTGTAGCCGCATGACCTTGCCTGACCTTGGACTCTGCGGCCACCAGGCCATCTCCCTGAGCATGTGTCCATGTCCTGAGGACCCAGACATCGGACCTGCACCCAGCCCAGCGTGGTGCCAGCACTCATGTCCCCTGCCAAGGCCATTTCTGGAGATGTCCTGTGTCGGACACTCTCAGCCAAGGCTAGAGAGCCAGAAACTCACTCCTGGCCCACATCACTTGATTAGTTGTTGATTTGGTAAGGTGCTTTGCTTTTTGTGATTTTTTTGTTTTTGTTGAGACAGGGTCTCACTATGTATTTCAGGCTGGCCTCACTATGCAGCCCAGGCTGGCCTTGAACACCTCTGCCTTAGCCTCTGAGTGTTGGGATTCTAGGCATGCCCCCTCCCACTCCCAGCAAGCAAATCATTTTTCAGAAATGTGCTATGATAAGTAGTCCCCACCTGCAGATGTTCCAGGACAAAGCGCAAGCGGCTAGAGCCTGGCCAGCAAGTGACAGGTGTGGCTGCTGCGGCGCCCCTTCTCCACCCTGAGGCCCCGATCCCACATGAGGCCTCTGCACATCCTCACGGTGCTCTTGCACACTCCTAAGATTCAATCCAGGACCCTCATGACCAGGGAGAACGATTTCTCCTTCTTCCTCCCCTTGAATCCTGAACATTATTATAAGTCCAACTGCCGTGCTTTCTAAAAGTCCCTACTGGTCTCACTACATAATTTAGGCTGGCGCAGAGCTGGTAGTGATCCTCCTGCCTCAGCCTCTGGAGTGCAAGGATCACAGCCTCGTGTCACCATGTCTGGCACTGGAGACAGCTTTGGCAGTCAACCTAGAGTGGGGTCTGCTTGGTGGCATCTTGTGAGAAGAGACCAGGACACTGCTGAACATCTTCCCATGCTCAGGACAGGCCTCCACCCAGGGAAGGACCCCACCCAAATGCCAGCATGCTGAGAGTGGCAGACCATGTGACTGTGATGCTTGCAGATGACAAAATCACCATCCTGGAGGTCTGGCCTGAGCATCTGAAGGCCAGCATTCCTGAGCTGGGTCCTTGGAAACAGCCGGGGCCATGACTCCGTGAGGACAGATGCTCAGTGTACGCAGCAAACATGCCCTACACCATGTGTGTTTTCAAAGTCCAGAGCAGAAGAGAGAAAACCAGGATGCGCAGCTGAGCCACGGGGCAGAGGATGTGTGCGGAGCAGGGGCTGGGAGGCCCAAGGCGGCCAAGCTGCCTTCAGGGCAAGAGCTATGGCCATGGCTGCTACCCTACCCTGGCAGACCCTCCACCCTCCACCCCAACTACTCTGCCCTCACCCAGCAGGACAGTGGCCAGGGGTCACATCCTGAGGCACAGCTCCACACAGAAGGTAAACTGACCTGAGAACACACTGGTCTTAAAAGTAGAAAAAACAGCAGAGTATTGTGGTGCATGCCTATAATCTCTGCACTCGGGAGGCTGAAGCAGGAGGATCACAGAAAGTTTGAGACCAGACTGGTAGCCATGGTGGTTTTGAGGCCAGCCTGGAGTATGTAGTGAGATTTTATCTCAAAAAGAAAAAAAAAAAAAAAACTGGAAGGATCACTAAACAACAATAACCAGAAGCAACTAACTAAAGACCTGAGAACTGCTAGCGTGTGGGAGAGCTACCTTGACTGGTTTGCCTTTCCCATGTGTGTCCCTGAGGATCCCTGAGGCGCAGCAGCCTCCCACTCATAACGATCCCCCAGTTTGCAGCCTCCCAGCAGTGGGATTACAGGTGTGCACCACCATGCCCAGACTTGCCTGGACAAGGTTCTTGTGGAGTGCCTCAGAGGTGTGACATTTGGCTTTCACAGCTAACATCCTCCTGCCTCAGCACTCACTGTTTTAAATTAACAGGTTAAGGGCCAGTGAGATAGCTCAGCAGACTAAGCACCTGCTTAAGGAAACGCAAGAACCAGGCTTTGGTCCCTGGAGCCTCATGCTGTGCTGGCCCCATCCCCGGGCCACTGAGCAGGCATTGAGTCTGGGCATGGTGGCACACACCTGTAATCCCAGTGCTGGGGAGGCTGAAAACAGGAGGATCACCATGAGTTGGAGCTGTGTGGTGAGACCTTGTACCAAATACAATAATAATAGTAGTAGTAATTAACAGATTAAATTGTTTTCCTACCTGCATAAATGTGCTTAGCACACACACACGCACACACACACAAATCCGAACACCTTATGCAACAAGCTAAAGACTATTACCTTGCAGGCATAAAACTGTTATGGAATCTAAGAGAGTTGGCATTCATTTCCTAAACGAGCACTTTCTTCAAGGACAATTAGATAACCTGATCATAATGAGATCGTGATAAATGGGCATCTGTTTATTTTCTTCACACCATACAGATGTAGCCCAGTTACGCTTTCATCAATTACAAAGACACGGAAGGAGGCATTTCTAGGCTTAAATCACCTTCACTGTTATCACCCCCACCATCACTGTGAGAGGTTAGAGCCCCAACAGGCCTCCAAAACCTGGGTGCCAGGGGAGGGACTGTGGGAAGGTAACTGGGTTTCAGGAGCGCTGGATTCACCTTGATCCACACTTGCAGCCAACTGTACAGTCAGGAGGCAGATCCTGGGGGAAAAGGTGGAGTGGGCGTGGCCTAGGGAAGGGTGGGTGGGCGTGGCCTAGGGAGGGGTTGTAGGCATGGCCTAGGGAAGAGGTGAGTGGGTGTGGCCTAGGGAAGGGGCTGTGGGCGTGGCCTAGGGAAGAGGTAAGTGGGTGTGGCCCAGGGAAGGGGCTGTGGGCGTGGCCTAGGGAAGAGGTGAGTGGGTGTGGCCTAGGGAAGGGGCGGGTGGGTGTGGCCTAGGGAAGGGGCTGTGGGCGTGGCCTAGGGAAGGGTGGGTGGGCGTGGCCTAGGGAAGGGGCGGGTGGGTGTGGCCTAGGGAAGCAGTGGATGCTCTCTTCTCCCTGCTCTCCACCTGGGAGCTGGGAGCAGCTCTCCCCCACCAGACCTTTCCATCCCACCCCGTGCCTTGAGGCAGCACACCATGCACTGAAAATGCAAAACCTGAGGCAGGTTGACGCCTGCCCTCCTTTGAGTTGTGCCGAGCATTGCATCCCAGCAAGGCGACAGCAACTAGGACAACTGCCATCAGCATCGTCTCCTGCCTTCACAGCCACCATCGCCACCATTACCACTGGTATCGCCACCACCAGCTGCAGCGGAGCGTGATCCTCCTCTTCCCCACATTAACTGGTCACTTGCTGTGTGTCCAGCACTCCCAAAAGCCCCACCCGGAAGGCATAATCACTGTTAGTATTTTGCAAATGTAGAAACCAAAATGTAGTAAAGCAAAATGACATACTATCCTGGAGCCACATAACCAGCAGGTGAAAACGCTAAGATTGACCTGGTTTGTACCAAATGCTATGCTTTCACTACTAATCTGTGAAGAGCAGGGCACTCCATATTATTTTACCTGTAAAGAGGTGTGATGGATTGTCCTCTAGCAGCCAGCTAGGACCAGGAGGCAGTGAGGTCTGGAAGGTCCTGTCACAGTTGGACTGAGAAGAGTAAGAGGAGCTTGGGTCCTTGGCAAGAGCTCTAGCACCGTGGCGGCCCTGCCTGCCTGCCTGCTGGGCTTCGCTTAAAGAAGCACCAACCCTTAAACATTCAAGTCATATTTTCATGGATCATGATAGAAAAGCCCAGGGCTGGTCAAATAGCCCAGTGGATTAAAGTGCCTGCAATCAGATGCTGTGGCCAGGGGTTCAATCCCCGGGCCTGCTATGCTGACCCACCCCCGGGGCGTGCTGAGACGGCAATTGAGACTGGGCATGGTGGTGCATGCCTGTAATCCCAGTTCTTGGAAGGCTGTAAACAGGCGGATCACTATGAGTTCGATCTAGTAGGGAGACTCTGAACACCCTGTAGACGCTTCCCTAAAATACAAAAAAAAAAAAAAAAAAAAAAAAAAAAAAAAGCCCAGAACATCGACTTTAATGGTGAACATGCTGGGTTGCACCTCAGCACCTCTTCCCCTTGCACCAAGACCGTGGTTAGGCTTACTGCCCTGTGCCTCAGTTTCCACTTCTGAGTAAAGGAGTAAGGACAGGCTCTGTGTTGCAGTACCACGATGTCCCTGACCACAGCGTGTATGCTGGGACAGTGTCATCACAAACTCTGATGGCAGTGATGGAGATGACAACCACCACGCCTGCGTGGCCCGCCCAAGGCCTGCTGGCTCTTCTGCTCAGGGTGACACATGGGAAGGTCCTCTGGAACAGGGCAGGTGCGGTGCAGCCGCCCAGCATCTGTGAGGTGGCAGCAGCAGCGGTTGCCGCCAGGAGGAGCAGGCTGCATCTGTGTCCTGCGTGGCAACTGCTTTTCCTTGTGCTAAGGTGCCAAGCATGTTCTGGGCATCAGAGGGGGTCTCCACAGCTGTAACATCTGTCCAGAGACTCAGCTGAAAGGGGAGTGAGGCCGGCAGGGCAGGGCCTCTGTGACCCCACCCCTCCTAAGCCTCATCCAGGCCTTCAGGAATGTCCATGTCACAAAGCTAGAGCAGGACGCTGCCTCCACTCCTGATTGCTGCTTTCCTCATGGGTCTCATGGCATGACCATGGATGCAGTCAGTGGCCAGGACTCCCTAGAAGAATGAAAGGACTGCCTGGGTCAGGTGTAAAGGGAAGGACTGGCCTTGTCCATAGAGCCCTGGTCACTTCCCATGACTCTTGGAGCTCATCTCACACCTGGTGGGCCTGTCCTTGTCATAGGTTGACATATGAGCTCTTAGGGTATGGGTAGCCACATCTGCTGGCCTGAGAGTGGAGTGGCCACACCAGAAAGACCAGCCATGGGGGATTGGGTTGGGTCTGAAGCGCTTCTTGGAGGCTGAGTCAGTCACATCAGTCAGTCCTCCTGCACAGCAAAGTCCTATCACAGCTGTCTCTCCACACAGCTGGGACCAAATACTCAAAAACAGAGCATGAGGAGGGAGTGGCTTACCTTAGCTCATGGTTCAGCCCATAGCCAGAGGCCCAAGGCAGGATGGCATGGCAGAGGTGCCAGGCGAAGTCATGGTGAACAGGAAGTGGAGGTGAAGGCAGGAGCTGGGGAGGGAGATGAGGCCTTCAAAGCCACACCCCAGCGATTGCCTGTCTTAATGTGGGGTCAGCTATGAGTGCCCACAATGCATCATCCTCCAAAAGTCCATCAGCATGAGGCTTTGGGGTCATCTAGCTATAAATCATAAGAGTGCTGCACACGGAGGCCCTGGTGAGTGTCCACAGATGCCCATGTCCCCCGTAATGGTCACACACTGATGGCAAGAGGGTGTCGCATTCTTAGCCCTGTGCACTCTGCCCCTTGCTAGGGCTGATCTGTGTCCTCATCCTGTGATCAAGGGGTCTGAGGCTCCCACCGATACTCTGGGTCCTTCTAGGGAAAACATGAGCTGGAGCAGAGCGGGGGAGCCCTTCTCCCACTCCCCTTGCAGCTGTCACTTCAGAGGGTTAGGAGTTGCACCCACACACCTAGCAGTTTGGCTGACCAGAGAGACCTGTTATCCTTCAGGGAAACACATGAGGACCCAGGTACCCTAGAGCCACACGGGCATCTCAGCACCACTAATGCTCAGGAGGGCATTACCCTCAGTGCTGAGGCTTGTTGGTGACAGTCAGGGCGACTGTGGGCAGTGGGCAGCAGCTGGGCTTGATGTGACGTCCGTTTTTCAGCCCTGGTGTCCTGCAACCTCCAATGCTTCAGAAATTTCTTTAAGAAAGAATCCCCAGCTTTACCTGCTCATAGATGGGGAAAGCTCCAAGTTGCTGTTGGCTGCAGGTCCCTACTTTCAGAAATAGCCTGTGTGTCCCTTTCTGTGCTCTGACCTCAAGGACCCGGCTGGGTCAGCTGTCAGGACTGGGCTCACTTGCACCGTTGTGGGGATGTCGTGCTCAGCAAAGCGCTTCTCTCTGCCAGTCTTCTCTCCCAGGCTGACAGGGCTGGACTGTGGGAGGCCAGGTTAGGGGACACTGTCACGTGCAGGGCCCAGAGAATGGTCCCAAGCTCCACACAGGATCCTTTCTCAGGTGGATCCTACCCTCCCAAGTCTCCCGCCACGGGAAAGATGAGGGTCCCTGGTTCTGAAACCCCACTGCTGACGGCGCCGCTGTCTTCTGTGGGCGCTGTCTCCTGTACTGAAAGCCACAGCTGGAAGGGTCGAGCTTTCATTCTTTTTATGGAGGTGCTGCTGTCCGTGGTTCTGAAAGCACCACTGGCGGTGTTTTCTGCGGGGGGCGCTGTCCCTGGTCCTGAAAGCCTACCAGCCCAGCTGGAGGGGCGGCGTTGATTTCCGTGTGCGTGGTCCCTAGTTCTTCCCACCCACCCCCACGGCCCGGCGGAACCGGGGTTTGAACTCAGGCCCTTGCGCTTGCCAGGCAAGGGCTTATTCGACTGAGCTATCTCCCCGGCCCCTGTCCCTGGTTCTTGAAGCCCACCGTGGACAGCGTTTGTCTGAGCTTCTGCGTGCGCTGTCTCTGGTCCTGAAAGCTCCACTGCGGCTGCAACAACTGCTAATCATTGTCTGCTGTGATTCAGTGACTGCAATGTGGCCCGAGCAGCGAGCTACCACAGCCCCCTGATGCCACCATCCTGGTGGCCAGAGAACACATACTGAGGACAGCTTGGTGCTGCTGCCGCTGCTGCCACTGCTGCTGTTTTTGGCAGGAGGCCATGCGCTGGGACACCCTGGATATGGAAGCTGGGATCACCAGGAGGCTAAGGTAAAGTTGCACAGAATCGCAAGTGCCTCCCCATGGGGCCCAGGAGGAGAGCAGAGTCAGAAGCAGCCTAGAACGGGCTGGAGAGTGGCCGCTCAGTCCTGGCACCTGCAGAGTTCACCTCTGACTTCTCCCTGTAGCCCACAGTGGACACAGCATCTGAGTCAGGAGGACCTGACAACCAAGGAGGCTGCAGCCAGGGCCTGGTCAGGGGATCCTCCTTCTGCTGGACATGAGGGCAAGGAGCCAAGCTGGGGGAGAAGCTTGGGGCTGTCTCAGGGCAGGGCCTGTGTGGGACACCCAGCAGCCAGCCTGAGCGACTCCTTCACCTGGGGACAGAGGGCGTTGTGTGACCTCTTCCACTATAGGGTACCAACTTCCTCACCACAGCCCAGCCCCCTGCCTAGACTCTCAGATAGCTGTGGACTTAACAAGCCCTTTCCTTTGTTCCCCCTTCTTTCTTCTCTTCCTCCCTTCCTCCCTCCCTCTCTTCCTTCATCCCTTCCTTTCCTCTATCCATTTTTTAAATTGCGGTCTTAGAGACTGAACCTAGTCCTCATAGATGCTAGGCCAGCAGCCACCAGTGAACCACATTCCCAGGCCTTTTTATTTTGAGACAGCCTTGTCAGAGTGCCCAGGCTGGTCTCAAACTTGAGATCCTTCTGCCTCACCCTCCCACGTGGCTGGTGCTACAGGTGTGCACCCTGTCACACAGCTCCCAATCTTTGGTCTTAGTATGAGCCAATAAAAAGGGAAAGCAGCCTCCCCGCAGCTATTGCTTTTCTGGTCTTTAAAATGACTTTTTTAAACATCCAGGTGGTTTTACACAAGGCTGGTAGGCTTGATAAAGTTTGGCTGGATTTGAGGTGGGGTCAGGACAGCAGCAGCGCAAGCACCACGAAGTGCCACAACACGGGCAGTACAAGTGGGCAGGAAGCAGGCTCTGCCCTGCCCAAAACGCTTCCCAGTCGACCCAGGCACGGGTTTTGGTAGCATCTCATTCATTACCAGCTGTTTACTGCCACAGCCCAAACAGTGGACACAGCCAGGGACACAGCTCGGTGGCTTAAGTGTCTGCCTGCAAGTGCCAGGTCCTACGCTGGTTCCCTGGTAACAGAAAAAAGAAAGAAAGAAAAAACAAAAGACACAAGTCTTTGCCCCTTCAGACTTGCCCCAGGACGCAATGTATTCAAAAGTTTATTTTATCATCATATGGAATTATGATTTTTAGTGGATTAGATCTCATATTTTTTAAGTTCAAAGAACTCTCAAATAAATGGAAACAAGTTGTTTCCTGTCACATCAAAAATAACCTGAAGGAAGAGTCAAGTGTAGTATGCACGCCCACGACAATCCCAGTGTTCTAGGAGGCTGAGGCAAGTTCAAGCCAGCTGAGCAACCCAATGGGTTAGTGAGGCCCTAAATTAAAAATTAGTGACCCAAAACTAAAAATATAAAGTGCTGGGGATATAGCACAGTGGGGAGTCCCTGGGTTCAACCCCCTGTGATGCAAGAAAAAAATGAGCTACTGTGGTGGCGCACAACTGCAATTCCAGCACTGGGAGGTGGAAGCAGGATGAGGCAAGCCCGGACCAAGTAGTGAGCTGGAGGCCACGCTGGGCTACCCAGTAGGGCCCTGTCTCAAAACAGCATTAAAAAATGATGAGTCGGACCCTCTGCCAGCAAGGACGGGAGTCGCCAGGCGGCCGTCATGGTGGTGTCAGAGAGTAAGCTCAAGAAGATGGTGTCTAAGTACAAATACAGAAACCTAACTGTACATGAAACTGTCAGGGTTATTATTCTGTACAAAGATCTCAAACCTGTATTGAAGTCGTATGTTTTTAGTGATAGCAGTTCTAGGGAACTAATGAACCTCACCAAGGGGCAGGGAGATGGCTCAGTAGAATAAGCGTTTCCCTGGCAAGCACAAGGGCCTGAGTTCAATTCCCAGTTCTAAAAAAAAAAAAAAAAAAGACAGAACCTCACTGGAACAATTCCTGTGCCTTACAGAGGTAATATGTACACTATTCCAATATGCCTAAGGCTGCTAGACACATACCCATATAACCCCCTTAACTGTTTTGTTAAACCTACTACTTCAATGACTGTTAAAACAGGAAAGCATGTTGATGCAGATGGGTGATACATCTCCCTTGCCTGCACGAACGGAAGTGCCCTCCACCAGACTTGCTGGGGCTTATTCAGGCCATGATCGTGGTGTTTGCAGAGGAGCCTCCCACCTTCTCTCGTCCTACGTGTCAGCATCCTACCCACCGTACCAGGCAGCAGGGCCACCAAATTCCTCCTGCATGCCAGGCATGCCCGGTGGAATCCCTGCATGCCATCCAGATAGCCTCCCGATCCCAGGGGTTACCCTGGGTGTCCGCACCCAGCAGGTGGGCCTGCCATGACAAGTTCCCAGTACCCTCCCAGCCTCCACCTGCGACCACTGTGGGTCCCAGAGAGATGGCACCATCAGTGAGGACACCATCCGGGCCTCGCTCATTTCAGCTGTCAGTGACAAACTAAGATGGCGAACAAGAGAAGAAATGGATCGTGCCCAGGAAGAGCTCAATGCCTTAAAACGAACAGAGGAAGACCTGAACAAAAGACACAAGAAACTGGAAGAGATGGTCACCCACTTGGATCAAGAAGTAGCTGAAGCTGACAAACACATAGAACTTTTGAAGAAGAAGGATAAAGAACTCAGTTCTGCTCCGGAGAAGGTGGAAAATCCTTCTGAAGACAAGGATACTGATGAGGTTGTCCTTCCCACAGCCCCACTACACAAACAGATCTGCCCTCTCTATGCAGAGGAGAATGCGATTGAAGACACTATTTTTTACCTGGGAGAAGCCTTGAGGTGGGGAGCCATAGACCTGGACGTCTTCCTGAAGCATGTGTGTCTTCTGTCCCGTAAACTGTCCCAGCTGAGGACACTAATGCAAAAAGGAAGAAAGACTGCCGGTCTTGGTGGCCTCTACTGACTTCTGACACCAGCTGGAGATTGGCCTCTTCTAGAGCATTCTTTTTACTCTTCCTTTCTCGTATCAGTAGGTTCCCAGAATAAGTTATTTCAGTTTATCATTCAAGTGCAAAATATTTTGAATCAATAATATATTTTCTGTTTTCTTTGGGTAAAGACTGGCTTTTATTAATGTACTTTCTATCCGCTGTAAACTTTTTGTGCTGAATGTTGGGACTGACTGTGCTAAATAAAATTTGTTGCAGAAAAAAATGATGAGTCATTTCTAAGCTTTTGAGCTACAAAGAAAAAAAGAGCAAAATGCCTACAAAGTGTCTGAAGGAAATAATGTTGATTTGGGGCAGAACGCTGCTTTCTTAAAAGAATACAAAAATGCAAATATTAAGAATTAAGTTTGAAATTTTGATTAACTCATAATTTAAGGCCAGCGTGATAGCTCAGAGGACTAAGTGCCTGCTTTGGCAAGCGCGGGGACCAGGATTCGATGCCTGATCCCGCAGGCCACACCGGCCCCGCCCCAGGGGCACACTAAGCCAGTGACCGAGTCCAGGCGTGGTGGCACACACCTGTAAGCCCAGCGCTAGGGAGGCTGAAAACAGGAGGAGCACTTCGAGTCCTAGGTGCATAGTGAGACCCTGTGCCAAATACATAAACAAAAAAGTCATAATTAAAATCTTTTATATAACCTATCCTAAGGATACGTGATAAAAATATATATATACTTACTAAATACGGAAAGAACTGTGATCCAGAATCTTCACAAGCCTGTTACGTCACCAAAACTATGGTGAAAAACAAACTAAAAACAAGTACAAAGCAAACACATTTATAAAACAGGAACTGAAAACAGCTGGACAACCTGCGCAGGCTGCTCCAGGCTCCGAGCTTTCCCAGCTCACCGCTGCCTGCCGGGCCTCGCGCGCCCCCTGCCGGTGGCCGCGCGATGCCGCCCTGTGGGAAAAGCGCGCTGTTTGAAAAGCTTCATTCTGACGCACCTCCATAACTTATGTCATAAAATCAAAACATTTCAGCCCATCGCGACGAGTGACTGAAGGAAACAGGATTCGCCCTCAATGAGTGGCATATGCAGGCCTCAGAGGAAGAGTGGAGCTAACACTCCTCGCAGCACAGGCGTGAGGGGAACCACAGGTCCAGGGCTACCCTGTTCTTACCGCAGAGCAGAACATTAAAAACACAAGTCTCTTTTGGGTCTGAGAAGGTCAGTGAAATCCCCTCAGGATTTATTCTGAGATCCTGTACCTCAGACTGTAGAACCTTTGTCAGTGTCAGCCATGTGGATGAGTCACGGCCATTGCTTGGCCAATGTGCTCTCTGTGAAAGCCTGAGAGAATGTTTTCTC
>NW_004524584.1:28113023-28114456 GCF_000260255.1 Octodon degus | reverse complement strand
AGCTTGTTCTAAGTAGGTGCTTTAGACCACTGAGCCATCTCACCAGCCCCAATAATGAACAAATTTTAAACCATTACCTTTAAAAAATCAATTGAAAGTGTAAATATAAAGCACTTCAATTAAAATAAGTGACATGAAAATACCAGTATTTGTCCTCGTTACCTTTCCTGACTTACAAACACGCCTCAGTGTACTCAGGTATCCCACATTTTCGCCACCAGAAGGTGTCCGCTGTGCAGTGGCTTTTAGTTCTTTTGGTGCAATTCCCTCACATTTTTGCATCATTGCATCTTTTTTTCTGGACTTTTTAAACATGAGAATTGGTCAGACTGAAAAGGATAAACACACTCATTCTTTCAGCTGCATAAATATGACATTTGCCCTCAGGATTAGGAACTTTTTGAATATAAAGCCCTGAGCCAGATGAGGGGACACATATTGTGAGTCCCCTGATGGACCTGAGGTCAGAACAAGAGCATGTATTTCATAAACTGTGACAAAACTCTCAACTTTAAATATAGCACCCTGAAAAGCAGACAGTTGTGTCCACATTCAACAGCTTTACAAGACCCAGAAAGGTATCTGATTTTTAGAAATATGGAAATTGCTCAACATTCATAAAACAGAGCTTATGTCAAAATGACAGCGCTTAAAATCTGGTTCCCTTTCACAAATCTACTATCAGAGCAACAGCACCATCAAGGCAGGGCATGTTGGGACCCCGGTAATCCCAGTACTTAGGTGGCTGAGGCAGGAGGGTCAATTTGAGTTCAAGGACAGCTTGTCTTTTTTAAAAAAAAATAAAGCTATTTGTCACCAAAAACCCTGATCCTTGGACAGACAGTAAATGCCAGTTGATTTAAACTAAGAAAATTTTAAAAATAAATAATAAAATAGACTAAGAACATTGTAGCCTAACTTGATCTGTTCTTTCAATTGGGGCATATAATTTGACTTTCTCAGCATTCCTCAGAGTCTCAAAAAGTTGCTGATACATTTGGGGGCGCTACCTCCTGTTGTCGTGGCACCCCTCAGTCAGTGCAGTCTTAAACCAGCTTCCAGAATGTCTGATTGGTGAGAGGCTCCCGCGCCTGATAACTCCCCAAGCTCCACCCAGTGCAGGTCAGCAGTGGCCACCTGGACATCCGCCTTCCTTCGTTCCCAGCCACACGGCCTTGGCCCTGGGAGGCCTCCTTCGGAGATGACGCGAGGACGTCTCGCCAAGCCTGCGTGGTGTGAGTGTCCATCAGGGGCTCGGGCATGAGAGGCTGGGGCACGATCGCTCTATCCTTGTCACTTGTCACTTTGGTTCTTGGGCCATTGAAGAGTCACACTGGCCTTTGCAGGCACAGAATCACATCTCCATTCAGTGTGTGGGTGGGCCGCCCACATACCTGTCCCTCAGTGCACCTCTGTCCCCGCTGCGTGTGGGG
>NW_004524584.1:28109639-28111543 GCF_000260255.1 Octodon degus | reverse complement strand
CTCCTCCTCCTCCTGCTTCTCCTCCTTCTCCTCCTCTTCCTGTTCCTCCTCCTCCTGCTCCTCCTCCTGCTCTTCCTCCTGCTGCTACTCCTCCTTCTCCTCCTCCTCTTGCTCCTCCTTCTCCTCCTCCTGCCCCTCCTCCTGCTCCTCCTTCTCGTCCTCCTTCTCATCCTCCTCCTCCTTCTGCTCTTCCTCTTCCTCCTGCTTGTCCTCCTCATCTTCCTCCTTCTCCTCCTCCTCCTGCTCCTCCTCCTGCTGCTCCTCCTGCTCCTTCTCCTCCTCCTTATCCTTCTCCTCCTCCTTCTCTTCCTCCTCCTCCTTTTCTTCCACAACAGCCTCATCTCTACTCCACTGCCCTGGTCCCCTCTTCCACAATCCTTCTGCATGCACCATCCCAACTTCCAGCTTACATGGCCCTGAGGAACAAGTTTCCAAAGTGCAGAGGAGGCTGTGGAGGCTGTTCCATGGTCCATGGGACTGGAAGGTGCCTGGGGCCCAGGTGCAACTTAGAAGGCTGCCTAAGTTCACCCCAGCAACACTGCGTTTCTGTAGAGCTGCTGGGCATGGCCCCTGTACCCCAGGTCATCCCAAGCAGCCACTCCCTCTCTGCCTGCTCCTTGCAAGTGGATCCTGGGCTTGGCTGAGTAGGGCCTCTACACACATGGCAAGGAAAAGGGAAGTGTTGTTCTGTCATCTTCAGCCTCTGGTCAGATCCAAAGCTGAGAGTTGGTCCATTTAGGCCAGTGACCTCCAACCTCCAATGTGGGGCCCCAAACAGGGGAGGTAATGGAGGGGCATGGAAGTGGCTACATGTCCACCCCACAGGCACCTTCCCCCCAGTGTCTCCAGTTCCCATGGGCCCTGGACAGCAGTGTCCACTGTGGGCCAAATCCCAGCACCATGATCCCAAAAGCAGCATGGGTGGCATTGTGCAGCTGTTCCTCCACCCAAGCAAGGACTATGTGGCCCTGAGAGGGGTCCTGTCCACTTGGACTCACTGTATGCAGCTCACGAGTCCTGGGCAGGGGCAGAACCCCAAGCCCTGCCTCCTGTGCTTCTTGCACGAGGGCAGCAGGTGATGCGCCCCATCGAGACCCTGTGTAGCCCACACAGGCTGGCAAGGTCCAGTGGCTGCAGGGCCCTCCATCTTCCACCTTCTTCCAAGTTCAGGCAGCTGGGGCAAGGGACACACAGGACACTAACGGAAGTGGAGGAGTAGATAGGCAGAGGCAGAGCATGGGCCGAGACTGGCAGGGAACAGACACGGTGACAAAGCCCAGGGCACACCGTTGTGGCTGCTGATGGGAAAGAAGGGGTCGCTGCCATTGGTCCCCTCCCCCTGACAACAGGAGAGCAGAGAGCAGCACCCTGCCCTGCAGAGCCAGGCCACTGCTCAGGCAAGGGAAGCACGGTGCCTGCTCACAGTCCCTGTGCTGGATGGATGTCCCAAGGGGCCAATAGCTCAAGGGCCAAGAGGCCACATCTGCCCCAGTGAATCCCTTAGCCCAAAGGACATTGCTCAGGCATGTGCTGGTTTTCTCCAGGTATGGTGGCACGGGACTGCAATCCCAGCTACCCAGGAGGCTGAGGCAGGAGGATGGCAAGTCTGAGGCCAGTGAACTACACAGTGATACCCAGTCTCAAAATTAGAGAAGACATTTTCTTAGGAGAGTGTGGCTCAGGGCTTCATGGGTTATATCCCCAGTACTGCAAAGAAAGAAGAATGGACCAGCCCCTGAGGTCACCATGAGGTACTCTCCTCTTGCCCCCTCAAGGTGGCCCAGCCTGCTCACTCTCTCGGCAAGGGACAGCATGCCTACAGCCCCTCTGCCACCTCCCTACCTAAGCAGGGAGAAGCCGGAAAGGCCACCTCCCATTCTGTAGCCCCAGGTCACTGGTCCTCC
>NW_004524584.1:28102325-28109190 GCF_000260255.1 Octodon degus | reverse complement strand
AAATCTTTTTGAGACAGGGTCTCACTTGCAGTTCAGGCTACCCCTGAGCTCACTTTGTAGCCCAGGCTGGTCTTGAACTCACAACAACCCTCCTGCCTCAGAGTAATGAGCGCTGGGATTACAGGTGGGCACCACCATGCCCGGCTTGCTGAGAAAAGCTTAATACTCAATACCTATTTTCCAGAAAGAAAGAAAGAAAGAAAGTAGCAAAAAAGAAAAAAAAATTATATTCCTGGCTGTCCCTCTGGGTTGTTCGCACTCTTCCAGGTACTTTACCCTTTTTTATGTTTTAAGGAAATCCAGATTTGATTCATCTGAGAGCAGATGAGACTTAATTTTGTATTTCTAGTAAATATTTATTAAATGTATTGCATCTTATTAAATGGTAGCTTTCCTTTTCTAGCTTGTGTTGGTTTCTCTAAAGCCATGTTTAAAGGGAGTGTCCTTCTACCAGTAAATCCGTGTGTCTACGCATTGCTTCATAGAGCTGGGCAGGTTCCCCGCATCATAGTTACTCAACAAAAAAGGGAGCTTTTAAAATGAAATACAATGAACTCAGATCCTTGTCTCAAGTACTGTAATAAGCCAACGCCTCCATCAAGTGAGCAGATACACTGAGCATCTCTTAGTCCAGTTAAAGAGGACATCCGGGACACAGGCACAACCAGAATGGCCAGCGAAACAGGCGAGGCCCGCGAATCCCCTGGGAACCTCGAGGCGCCCTCACATTCTTCCTGCTAGGAACGCTACTTTAACAAAGGGGCTTCGAACAAGTGTATTAAAACTGCCTTAACTACAAAGAACCCCAACCCCTGTAAAATGCTGAAACTTTGGTAAGTGACGAGTAAAAGTACAAAATTGTGCAAAACACGCCTTCTGATAAATTGGTTTAAAAAACCGTGAGCTCTTTTTCAAGGGAGGCCTTTAGGTAAATTCCCTGCGGTGCGCGGATCGCGGGCAGCACCGGTTCCAGCGCACCGAGGTGCCAGGTCTGTGTCCAGGGCTGCAGCAGCACGTGGGGGGGGGGGGGGGCGGGGGCCCGGGGGGGGGGGGGGGGGGTCCAGGGACCGGAGGCAGGTGCAGGGTGCGCGGGGCGCCAGCAGCTCCCGAGCCTCCGCGTCCTCGGCGCCCCGCCGGCGCACGGCTCACGTCCTTTTCCTCCAGGGCGGCGCCCGCCTCTCCTTCTGCGCCTCGGCCAGGCGCTGCTTCTCGGCCTCCTCCGCCCGCCGCCTCTCCTCCTTGGCCTCCTTGTACCGCCACTTGGGGAGCTGTAGGTGGGCGCTGTCCTTGGTGCTGCCCTTGCGGGCCGCGCGCTCGGGCTGGTAGGTGGGCGCCGGCGCCTTGCTGACGCGCACTCTGGGCACCACCACGCCGGGCCGCACGCTGCCGCGCCGCAGCAGCTGCAGAGGCAGGAGGCTGGCCTTCCGCGAGACTGGAGCGGGTCCCTTTGGCTGCTGGGGAGACGCGAGGCCGGAGCCCCCCCGCGCCTCGGGGGCCCGGAGCCGCTCCTCGGCGGTCTCCTTGTCTCGGCCCTGGGCAGGGGCGTCTGGGTTCCTCCCGGCTGCGAGTATCTCCTGCACCGCCAGGCGCCTTTTCCCCACACAGGGCGGGTTCTCCGGACACACAGTCTGGCACACGACGGCCACGGCTGGGCTGTAGAGGCTCGTGGTCATCCTGACCATGTGATCCAGCACGCCCCCGTCCTCCAGGCCCTGAGCAGCGCGGGAGCGGAGTGTACACCGCAAGAACTCTGAGAGCCGCTGCCAGCAGTTCTTGGATCCCGCCGGCTTCAGGGCAGGCTCGGGTGCTGGCGGCAGCTCTGGCTTGTACTTGTCACTGAACTGTTCCGGGCAGGGTCGCTCCAGCAGCCTCTGCATGACGCGCACCGCCTCCACGCGGCCGGTGTACGCAGCCCACTCCTGCGAAGACATCCCGCGGCGGGGGTCCCGGGCATGGACGTCTGCCCCTGGGAAGTGAAGCACAAACAGGAGTGGGTGGCTGGGGCAGAGCTCTGACTGCACGCAGAATGCAGGCAAAACATTCAAACTCTCACAGGGCCCTTGGCCTAGGGGGAACCAGGGCAGAAAATCACCCACCTGCGGGGCTACCACGACGTTACTGTCACTGCGAAATCCGCCTTTCAAGTGTGCTATCTAACGTTTTATTTTTTCCTAAAGAAAGCCTACCTAAACTCAGTGTCTTGTCCATGGAATTTTTAGCTGGATGGAGTGTGCATACCTGCAATCTCAGCTCTCAGGAGGTTGAGGCAGGAGGATTACTGCAAATGTGAGACCAGCCCAGGCTCCATAGTGAGTTTAAGCCCAGACTACTGAACTACATGGTGAGACCCTGTATCAAAAATTACATATATATAATCAAAGCCATAAAATTCCCTGACTTTCCATCAGCAGACACTAGGGGTCTCACAGAGCTCTTGGGTGATGAAGTTGGGATGGTTCTGCAAATGGCAACAGCAAGCATCACTTGCAAATCTCCAGGACCCCATCTGGTATGGCTCGTACCTAGCTGTCCCCCCAAAGCCCCATGCCATCACAATGGGGCTTCTTCAGAGGTGGCTGGATCTAGGGTGTGTGGTGCTGGGATGAAGGGTGTGACCTGGGTGTGCCTGGCACCCATTCCCAGGCTTACAGCCCAGGGAGAGCGCAAGGGGACAGGAAGAGGGCTGCTGCTGCTCCTGCTTTGAAGCTGCACTGTCTCCTGGCTGCCCTGCATGGACCGTTTCTCCCTGGCCTTGGAGCCAAGCAACTAGGGACTGAAAGGTTACCAAGGGTGAAAAGCCAAAATCAACCTCCACCCCTTCGGGTGCCGGGTATTTTGTATCAGCAATGACAGAAGTAACCAAGACAGATTTCCTCCTCGTCACTCACCAGAGGACGGTGGTGGGTCTGTTTTGTGGGCATGTGGTCCTCATTGCTCACCCTGGAGCTGGCTGCTGGCCACCCTGGTGCCTTTTGCCAGACAGGGCCACCCGTACTCAGATTTTCTCCTCAGCACACCTGACTCTCAGAGCCAGAGGCGCAGGCTGCACACAGGCTCCACGCAGCACGAACAGTGGTCATAGCAGTGGCTCAGCTGGTCACAAGTGGCAGAAGCAGGTCTCAGACCTGAGTCCCTGCACTTCCCATAGTCCTGGCAGGGCAGATGTGATGGTTTTGTGCCCCCTTGGTGAGGTTACAGTACCCAGTTGTTTAGTCACACACTGAGCTTAGTGCTGGCCTGAAAAGGCTGGATGTGGCCAACATCTACCCTCTGCTGACTTTAAGCCAAGGCCACCCTCAAAGATATGGGTGGGCCTCATCTATTTAGTTGGCTGCCTTCCTAAGCAAAGATGGGAAAGAAAAAATTCTGCCTCAAATCAGCACCCAACTCCCACCTGCAGAACCACTGTACAAATTGTGCACTTAATCACACAATGGCACGAGCCCATTCCTTATCACAAATGTTCCAGTACACCCATTGGCCAATCTGTTTCCTTAGCAACCCTGATGATGGATTCCCATCATCCCCCTGTACCCATCATGGCGCATGGGGGGTTCCCCTTCCTGCCCACCACATCCAGGAACACTGCAGCATCTACTTCAACCCAACTTGGTAAAACCAGCATCCATCTCAACCTGGTAATGTGGAAATGAAAACAGAATAGCTATTCAATTCCTCTTGGTACAACCTCAGCCCCACATATAGTTAAAAAGCATGCAGAATTTCCAAGTGTCATTAGTCATCTCTACTAGCAAAGCAATGTGCAGAACTAGGGCAACCAAGGTGCCGCTGAGCTCCCCAGGGACCCACGGCAGCAGCAGCAGCAGCAGCATCTTCATTTGTCGGCTGAGGGCTGCTGGGCCAGGCAGCATGGCTTGGCGCTTCTCTGCACTGCCAGCTGCAGTGGCCCGGCCCAGGCAGCCCAGCTCTCCTGCACTCACTCCAGCTCCAGGGCTCAATCCCGTGATGCACTGAAGAGCAGTACCTGAGAAGACTGCTCGTTATATGGAACTGGAAACTGGGAGGAACTCATTAGCCACAGTACAATGTATATACAGACTCCAGCGAAAAGGGGGCAGTAAAAATGTCATTGCAAAAAATAGATGACACATTAAACCTTAATTAATTGCATGTCATTTAAGAAAAGGAACAAATTGCAAAACCAAACTCTTAATGAATGCTGCCTGAGAGCGACATTTTTCAAATGCTAATAGAAGAAAGGCAGTGGCTGTCCAACGTGGAATGCCCGTCTCCACTGCCCTGGCTTTTCAGAGGGCCCCAGAAAATACAAGCCCCAGTGCACAAGGCTGTCCTGAGGGTGCTTCCATCGGCCCACGCTTTGTGAAGCTACTGTCAAGAGTGACACAGGCGGCTGGAACCTAATCACTAAGCCCTGAACGACAGGCATGGCACCTTCCTACCCGTGGGGGACGGGCTCTAAGACCACATGGGGCCCCAAGTCCCAGCAAGCATCCACCTCTTGCGTCCACATGACCTGGGCAACGCTCCTGTGCATCTGACATAATCTCTAGCCACCTTGCGTACCGAGTCCAAGGCTAAGCAAATAGACGCTCTGCTGACTGTTCAGGGAATTACAAGGGGGGACAAGGTCACACATGTTCAGGAATGACACATTTTTAAACAATATTTTCTACTTATAGCTAGCTGAATCCACGGTGCAGAGGACTGACTGTATTGATCATTAATATTTTTCTACAATTTCTGTCAGAGAAAATAGAAAACTTCTGCATGGCAAAACCACCCATCTTCTCCCCAGAACACCGTCACATCCTCCCTTCCCTCACTCAAGGCTGCCCCTCCCCAGCCTCCAGCCTCCCGCAGGGCCTGGGCTTTGGCCACTGGGCCCTTTGGCCGCCAGGAGGAACCCTGCAAGCTGCCCGCATGACATCCTCTGAGCGTCTGAGGCAGTGACCTACCCCGCCTAGGCCAGCGAAGGCGAACCTTTCTGAGCATTCCACAGCAGCCAGCAGCCCACTGTGGCGCATGTGCCAGAACTTCACTTCACTGGTCGAGGCCACGCATCGCGAGGGGCAAGCCCAGAGCATGACCCTGGGGGCGTCGGGAAGCAGTGACATGGTAGCCTCAAGCTTTGGGGACTAGTAGCCAAGTAGCTATCGCTGGTGCGGGCCGCCTGCGCACTGCAGGCTTTCCACAGCACCCCAAGGGTGCCAGCAACACCCCGAAGCTGTGACAGCCGAGGGAGTCTCCAGCCACTAACAAAGGTCACCTTGACTTCGAATCAAAGGAACCTGATGACCACAGTCCAGGTGCCCACCTGCCTGGCCCCCAGTGGCCAAGTAGCCCCAAGCTGGACAGTGACCCTAACATCTGTACCCCATAAATGGACCCCTGAGTTGGCACTGCTGAGTCCCATCTTAATCCCGGAGCAGAGTCTGGAAGTGCAGTGACTTGTGGGACCAAGAGGAGACAAAAGTCAGCAATACAGTGAGCTGTATACCAGAGGAAAGAGCCAGGTCTGCCACCAAGCCCTGCACCCCTCGAGGGCAGGGGAAGCGCCACCTCCCTTTAGGCCACCATCAAACCAGGATTTCTGTCACTGGCAGCCAACTGTTTCAAAAAAAAAAAAAAAAAAGCTAAAGGGGAAAAGCTGGGCTTCGCCTCTTTCGCTCCCAGGGTCCTTCTGGGAGCCACGCCAGACCACAGGCCCAGGGCAGTGGCGGTGCGTGAAAGTAGTGGGGTCACACCCCTGCCCCCAGTCCTATTGGCACCAGCCCCTGCGTCACCCCACAGAACAGGGCTCCTGCCTGTCCCTGGGGGCTGCCTGGCTGGCTTTCCCCTGCACGGCCTCTGGCCTGGACCCTGGGCACCACAGGAGGGGCCTGTACCCCTGCTGCACGGAGGCCCACCCAGCTCCAACCCAGCTCCCATGCCCCTTGGGCAGCATCTCCAAGACCTCATGGCTCCTCTGTCAGTGCCCAGTGGGGCTGTGTCCCAGTGCTGCAAGAGTGACCTGCACTGGGGAACACACACTCACCGTGACACCCTGCCCCCTCCCAAGCTCAACCCCTCGGCCATACCTCTTTCTGAGGTCATCCTCCAGAAAAACTACTTCTCCCCAAGTCCTTGTCCCAGGGTTTGATCTGGGGGTGGATAGAGCTCCTGCCTGCAGGCTTCTCTGCTAACAACTCCAAACAATCCCAGCGAAGCTCCTGCCCCCTGGGAAAGGAAAGCAACCTCCGTCTTGACAGAAATCAACTGGCTTTCCAGGAGACTGCGGTCGGGGATTGGCCAGGACGAGAAGGACCATGGGTCAGCAGCAGGGGGCTGCCCCCCGGCTCCCTGCCTTCCTCTCCATTCCTTGCTTCCCAGGAATGAACCTGCTCTTCTTCACAGAGGCTGCAGCAGTTAATGGAGTGTCAGGCAGAAGAGCGAGCTCTCGTCCTCAAGCCTGGAAGCCGGCAGCCTCCGCAAGAAAACAGCACGTCCTCAATTCGGCTTCTCAGCACCACTTATTGAAATAGACGTGTCACACTGGGCATTAATATTCCACTGAATTAACACGGTGCCACGGCCTCCCTTGTGACTCCTATCGGCATGGCCAGCTGTATGAGGCACAGAAGCCAACGCCACGAGCCAGCTCCTGAGAAGGTGCCTAGATCTTCCTTAATTCAAATCCAAAGTTCAAGCAATTCTAACACTACTCTCTGCTGCCTGGCAACACAGATCTGAGTGGAAGTTTGCCTCCTGCTGCGGTTGCGGGACACGCACCGAGCAGGGGTCACCCCATTCAGCCCGCACCCTTCCAGCAGCGTGGAGGGACTGACTCCTGTTGAAGGCCAGGCAAGCGCAGCTGGCAGCTCAGCTTGGGAGCAGAGAAGCGCAC
>NW_004524584.1:28099816-28101640 GCF_000260255.1 Octodon degus | reverse complement strand
TGAAGTCTCCTGTTCCCCTTTATTCATTGCTGTCTTGGTCACTAGACAGCCAGCCTGCTTGATGCCCCCAATAAATCAGAATGGCTGGCCTGGTTGATTGTGTGGGTTTGGACGGAATATTTGGTGCTGAAAACCTGGGAGAGATGCCAAGGCATCTGCCATTCCCTCTTGACCAGGGCCTTGCCCTGGTCCGCCGCCAGGCATTCTGAGTGGACCGCGAACCTCGGACCTCCCTTGCTGACCTAACCAATCACAACACCCAGAACGGTGAGTATTCCCTCATCACTCATTCAACCCGTCTTAAAATTCAAACCTCTCCCATTGTCCAACTTGCTGGAAAAACAAAACAAAGCAGGCCATTTCTCCCCAGGGACTTGCTGCCTGTAGTCTACTCCTTTCAGTTTCTAAGCTCCCTTCCCAACTTTAGCCCAGACGGATCACTTTCTGTACTTTCATTTTCTCTTTCCTTCTCTTCGTATCTTGAAGACAAATGTTCCCAGACAACTTGCTTGCCTCTGCCTCCAGCCCTCTCTCCTGTGATTCCCTCAGCTCATACTTGGATTGGATAGCCTCTCGATTCTTCCCAGGTTCCTTCCACAGCTTCTCACTGACATCCTCTCCCGCTCTTTTGTTTTCTATTCCATCCTGATTTCTCCCTGAGGACGACTATCTCTACTCTGGACAGTTCGTCTATGCCTCTGGCCCTACTCTACGAAGTCGTGTCAGCATGCCCAGCCACTCCTTCCCTCTGCTTAGCCTCCTCTCCAACTGGGGACACCTGCTCAGAGGGCTTTGGCTTTATGACCCTTTTGGGACCTCTTCTACTTAGCCTCCTGTCCTTCTGGGATGCCTGCTCAGAGAGCTTTGGCTCTACATCCTTTTGGGGCTCCCCATGACAAGATCATCATCCTCAGTCTCCTCTCAACCCCACCCCCACTCTGTCTTCTCACCACTATGGGGAATTCTTCTTCAATACCCTCTCAAATCTATTCTTCTGTCCTAGACTGTCTTAAGTCTGTCCTTAGAGGCACCTAGGACTTCTCCAACCTCAAAGTCAAATGCCTCGTTTTTCTCTGCCAAACATCCTGCCACAACACAAGTTGGAAAGTGAGACTATTTGCTCCCCGCTCCAGGAACTCTTGATTGTTTTAATACACCTTCACCAATTTTTTTTGTTCTTGCAATGGGAACTAGTACGAGGTCCCCTACCTTGCTTTCTTCTCCCTCCACAATGACCAGAAACTCTGCCTATCTCACAGCCCCCAACAGATCCTCTTAGCCACTGCTCCCACTGAGTCCCCACCCCCCTTGGGACTCGGATGGGCAACATGCGAGGCTCCTGGGGGTCAAACCCCCCAGTCCTGAGCCCCTGCCTAGCTACCAAGCTTCTCTCTTCTGAAACCTGCATACTTGCTGCAGCAAGCCTGCATCCAAAACCAGTCCAAGTGACCTGAGTCCCACCGAGACTTCCAGTCCCAGATTGAGGAGAGGCTGTCTCCACGATCCTTGACAGAGGGTTACTACTCTTGTGTCCTGCTAGGGACGAGTGACTCCCCCTCACAGTTCCAAAACCGTGGGCCTGTGTCCAGATTTCTCTCGTCCAGGGGACAGAACAGACTGTGTCATGCTGAGGCAGCACAGCCGCACCAGCCCTGAGGGCCCCCACACTAAGTCATAAAGCCCGACTCAGCTCAAATTCTGTCACCATGAAAAATATTCATTCCCAACCCCCCAAAAAAACCTTTTAACGCCTTAAAACTCTTGCTATCGCAGCAGCAGATGGTTAAAAATCCCTTAAAAGCCTTCCTTTGCTCTAAAGACATA
>NW_004524584.1:28096118-28099636 GCF_000260255.1 Octodon degus | reverse complement strand
TGTGTGTGTGTGTCTCAGATCAGATTCCCCTACACACCACCCACAGCACAGAGCTGCCACTGGAGCTGTTGCCCCCGTGCAGCCAGTGCCCACTGCTCTCACCACAGGCCCTCAGCCCCAGTGCGTCCACTACTGGCCACCACCAGAGCCTAAAGTTACATACAGCCACAGCTTCACCTTCTGACCTCTCAACTTCCCCGAGCTGAAGTGCTGCCCCACTCTCTCCTTGCTCCCTCTCCCCCACACCACCTTTCCTCACCACCCCTTCCAGTTACAAAAAGCAACTAACAACACATTTTCCCCCAACAGCGTGTGCCCTCCCTCTGCCATTGAGCTGACCACAGGATAGCAGCCCGTCTATGCTGCCCTTTCCAGCTAAGCCTGCCGCTTACCCGCACTAGCCCTGCCCTTCACCCCCCAGCCACCTTGACAGGCAGTCTCCTGTTAAAGCCACAACAAAGAGACCCTCAGTCCCAGCTCCCCACCCCTCCCTTTACAGCCTTCTTGCCAGCCTGCAGGTCCAGATCTTGTGAGTTGCCAGTGCTCCTCTACGGTGATGTGCCTAAGCCTTATACTCTGCTGGTTGCTTGCTCCTATTCAAATTTGGTAACTACAAATAAGAGGTTTTGGGCTGGGGAGATGGCTCAGTGGAATACATGCTTCCCTGGCAAGCTCAAGGGCCTGAGTTCAATCCCTGGTTCTGGAGAGAGAGAGAGAGAGAGAGAGAGAGAGAGGCTTTTACGTTTTTCAAATTCTTATAAGAGATCTCTGCTAATTGACCTACAAAAGTTCTGGCTAGTTTTTCATACTTACAAACTTAAACAGGTCATCATAATTTAACCTGACCAGAAATATATTTGAGTGTACTCTGATTTTTTTTTTTTTTTCTGGAACCGAGGATTTGGAAGTTAAGGTTTTCTCATAAAAGCTGCTATACTGAACATATCCATGCCTTTCTCTTATGCTCCAGATATTTATAACAAGAACTTCACGTCCAGCCAACAGGAAGTCATCAGTTAAACGATAATTTTCTCATCATCTTTTTTTTGGGTTTTTTTGTTTTTTGTTTTTGTATTTTAGGGAAGGGTCTACAGCATGTTCAGGGTCTCGCTACTAGATCAGACTCCTAGTGATCCACCTGTTTACAGAGCTGGGATTACAGGCGGGTGCCACTCTGCCCAGCCTCAACTGCTGTCTCAGAGTGCCCTGAGGTTGGGGCTGGCACGGCAGGCCCAGGATGAGTCCCCGGCCCCTGCGCCTGCTTGCAGGCACTTTAATCTGCCGAGCTATTTGGCCAGCCCTTCATCATCTGTTATGACTGTTAAGAGAGACTACTACATATGACTATTAATGTCAAATGTTCTTTGTAAAAGTTTAACTACTATCTATTAACATTCTACAAGAATTTAAGATTGGGTTGGTGGTGCGTGCCTGTAATCCCAGCTCTTGGGAGGCTATAAACAGGTGGATTACAAGTCTGATCTAGTAGTGAGATCCTGAACACCCTGTAGACCCTTCCTTAAAATACAAAAAAAAAGAAAAGAAAAAAGAAAGAAAAGAAAGAATTTAACTGGTAAAATGTCTATGGTTGACAAAAAAAATAACAGTTCTGTGGTCACACTTTATATTCCAAGGTGTTTGATAATCAAGTATATTGTTCTCCTAAAAAAACAACTGTTATTAATTCCTATTTTATATCCCAATCTGCTCATGAGATTCACACCAAGCTAAACAGACCAATCTGGGCCCTCACACCTCACAGGGAAACTTACTTAACCTGACTTTCCATGTCTTCAATAATAGAGACAAAAATTAACTATACACATGTGCCAACTTTTGGCTGTGACTCTCGGGACTCCCAGCAAAGTAAGACCTTAGCAAGGTCATGCTCAACCTAAACAGTGCTGCCACCTGAACTCTCCTTGCAAGTGCAGCGAAGAAGGCCACTGGGCACGAGTCTGCCTTAACCTGCTTCCCCAAGGGCCACTGGAAATGCCACTGCCCTGCCCACCAGAGAGCGGCTAAGTCATCCAGTTCCCTGCCCTCACAGGAAAGCTTGCTACAGCCAGATCCGTCAATGCTTGACCTGCTTGGTCTTGCCGATGAAGAGGAACAACAGGGATTGGGGTCCGTGGCTCACATCAAGGTGTCTTTGTCAGAGTCCCAGGGCTCCCTGGACATCTCAGGTTAAAAAAAAAAACTTTTTTCTTGCTGATACGGAACCCACACATAGTGTTCTTCCTGAGTTCTAAAGTTGCTGTATTAAGCCTACAGTCTCCATGGTGGATGTTGATGGGCGACCCACATCTCCCCTTCAGACAAGCCCATTCCCTGCTCACACCAGATACTGTTCTTCACTCCAAATTTCCTTATAAATCCAACCTACTCCATACCTCTCCGTCATGGGGAGAGATCTCATTCAAACGGTCTGTGTCTCTCTCACCTGTCTTCCCACAGTGCTTGTCCTATAAACCTAACCTCAAGGCACAGTCAGCTCCTCCCTCCCCTACCCTTGTCGACCACATCCTCTGAGACACTTGCAGTCCCACTCACACCACACACTATTCCTACATCGGTGTGCCTCAGAGATCCCACAGCCTTTCCCTCCATTCCCCAGTACCCAATAGCTCCATATCAGAGGCAACTCAAGTCCATCATTCCCCATCTCCTTACTCCTCCCCTTCCACATGGTCATTGTAAAATGACACATTCAGACCTAGACTCCCTTCTTGCTTCTACCCAGACCACAAACCTCATCAAGTGCTGCCGGCACATGTCCATCCAAGGCCTGATCTCACAGCCATTCAGACCGTACCTGACAACACGCACATACCTGTCCACTGGCCTCCCTTATACCAAACTCCATTCAACACACCTCCAAACAATACAAAATAGACACACAGCTCTTTCTGTGTGACACCTCAATACATAAAACTCCGTCTTCCTTTGGCTCGCTCCCCTTCTAGGGCCCCTCGTAGGGCTTACCATTATGTTCATGGTAGCCCCCTGCTTCATTTCCCCCATCCACAATACTGTCACCAGACTAACAACCCGAAATTTGAACCAAATGCTTCTCTCAGGATACTCCTACCTACCAGAGCTTGCACCCATGGGATCCCTCTAATGAAGACAACTCCTCCCTCTGATCTCCAGAGTCACGTCACGGTGCCATGACTCCCCTGCTCAGCAGGAAGTAGCCAGATGATTTCTTCACACTTTTTCTATCAAATAGTCTGGGATGATAGGTCAGGATTCAAAGTTTCTCCAGCACCTTGCCCCAAACACTGTCCCTCTTGGCTTCCCGGGCACCCCACCCCCAAACTCTCTCCCCTTGACCCCACGCAGAGCCAGACCCAAAACCACAGCATAGATCCACCTGACCTTGACCTGGGCAAGCAACCACAAAACTCTCCTTTGTTAACATTAAAGGTCCCAGGGCTGGGGAGATGGCTCAGTGGAATAAGCACTTCCCTGGCAAGCGCAAGGGGCTGAGTTCAATCCCCAGTTCCGGAAAAAAA
>NW_004524584.1:28080218-28096018 GCF_000260255.1 Octodon degus | reverse complement strand
GATAGAGCTCAGCAGACTAAAGCTCCTGCTTAGGCAAGTGCAGGGACCACGGTTGGATCCCCAATACCACACGCTGCACCAGCCCCACCCACAGGGCAGGTTGAGCTGGCCACAGAGTCCAGGCACTCTGCGTAGTGAGACCCTGTAACAATCAAGTACATTAAAAAAAAAAAAAAAATTAAAGGTCCCCCAGAGACCAGGTAGCCCGCCAAGATTAGCTCTCCCTCAGCTATTCCAGCCTGGGATCATCCTCCCTAAAGATCCTATAAAGTCTCCTGTCCCCTCTTTATTCACTGCTATCTTGGTCCACTAGACAGCCAGCCTGCTTGATGCCCCCCAATAAATCTACTAGTGTCAGAATACCTGGCCTGGTTGACTGCATGGGTTCACACCTAACAGGTTCAGTCCCAGGTACACCACATACCATGCTGACCCTGGAACCCTGGGCCCACTGAGCCAGCCACCGAGTTCGGCCGTGGTGGTGCAAGCCTGTAATCCCAGCACTGGGGAGGCTGAGACAGGTGGATCACTACAAGTCTGAGCTGTGTAGCAAGACCCTGTACCAAATAAAATTAAAAAAGAAAAAGAAATGTCGCCAGCACCTTTAACACTTTTTTTTTTTTTTTTTTTTTTGCAGAACTGGGAATTGAACTCAGGCCCTTGCGCTTGCCAGGAAAGCGCTTATTCCACTGAGCCATCTCCCCAGCCCCTAACACTTTTTTTAGATAGTGAAAATTGCCTTTTATTTAATATATCTATGTGCATTCAGAATTCTTACACTAGTACAAACATTAAAAGGAAGTATGTATTATAGAAAAAATAAACATGCCAATCCTTTTAAATTATACAAATTTCTCTCTCCTTTTTGGGGTTACAGAGTCTCACTACGTAGCCCTACCTGCAATTCACTACTATCTTCCTGCCTCAACCACCTGAGTGCTGGAATTATGGGCACGTGAGATCAAATTACAATGTACCCTAAGGGGGAATTTACACTTGGACTTTGGTTGGTCACAATGATGCATAATATCACAATCATTTCAATAGTAACGGTATAATAACAAGCAAGTGAACTTTAATAAAATCTGAACATCTTGCAAAAAATAGGTACATTTTAGACAATTAAATTGTACCAATGAGGCAAATATAATTTTTAACATATAAAGTGCAAAAGCCATACAGATGTTTTAAGTATCTCTGCAGGCATCCTTACTGCTGTCTACCAAGCCCAAGAAAGCTGTTCAGTCACATTTTTTTTCTTTTAAAATACACACCTCGACCAGATATACAGTTCAGATGTACAATGCCTGCCTGGCAAGCGCAAGGTCCTGAGTTCCATTCCTGGTACCAAAAATATCCCCACAACTCTGGAAGAAGAAAATAAAATTGTTTTCTGGAAAGAACTGTAAACTGAGTAGTGACTAGCAAATGAAAATATACAGAAGTTAAGCTCTCCAATCAAAGCAAGAGACAATAGCTCAACTGCTCCCCACCCCAAAAAAGTGCACATTTATTTTAAAAGGCAAGAAAGGTTAGGTGAATTACATGCTTGTTATTGTTTGTGTCTGGGTCCACCCCAAAGCCTATGATGGGGGTGGGCTTCTAGAGTCTCTGACTTCATAATGGTTCGATGCTGGGATTAAGTGTGTGAGGGCTACACTTGACCTGGGGGGTGGGGGGGGCAGTCTAAGGGAGGGGAGGAGGCTTTCTCTCTTCCTCCTCTCTTGTTGATTTTATTGTCTTCTTCCACCCTGAACTGTTATCTCAAGACCTACATTCAACTCTGGCCACATCTAGAAGAAGAAAACACCAGGAAAACTGCCACAAACAGAAATATAAACTAAATCACTGGGGGGAGGGAAGGGGAGGGACAGTGGGGGAATGGAGGGGGAGGAAGGAGGAAGAGGTGGGAGGAGGGAGGGAGAAAGGAGGGGCAAGGGAGGAAAGAGGAGGGAGAGAGAGGTGGGAGGAGGTGGGGAGGAGGAAGGAAAGAGGAAGAAGGGAGAGGGGGAGGGAGAGGCAGGGGAAGAGGGAGGAGGAGAGGAGGAAGAGGGGGAGGAAAGGAAGAGGGGAGGAGAGATATCGGAGGAAGGAGGATCATCAGCACAGGAGGGAGGTCAGCAGGCCCACGCCAGCTGCCATTCTTCACTGTCCAAGAGTCTCTTTGTCCTTGTTCACTGGCTTCGTTCTCCTCATCGCCTTCCCCAATTCTCGCAGGTTACAGCAGCAGAGAAAAACACCCCAGTGCTACATGTTAACCCACACTAGTCATGAGGCCGAGACAGACTGGGGCTGGCGCCTGCACCCCGCACCCCGGCAGCTGGTGAGTGGAGGTGTCATCAGGCAGAGTAGACACAGTGGCCAAATGTAGGAGCCAGCAGAGTCCCAGACAAACTGGAGTGGGAGGGAAGAAGTGAACAGGCCTGACCACATCACCGGGAGAGGAGTGGGGAGCTGGGGGCTCCATGTTGGGCCCACAGTCCACGGCTGGGACCGCACATGCACCATGGCGGGATGAACAGGCAACGAGCCCCACGGGTAGGGCCCTCCTGGGCCTGATTAGTGCCCTCATCCGATCCACCCCTTCCACTATGCGAGGACACAGCCCCGAGGAAAGCCTGGGCAACCCCAGATCTGCAGGACCCTGACCGGGGGCTCCTTGGCCCTGGACCCAGGAGGCATGAGTCCCGTGTTTCTAAGTCACCCGCCCAGGCACCTGGCAAGCAGAGGGACAGACTGAGCCAGAGGGCAAGGCCACCCTTCAGGACCCGTAGTGCCATGCAGGCCTGGCCAAACTCAAGGCCAAGAGCAGTACTGAAGCTAAATGGAGACGAAGAAACTGGCAACAGCAGCGACGGCCGAGCTACCAGGGGCTAATTCTGCACCCAACACTACATGCACTTTTCAGCTTCTCACTTATTTCTCAAAATAACCTGCTGTGGCTGCAGCCAGCTCAGGAACAAACTTGAGATCAGGACTCAGTAGGGTCGTGTGGCCCTGGCGGTGGGTATTCTCACCATCCCTGAGAGCAAGGGGTAGCTGCTCCCATCCCACAGGGAAAGGCAGCATCCCACAGGCGAAGATAGTGGGCTTTCTGCAGGATGACCGGGGTGGCCCCATTGATCTGAGCTTACATCCTGAGCACTTGCCACTCTGGGACTCACAGTGGAGCAGGAAACGCCAGCTGGCTGTGGTGGTACACACCTGTGACCCCAGCACTCTGGGAGGCTGAGGCACGAGGATCCCAAGTTCAAGGCCAATTGAACAACTATGTCTCAAACCCTCAGAAAAGGGCTGAAGGGGTCGGCGGTCTAAAGTGCCTGCTTAGGCAAGCCCACGCAAGCGCAGGGACTTCTGACAGATCCTCCGCACCACACACCAGGCCAGTCCCACCTCCAGGATGGACTGAGCCAGCCACAAAAAAAAAAAAAAAAGAAAGAAGAAAGAAAGAAAGAAAGAGAAAAAAAGAAAGAAAGAAAAGAAAAGCCCTGAGGATATGGCTGAGTGCGAAGGCCCTGGGTTCAAACACCAGCGCCACAGAGAAGAAGGCTGAGAGCAGGGAAAGGGAAAGCACGGAAGGAGGGAGAGAGCAGGAGAGGGGAAGGAGGGCTGCGGGGAGGGGCTGCCTCTCTGCTGAGCCAGTACGCGGTTTCTATGTGAGCAGCTTGTTTGGGGCTGGGGATGAGGCCGGACGGGACAGGACAGAGGCGGCACAGGGACCTACCAGCCAGCATCAGGGCGCGGACGCACTCCGAGCGGCCCTGCATGGCAGCTTTCATCAGGGCTGTGAAGCCGAACACGTTTCTCCTCTCCAGGTCCAGGCCGGGGAAGTAGTTCAGCAGGTAGTTGGTGATGGTGGCGTGGCCTGCAACGAGAGCCGCGTGCACGCGTGAGCGCAAGCGCGTGCACGAGAGAGCGCAAGCTGGGGCGGGTGGGGAGGGGGGTGGGGGGGTGCGTGCTGCGCCACCAGGCCCAGCGCCCACCGGATCGAAGCCAGGCTCTGGATGCGGGAAGGCAAAGGACGCCGTGCTGCAGGTTCCAGGTCTCTCCCACGCACATCCTGCAGCTGCCTCCTCTGGACCCCAGGCCCTGGGAGAGGCGGGGCAGCTGGAGCGCAGGAGCGGGAGCCGCTGCCAACTCCCAGCAGGAGCACCGGCAAACTGCTGCAAATGAGCTCAGGCCCCCAACGCTGGGCTTTATTTATACCAGTGAAGGGCACCTGCCTGGGCACACGGATGCCCGTTACCACCAGGCGGCTTGTGCATGTGTTTTTTTCGGTTACACGCACGCTGCCCTCGGCCTGAGCCATGCAGGTGGAGTATTCACTGCAGAAATAGAGTTCCCGCGAGGTCGATCTTTCTCGCCTTGGCAGGGGGATAGGTGTCGGAGCTGTGTCCCCACGTGCGCACACCCGCTCCAGCGAGGACGGTGGTCACTGCACACTGCACGTGCGCATGACACAAATCAAAAGTAAACAGATTTTTAAAAGCAGTACATGGATTTCTCCCTCTGTCACCTTGCTCCTCTAGTAAATAAATAGGCATGCTGTTCCTAAAGCTGTCCTCCACACCCCCTTGCCAGGGCCACAGGATGGCCCCTCACAGGCATCAACTCAGCCTCACCCCTGTGTCACCCCAGGGGACCCCATGGCCCAGAAGGCCCTCCCAACACTGCCCCACCAGCCCTCTCTGTGCCCTGGGTCTCCCTGGAACCCTGCCCTCGGCCTGTGCTGCCCCCGCCCTGCCCATGTCCTGTGAGCAGAGAGGAATCACCCCTGCCAAGTGGCTCTGTCCTCCCAACAACACCCTGGAGACATAGCCACCCAGGCTGGACCCGAAGTTGTCGCTGAGGGACACAGGTCACTCAGGCTGCTGTCCATGACAGAAGAGCAAATCCTGGGACAGGACATGGCTATCCCAACTTCCTAACGAAAGCAAGCCACAGGCCCCGGCTGCTGCCGCTGCTGCTCCTCCTTTCTCCGTTTGCACTCTGCGCTTTGCTGCCGTCATGAAAGGTTGCTCTCTGCCATGTCTTGGAGCCAGACAAGTGTGGACTGAAACCTCCACAAACTGTGAGCTAAATAAGCCTTTCCTTCCTTTGGAAAAAAAAAAAAAAAAAAAAAAGGAATAGCTCTTCAATAGCTTGCCCCAGTTTATTTTCCAGCAGAATAACTGTTTCTGTTTTAACATTGGTATCTTCATTCCACTCTGATAATTTGGTGCATAGTGTAGACCCAGGTCCGGCTTCAGTCTTCTGCCTGAGGACAGCCAGTTTTCCCAGCACCAGATACTGCAGAGGCGAACTCTCCCAGCATGCCTCTGGCCCCCTTGTCAAAGATCCACTGGACAAATATGCCTGGGGTTTGCCTGCGCCCCCTGTTCTGCTCTGCTGATCCACAGGCCTGCTCTTGTGTCCAGACCTCACTGTTTGTAGCACTGTAGCTTTGTAATACACCTAGAAACCCGGGCTCGTAATGCCTCCCGCACCAAGAATCAGCGAACGGGACCATATCAAATTAAAGAACTTCCGCACAGCAAAAGAAACACAGGGCATGGCAGAGGCACCGCAGAAGGGGCAGAAGTGCTCGCCATTGACTCCTCTGACAAACACCAAGCGTCCAGAGTACATAAAGAAGGGACCCGCCTGCCGGCCCGGCCCCGCCCCACCCCGCCCTGGGGTGCGCTGAGATGGTGCTTGAGACTGGACATTGTGGTGGTGGTGTGCACCGGTAATCCCAGCGCCTGGGAAGCTGAATACAGGAGAATCACTACAAGGCCAATCAGTGTAGGGAGACCCTGTAGACCCTATAGACTCTGCACTAACAATAAAAAAGAAAAAGAAGTGAAAAGCATCAGGCCCTCCCCTAGATAAAAGGCTCAACAAACAAAGGACAAGTCAAAAGAACAGATACTCTCAGGAGAAGGACATATGGCCCCTAAATAGATGGAAACACAGTCACCCTCTGTGGCTACTGGACAAATGCAAATGAAAACTACACTGAGATTCCGTCTCACTCCAGAAAGCATGGCTGTCTATCATCCAGAAATCAAGGAGTAAGAAGCGCTGGTGAGGGGTGGGGAGAAAGGACCCCTTCTCCGCTGCGGGGAAGAAGGTAAAGTAGCACAGCCACTGTGGGGAGCGGGAGAGGGGCCTCAGAAGCAGAAGCTAGATGCTGCGTTTGAACTAGCTGCTCTTCTTCCAGCTGTCTTCCTAGTGGAGTTGAAGACATTCCACTTCACAACCCACACGTGCCCATGCTCGTAGTAGCACAATTCCTGATAGCTACAGCGTAAGCGGCCTGTATGTCCAGCGACAGATGAACGGATAAAGAGGCTGACCTTTCCACACCATGAAGCACTACTCTGTCGTAAAGAAGGATAAATTTAAAGCATTTATAGGAAAATGGACGAGCCTCGAGGCCATCCTGTTAGGACAAATCAGTCAGATGCACAAGCTTAAATGTCACATAACCTCTCTTATTTAGAAAACCCAAAGTATAAATGTTTCTTTAAAAGAAAGAAAAAGACAATGTGAGACAGGAAGATAGATCTCTTCGAGGGGACCCAGAGATGGGGGAGGCTTGAAAGAGCCAGGCGTGCGTGTTCGGCCTGTGCGCCTGCTGCAGACATGCACTAACAGAAAACTGGGCAAAGCAGAACACAAAGGAGGAATTCACACTGCAAACAGCCAGCATGCAGGCTCATGGGAAGCAGGCCGGCTTGGGCTGACCCCGGCAGCTCCTGAGTGCACCATGGGCTCACAAGGTCCCAGAGAGAGGAGACAAAGAGGACAGGGTTGCAGAGCCACAGAGCCCAGGGCCAGGGCACTGATGCTGGCCACGGGGCACTGATGCTGGCCACGGGGCACTGATGCTGCCATGGGGCACTGATGCTGGCCACGGGGCACTGATGCTGGCCACGGGGCACTGATGCTGCCATGGGGCACTGATGCTGGCCACGGGGCACTGATGCTGGCCACGGGGCACTGATGCCCCAGCTCTGCCAAGCGGCTGGGCTCTGTCATGTACCAGCGCGGCCATAGTCCGAGCAGAAGAACACAGCAGCGAACCCAGCCAGATGTGCAAAGGAGGCCATGATCTCTGTTTCGCTCTTTCCCACTGTAACTCCTGGGCACTGGTCAGCTGTAGCCAGCGGCTCTGGGCAGAGAAATGTGACTTGCTCATGGCCATGTCCTTAGCAGCTTGTCCATCACAATTTCCCATGGGTGCTTTGTGTCGACACAACCTCAGCGGAGTGGACGGGCAGGGAGAGGGGAGCTCCCGCATTCTGCTCTTAGTCACTGTGGCCCAGTCAGGTCCTCAGCTGGCACAGGGCCTGCTGCTCCCCAGGGGCATCTGTCTAGTGCACTGGACCCTGCTAGCAGCCCTGAGGTCACAGGGCCTCATCCCTTCCTGTGTCCCTGTGGATGCTGCTGAGAGAAGAGGTTTTCAGAGACATAAGGCTGCACCCTGAAGCCTCCAGCCATCACTGTACAGTCACCTGGGTCCCAGGAAGGCAGAGCCACAGAACAAGGCCACCGCAGCAGAGACGCCTCCCTGTAACAGTGAGGCTCCCAGTGCTGGCACAGGGTGGGGTGAGTGGAGCGATGGACAGCCAGCAGGGGCCCAGCCCTCACTGTCCCACCTCTGTACTCCGGCCTCCGCCTCTGTGCACCGGCAGCCAGCCTGGCCCATCACCGGGGCTTCCTCCAGCTGCTCACGCATCTGTGTCCAGGGCCAGCCTGATCTTTGCCAGCTTCTTGGGCCAAAGGCTCTTGGCGTGCCTCCTACCTCATGAGGCTTTATCCTGTAAATTTGTACTTTTTCCCCCATTTCCTTTACTGCCCAATGCAGGAACACTGCTAGTGGGCAATGCCCCCACCAATGCAAGGCCCCAGGGAATCCCTCCACACATTCCCAGCACCCCTCCCTGTCCCCATTCCCCATCTCCCCATCTGGGCCCTCGATAGCTGTCCGTGTCCCTGCTGCCCTCCACCTGGTCTCCACATCACAGCACAAGGACCTGACTTCGAGGCCGGCCTGGACCACAGAGACCTTGTGCGCTCAAAAAAGAGCACAGTTCTCCAAATATTGCCAGCAGAGGGAGCCATCGGCCTTGGAAATGCTACATCCCTCCAACCACACAGAGAGCTGAGCCCCAGAGCCAGGGTCAGAACCAGAGCAGAAAGAGCTGCAGGAGGGGAGCAGGACTGGGGTGCTCCATGACTCAGGGAAACCCAGATATGAAAATAAATTTTAAGAGGAGGAGAGGGGACGCGACAAAGGGCTAGTGCTCCTGCTGCTGCTCTGCTTGGTTTTTAGTTTTTGGAGGTGCAGGGTTTATCTGCACCCCACACACACACACACTCCATAGGCCCCAGACAGGGCTGCATCTCTACTCTGTACCCTACATCGACTCTCCAGAAGGTCAGGCCTTTGCCACAAGCCTACAGAGGAAGAGGGAGACAGCTGCACCCTAATTTGTATCCATCGGTACAAGTCTGTCCTGAGCTGCGCTCCTCACTCTAAGACAGATCCAGGTGTCCCGGCAGACAGTGTCAACAGACCTCCACAGATCTGGGGTGAACAGGCTACATCTCAGCAGCCTGTCACCCCACCACCCGGCCCAGCAACCTGGATTAGCAAGGGCTTTTTAAAAATTTCATTTATTGCCGGAGGTGGCAGTGAGACAGGGTCTCACCTGCTACGTGGTTCAGGCTGGTCTGAAACTCATTGTGTAGCCCAGGCTGGCCTTGAGCTTGCAACGATCCTGCTGTCTTGGCCTCCCTGGCCCTGGGATTACAGGTGAGCACTTCCACACCCGGCCTCCTGGCTCAAAAAAGGGACACCGGCAGGCCTTGTTCCTCTTCCTGACGCCCTGGCACAGTTCCCAGCCGCAAATTGGAGCAGGGACATTGGAGCTGCGGGGGCCACTGGCTCCAAAAGGGCAAAGCCACGTGTGTTTCCGAAGCCACCTCAAGTCCCTACTCTACCCAGCCACTCTGTGAAGCGACACAGGCGTCTCCTTTAGCAGCGTTCGCTGCAGTGAGAGGCTGCTCGCCACTGGTGAAGCCAAGAGCACCAGAGCAGATGGGAGCCTCCTGTGTGAACCAGAGCCACACGTGGACACGAGAGACCCCCATTCCCGCAGCAAGCACTGGGGGCTTCACAGCATGGCATGCACCTCCCTGGCACCAGCCCTGCTGAGAGCGGAAGGCCCTGCACCCTTGGCACAGCCCTGGCCAGCTGCTGCTTCTGCCCCGATCTCCCCAGTCTCCGCTGCACCTTCCCACAGCCCACGCCTCACCACAGCCCCACACATGCACCCTGCAGCCACAACCTGGACTGAAAGATGGGCCCCAGGACCCCCAACCAGTGCAGCATGTGGACACCAATGTCCCTCCCCTCTGTCAGCTCCCACCTGGCTCTGCATAAAGCAAAAAAACAATGAAAAGCAAGCTGAGTTCTCTGCAGGGTGGCGTAAAGAAAAGCGCTCAGCACAGACAATTTCTACACCGCTGCCTGTCCAGAGCTGTGAGCACAAGGGTACGAAGTGCCAGCTGTGGACTCAGGAGTCCGAGGACTTGGAGAGAGCAGCTCTTTTCCTCCCAGGATGGTGGCGCACACCTGTCCTTCCAGAGCTCTGAGAGGCCAAGGCAAGAGAATCACAATTTTGAGCAAAACCTGAGCAACTGAGTAACCTAGGGAGATGCTGTCTCTAAAAGAAAACTAAAAGAACTGTAAGTGAAGCTCATTGGGAAGGTCCTGGGTTCGACATTCAGTAACTCAGAAAGAAAAATAAAGGTCAGCTTATATTCTTGGTCAAGGCCAGTTAATAATCGCAGTCGATTTCAAAGGCCCATGGATAACTTTCTTGTTTTTCTAAAAAGTGTGTGAACACTAAACACTTTCTGTGTGTGAGACGGGGTCTTGTTGACCTTCGTGTGGGGATCTTCTTACCTTGGCCTCCCAAGTATTTGCAATACAGGCATGATCCGCTAGACCCCAGCAATGGGAGGGCGCACGAGGCCCTTGGCCTCAGTGACCTGAAGACACCCACAGTGGGCCCCAGATGCGTCCTTGGACACAGGCTTACACAACCCTGCAATTTAGTGTCACCAGTCACACCGCGCCAGCTGCCAGACAGCAGTTCCTGCTGTTTCCCTCCACCTACAAGCAGAGGGCACTGCTTCCATGACAGGAATCCCTAACACAGGCCACCAGCTTTGTGTACCACACACCACTGGCAGAGGGACACAGCTGCCTGCTCTGAGCCTGCTCTGTCCCTGTCCAAAGCAGGCCCCTTCCCGACCTGAGCCGCCACCTGGTGCCGGAGAGGACGGCCAGCTCTTACCTGCCTGTGCGGCTGTGATTAGAGCCGTGTTCCCCTCGCTGTCCTGCCAGTTGACGTCAACGTGGGGACACTCTGCCAGGGCCACCACAGTGTCCACAAAGCCGTGGTAGCAGGCGACAATAAGGCTGGTCTAGAAACAAGAGGGGAAGTGGGTCAGAGGCCACAGCCGAGCAGGCCAGCAGGGCTGGGGACCCGAGGGGCTCTAGGTCCCGCCATGGCAGGAGAGGTGGCAACCAGGGCCCACAGCCCCTGTCCCCATGATATTAGTGCGCGCACACCACTGGTTCACCCTGCAGCATGGGCGCAGCTGAGGGGCGTGGAGAGGACAGCGCAAGGATGGGGCCTCCCCCAGGAGACAGCCAGGTGCCCGCAGGGCTGGGCAGAAAAGAATCGAGGTGACCCTAAAGTTCCCACCATCAGAGTGTCAGGGGCTAGGAACTGGGGCAGAGATTAGGGGAGAGCTGGGGCCTGCAGTGGGTGGCGTTTTTATCCCTTCTCGTTTTTAAAGCTAGGGTCTCACTATGTAGCCCAGGCTGGCCTGGAGCTTGCAGCAGTCCTCCTGCCTCAGCGCTCCCAGTGCTGCAAATACAAACGTGTGCCAGTAGGCCCAGCTGCCGTCCAGTCTGGGTGTCACCAGGGCCCTGAGACCCAGTTCCTAGGCTTTTCCTCTGTGCCAGCAGGAGGCGCTTCCAGTTCCGAGACGGGAAGCCCCGCACGCGTGCTCCGCGCTGAAGTCCCGGCCCGACCCTTGCGGCTTCACCCCTGCAGAGGGCGCTGCGCACAAGTTTCGCTTCTCCCAGCACAGTTCGCCAGCACAGCTGCTCTGAGCAGGAGGAGGGCACCTGGGCGTCTGGAAAACTGTGAGCGCACCTTGGGGTTCAGGTCTGAGCTCCGCCAGCCCGCCTGGGCCCCAGAGTGATCCCCACCTCGCCACAGTCTTGCCAACACTGCTCCTCCCTTTCAAAACTGCAGAGCCTGCTCTGGAGGCTGCTGGGGCTCCCTGCGTTGGATACATAATCCCAATGCAACGCCAGGGACAGCAGGGGACGGCGGGTCTCAGAGGAGGAGCTACATCAGGAGGGACTCCCACTGCCTCGGTACGTCGTTCCATGCCCTGCTTGCTGTGTGCACAGGAAGCCCGGGCACACGCAGGAAGGCGCAGGAGTTGAGCTTCGGTTTAAGCCACCGCGAGGGCACCGTGTCACCATGCTCAGCACAGCCCATTCTGAACGTGTGTCTCGGAGAAACTTAAAAGCACAAAAGCGGGAGGTGTTCACGGCTCTTCAGCTTCCTCCTTAGCTGGTGTGGAGGTCAGGGCGAGTGGCAGCTTGGCTGGGCGTGGGATCCACCAAGGGCTTCGAGGGGGCACTTCTGGGTGTGTGGGAGATCACGGAGGGGTGACCTTGGGGGCTGAATCTGGCCCCAGCCCCTTCCTCTCTGGAGCTGTCCCCGCTCTGCTTCCCGGCCACCATGAACTGTGCAGGCCTGCCACACAAGGCCCTTCTGCCATGATGTTCCTGCCCTGGAGCAGCAGCCATGGACTAAGGGCCCTGAGACTGCGAGCTGGTGACACTTTCTGCCTTTAACGTCTGGGGTTCGATCATCGTGTCCAGCAGCATGAGAGCTGCCAAATATGCTTGCAAAACCGAAACACGCACATCACACTTCCAAAGCCTCCACACGGGGCCAGGCCCACAGCACTACACCAGGTAGTGACCCGGGGAGCCGCCCACGGTGTCCTGGGCTGCGCTGGCTCCTTCAGGCCTCCCAGCTCGCTTCCTCCCTCCTCACAGGCCTGTAGCGCAAGGCCCTGGATGCCCGGCTCTGCCCACTCACTGCGCTGCCTGGTGCACACCAGCCCTCAGCAGATGCCAGCCCCCGTGGACAGGCAAGGCCCTAGCTTCTAGCTTTGCTCCCCTGTGCCTGAGGTCTATAGAACACAGATAAGCATTTGCTGTGTGTGTGGAGACCAAACCCAGGGCCTTCAACTTGAGCTGTATCCCTAGCACTTTGTCCTTTTTTGAGAAAGGGTCTCAATGAATCACTAAGCTGCCTAGCCTGGCTCAAACTTGACATCCTCCTGCCTCAGCCTCCCAGAGCACTGGAATTACAGGTGTACACCAAGTACCCCTTTTAACATCGGTTTTGTTCGTGCTGCTGAGGGGGCATGTGTGCTCCACCACTGAACCACACTCGCAGCCCAGGGGGGTCTGCATGCTCCGCCCGAGGCTGCAAGCTGCCCACCTCAGCCAAGGCTCTGCTTCTGTGTTCACCGTCAAGAAAGCAAAGGGCTTGAAGTCCCAGGAAACCTCCAAGAAGAGCCCAGTGGGAAGCATCACTCCCAGCCAGTCCTCCTCATGGGAAAGGAAACAGAAGTGGCCCAGCTGTGCTGCCCTGGAGACACGCAAAGGACATCAGATCGCAAAGCCGGACACAGGGGTGGTGCGGTGACAGCGAGGCTTTCAAAGGCATCCGCGGCACCGCCCTCCCAAGGGCACGTGCTTCCAACAATCCAAATCCAGTTTACACAAAAGGCGAAGTGTGACAGATGATGTTTATGCTTGATTCATGCGTTACTGCTTCCAATAAAGGACTGCCTAAAAAGATGTTTTAAATAAAGAAACAAGATAAGCACTAATAAAAAAATATGGACAATAAGTCCAAAAAAATTCTTGCTGAGGTCAAGCTGCCTGGTGGGTTGTTGATAACTCAAAGCAATTTCCCTTCAGGACTAAGTTTTGCATAAAATGTGAGGTGTTCTTTGTTTTGTTTTGTTTTGGAGACAAAGTTTCACTCTGTCATGCCTTTCCAGGTTGGCCTCAAGCTCACAGGGAGCCTCCTGCCTCAGCCTCCCTCATGCTGGGGCGACAGGCATGCATCACTGTGTCCACCAAAATCTGAATCTTATTACCATTCAAAACCTTTTCTAGGGGCTGGAGAGATGGCTCAGTGGTCTAAAGCACCTACTTAGAACAAGTTCAGCAAATCACAGGGACCGCGGTTCGATCCCCCAGCACCACATGCCAGCCAGCCCCACCCCCTGGTGGGCTGAGCTGGCCACACACACACACACACACACACACACACACACACACACAAATTTAAAAAAATAAATAAATAAATAAATAAAGAGTAAAAAAAAACCTTTTCTAGAATAAGATCTTGGGTTGTTAATACTCTTATGAGTTTGTTTTGCTGCTTACTTTTACCTCAGAGGCTGACTCAATCGCTGCCAGGCTGGAAGTGGTTTGAACACGGCTGTCCCACACGCACCCGGGGCAACAGGAAACAGAGCCCGCTAAGCCAGCCTGGAAACAGTAGCTGCGGTAACAACTGCCTGTTCCGCAGACCATTTACTCACTCAGTGATTATGAAATCAGCACGTCACAGCAGGCCTGTCATGCCCGCGCTCAAAGCTGAGGCAGGTGGATTGCCACAAACTCAAGACCAAGTTGAACTTCATAGTGAGACTGTCGCAAAACACCAAAGCAAGGGGTGGGGTGATAGCTCAGCGATCTAAGCGCTTGCCTGGCAAGCACAAGGTCCGGGGATCGAGCCCTGGCACCACATGCCGTGTCAGCCCCAGAACCCCGGGTACACCAGGCCGGCCACAAACGGGCATGGTGGCGCACACCTGTAATCCCAGTGCTGGGGAAGCTGAAACGGGGATCGCTACAAGTCCGAGCTGGGTTGTAAAACCCTGTACCAAATAAATAAAAGATAAAAAAAAAAAAGAAAGAAAACAAGTGACATTCTTCCCTACAATGAATAATATACCTATTTATTATCACAAAATACATTATTTTTAAGGAAATAACAATTCTGCCAGTGTCCCAGCTCTGGCTTACTTAACTACATAATCAAGTTCACAGGTCTTTAGGAAAAAAAAAAGGCAGTTTCTTATCTAAAGAAAGAGTTGGTGGGCCAGGGAGATGGCTCAATAGAATAAGCCCTTGCCTGGCAAGCACAAGGGCTTAAGTTCAATCCCCAGTTTCGCAAAAAAAACAAAATAATAATAAAATAAACTAAAATAAAGAGTCGGAAGGGCATAAACAAACTTATTTTTTTAATAAGTTTCCAGCTCCTCCTGAAGCTGCACCAGTCCTCCTGCCTCAGCCTCTTGAGTGCTGGATCACAGGTCTGTGCCATCGTGTTTGGCTAAACAAATTTATAACACAAAATCAATCAATCAGTGAGGAACAAATTGTACCTTTTAAGATCTATATCTCATGAACAGCTTTATGGATTTCTCACAAAAACACTCCATGAAATTTCAAGAAAGAAATCTAAATTGTGCGCTAATAGTGAATTTAAAGAATTACATCTCCTGGGCCGGGGAGCTAGCTCGTCAGTCTAAGCACCTGCTTGGCAAGTTCAAGGACGATGGTTCAAATCCTGGTATCCCCTGCCACGCCAGCGTGGAAACCCTGGGCGTAACGTGCCGGCCACCAAAACCAGCTATGGCACACATGCTTGCATCCCGGCGCTGAGGAGGCTGAGCCAGGAGGATCACTATGAGTCCGAGCTGCATAGTGAGACCCTGTACCAAATAAATAAATAAAAGATTTTAAAAATATATTTTAAAAGAAAGCATTACACCTCCTTTTAGTTCTATATCTCCTTCTCCTTCTTCTCCTTCCTCTCGCTGTACCCGGGCCCCTTGCACCTCCTTGCAGATCAGCCGCCTATGAGTGATCCGGTCTGCAGGTCGAGGAGCAGCTGGGACCTCAGTCTGGTCCATTAGGACAAAACCTGTTTTGTCTCCCATAAGGTGTGGTGGAACAGGTCCCGTCGGCCCGCAGTGGATTGCCCGAACCCACGCAGAGCCACTTCCTCTCCAGTTTGGGCTCCACCCAGCCGCTGTAGGGGGCCCTGGGCCAGCAGCAACAGTGAGAAGTCCCGAGCCCCCAGCCCCACTCAGCCTCCAGAGTTAGGATCAAAAGCACAGCGAATGTTTAAAGTTAAACAGTGCCTCACGGGAGGGGATGCACTGCCTCTGAGCTGCCCCCTCGCTCGCACCCAGCCCGCCGTTCCCAGTGCTTTCTGCGGCAGCTCCACAGGCCTCTTCCGTGGGTGTCCGGGTATAAGGAGGGTGAGGATGTGGCCGGCACTGTCTTTTAAGGTATTTGCTACAGGGTCTCACTACGCAGCTCGGACTCCTAGTGAATCCTCCTGCTTCAGCCTCTCCAGTGCTGGGATTACAGACCTGCGCCACCACAGCCAGACTTGGTGGCCAGCTCAGCGCACCCGGTGGTGGGCCGGTATGCCAGTGGTGCTGGAGATTGAACCTGGTCCCTGCGCACGCCTAAGCAAGCACTCAGTCGGCCGAGCTATCTCGCCGGCCCGCGGCGCTGTCTAAGCAAGCACTCAGTCAGCCAAGCTATCATCTCGCCGGCCCGCGGTGCTGTCTAAGCAAGCACTCAGTCGGCCGAGCTATCTCGCCGGCCC
>NW_004524584.1:28076575-28079882 GCF_000260255.1 Octodon degus | reverse complement strand
GCCGAGCTATCATCTCGCCGGCCCGCGGCGCTGTCTTTTTATGAGCTGCCCTGCTGTAGGATGGTGCTTAGCAGCTGCATTCACCGTATTTTTTTTAATCACACCTGATGAAGACACTCAGGAAAGAGGACGCCAGAGCTGCTGCAGAATGTGGCCAGAAGATGGGAGAGATGTGTCCAAAGCAAGCAGGACGCATGCAGGGGACTTGCAGCAGCGTGTCTTTTACTACAAGCAGCTTTTCTATATCGATGAATTCACTGCTGCCTCCATCACACCTTACAGTTGGCTGCATACAGGAGAGGACCGGTTGATGGCCCCAGTGAGCCCCGCGATGGCTCAGCTCTCCCCACTCTGAACCTGCACGCTCAGGGCACCACTCACCCTCTCCCGAGGTGCAGACACCCACACGTTACATTCCCTTGGGACATGGTGGCCTTTCCCCTTGCCTTGTGACACTCAGTCTCTCTCCAGTATCAGCAATGGGATGATTCTCACCTAGCCCCATCACAAATGCTCCTCCCTGGCCTCGCCTGCCACCCAGCTCCCTGACACCAGCTGAGTCTTATCCCTGGCCCCACAGGGACAAATGGCAGCCCCGTGTCACAGGCTGGGACAACGGGTCAAAGGGAAAAGGTCATATCCCAAGATGGGGCATTGCGTTCCATCTCCAGCAGTAGAGAAAGTGTCCCCAGGGCAGAGGATGGCCCTGTGCACCCAGGAATCCACTCAGCACCCCAAGAGCTGTTGTGACAACCTGAGGTGCCAGCTCAGCCTGAACATACACAGGCCAAGGCAGGCAGCTGACGGTGGGGAGTCCAGGCTGGGGAAGGAGCAGAAACGTCCGGGACAGGCTGGAGGGAGCCCACGGGCCAGGGAACCAGGAGCGCGCGGGAGCCTGACAGCGTGGAGCCAGGACTGGGCCTCCGGTCAGACTGAGCCCACAAGGGAGGAGGCGCAGCTCACACCTGCAACCCCAGCACTCTAGGAGGCTGAGGCAGGAGGATCACAAGTTTGAACCCAGCCCAGGCAACTCAGCCACTTTGCAGAGCCCATCACTGAAGAAAACATTAAAACCTGGGCTGGGGATGCAGCTCTGTGTCATGGCCTTGGCTTCCGCCCCCAGGACCACAGGAAGGTGGGGAGAGGGGCGCTGAACCATCTCCCAAAAACAGCGTGGTTGGAATTTTCCTTCTAAAACCCTGACTCTAGGTGGCGGTGAGGAGGGAGGCAAGGAGAGCCTTGCTGTTCTCTTCTATTTTTCAAAATATTCCTTAAATACATGGCCCTCCTGCTTTTCTTTTTTTAATTTAACTGAGTCACCGACTGATCTGTGATTTCAGCTGTAACTGAGGCTGACAGCTGTCTGTCTGAGTCACACGGCCAGGGCTTTGTCGTGACATTCTGGGCTAGGCGTCTGTCCTACAGGTGCTCATTAATGCCTTCTCACTTGATTTTTTTTTTAATGTAAAAAATTTAAATTATAACCTTTTTCCAAATGTGAAGGTGCTCGGATATCATTAGTCACAAGGGAAATGCAAATGCAGCCCACACGGAGAGAGCACCACACACCCACCAGCAGGGCTAAAATTAAGGACTGACAATGCCAAGTGTTGGCGAGGGTGTGGGCCTGGTGTTCCTGACAGGTAGGAGGGGACGACGAGGAACCGCGGCTTCTGTGCAAGCTTGGCACACGCCTTCGCCATGACCCTGTGACCAGCGGTGCCACTCTTGATACCCCCAAAGGGCAGGCAGGACAAGAACAGTGAGGGCAGCTTTTTATGCACCAGCCAATCGCTGCAAACAGCTCAAATGCTCATCCTCGAGATGGATGACTCAGCAAGCTGCTCTGCCCTCAAACTTAGAAAACTGCTCAGCCTTGGAAGAAGCGCAACCTGCAGCTCCCTGCTGCAGCACCCATGTCTCAGAGCCAACTACCCAGACGCCCAGTGGGGCGAGCAGGCCGGTTCCATCCCACAGATCCAGCAGGCGTAATCCATGGTGGGCTGGGAAATACCTTGGTGGTCTAAGCAACCTGCCTGGCAAGTACAAGGACCTGGGTTTGATCCCCAGTACCGCTTGCCTGGCCAGCCCCCGAACCCTGGGCATGCCATTCCTGCCCTGAAAGCGGCCCCTGGTGGGGCACCCCTGTAATCCCAGCACTGGGAAGGCTGAGACAGGAGGATCACTGGGAAGCTGAGCTGTGTAGAAAGACTCTCTTATCAAACAAATAAATGATTTTTTAAAAAGAGCAGTGCATGGTGACAGACTCGAGGGCTTTGTCCCAAAGTGCAGGAGAGCGCTGTCTAGGGCAAGAGAGTGTCCAGATCTGAACCGGGGCTTGCACACCCCGGTCCATTTGTCAACATTGGCAGCCAGCTGTGCTACCCCGGGCCTGTAATCCTGGCATCTGGGAGGCTGATGCAGGAGGGCTGCAAGTGTGGACCCAGCCTGGATAATTCAGCAAGACCCTTTCTCCAAATAGAAAATAAAAAGGGCTGGGAATGTTGCCCTGGGCCTGGACAAACAGGAACCCGGCCTCACCTTTCGGAATCTAAAAGGGCTCAGCCTCCAAGGAAAACAGCAGTTTCTTGGAGAAGCTGACACAGCACACCACACGATGCATCGATGCCGGAGTATATCCAGTGCCCTGCGCACCCCTGTTCACAGCGGGACAAGTGTCAGGCTGGGAGCACCCCAGTGCATGTGCGCGCGGGACCCACCCACAAGGCAGTGTGGCGTCCATCCTGACCCTTGCGTCAACACTCAGCACGACCAGCCTCAGGAATGTCACGCTACCCTGGGACATGAGCCAGATGCAGGACAAACGTACAGTTCTGCTCCTCAGAAAGACGCAGGCAAGTTTGCAAAGAGCGTGACAACCACCGAGTCAGGCACTCCCGAGGCTGGGTCAGCAGTTCTGGGAGTGGCTGGACACACAAGGAGGACAGAGGACACAGTGTGGCCCCTCGGAAGGGAAGGGAAACAAGGAAGGCTGGCGTCTGCCTCCAGGGGAGCTCCAGGCTTCCCCTTGTCCTTGTGCTCACCTCCTGGCTCCTGTGCCCACTCTTCAGCCGCCTGCTAGGGACTCTCAGAGACACTGCGCTGAGCCCCAGCCTGAACCTGGAGCTTCCGATCTCCCGCACGCAGACAGCCAATCTTGTAAATCCTTAGAAATTTGTACACCTTGCACTAAATCTGCTTCTCCAGTCAACACAGACACAGACGGGGCACAGATCAGAGGCACAGGGCTGAAGGAAGCTAGGATGGAGGAGAAGGAGGAGGAAGAGGAGGAGGAGGAGGGGGAGGA
>NW_004524584.1:28068955-28076205 GCF_000260255.1 Octodon degus | reverse complement strand
GGAGGAGGAGGAGGAGGAGGAGGCAGCGACTGCCTGTGGCCGCCGCCCTTCAGCTGGGACTCATGAAGGCATTTGGAAGTCTGCAGCGCAGCCAACACTGTGAACACAGCCATCCCCGCCGGATCGTAACTACAATGTCAAACGTCCAACTTTATATAACATGCATTTTACCAAAATTATAAAAATTTGTGATGTTGAATGCAAAAAGCACTGAGTTGTATGGTTTATTGTATTTATTTTTGTCTTTGTGAGACAAGGTTTCGCTATGAGGGTCAGGCTGGCCACTGGCCTAGCACTTGCAAAGATCCTCCTGCCTCAGCCTCCAGACTGCTGGGAGTACAGCCGGGCGCCACTGCACCCCACTACTGTTGCTTAAATGTGTGAATTGCATGGTCTGTGAGTTCCATCCAATAAAGCTGTATCTTTTTGTTTTTTAATATATTAAGTACAGGGTCTCACGACACAGATTGGGCTCGTAGTGATCCTCCTTTCAGCCTCCCAAATGCCGGGATTACAGACTCGTGCCACCATGCCCAGTCTCATTTGCCATCTGGAAGTGCCCCAAGGGCAGGGCCGGCATGGCACGTGGTGCCGGGGATTGAACCCCAGTCCCTGCACTCTGCTTAAGCAGGCGCTTATCTGGCCGGCCCCAATAAAGCCACTTCAATGGGCAGTTGATTTCCTTAGCGTTTATTTGTGCGCATGTGCAGGACATAAGGCTCACATGCTTCGGGTGAGTTGGTACCTGGCCCCTCCCTCCGTCTGTTGGACCCCTTCCTGAAACTGGGAAGTTCGTTTCTGGTTTTTAATGCAGTGCACAGAACATGGATGAACCTCAGAACCACCACACCGCGAACACACACCGAAGTCCAGTCGCCTGGTGGCCGCCTCTGCCAAACGTGAGGACCACAGGGAGGTGGGAGGTCGCTCAGCCTGGAGACAGGCGCGCTGGGCCTGGGTGGGGCGAGTCCAGGGTGACACCAGCCGTGGGCTGCGTCGGGAATTCTGCCCAGGGTCCAACCCTGGGTACAGCGGTGCTCCCATTAGAGTAACGCCTAATGACCTTGGAGGTGTCACAGCGCCGTGTCTAGGGCGACACTGGTGCCCATGACGCAACGCCCTGCCAGCGTCAGAAAAGCAGAGAACACAATTCTGTGTAGTACAAGGCAGCTGATAATGAACAGCTCTGTTGACAGCTGGGAGGAAATGGGTAGATGGCAAGGGGTCGCAAAAAGACTAGGATACACCCGGGCATGGTGCTGCACGCCTGTAATCCCAGCACGTGGGAGGCTGAGGCAGGAGGATCACTGCAAGTTTGAGACCAGCCAGGGATACAAAGTGAGCTTGAGGCCAGCCAGAATGGAGGAGGAGGGGGGGAGGGGGAGGACGAAGAGGAGGAGGAGGAGAAGGAGAAAGAAAAGAAACAAGAGGCTAACCTGTGGTGCATGCGCAGGCATCCCAACTCCCCACCAAGAAAGCTCACTGCATATTGCAAACACGAGCCAGCGAAAAGGACTTACACCAGGGAGGGTGGTGGCGCACCTCTGTAATCCCATCACTTGGGAGGCTGAGGCCACAGGCTCCAAGCCACCCGGGGCTCCATAGTAACTACCTAATTCAAGGCCACAGGAAACTACACAGCCAGACCCTGTCTCCAACAGAGCTAAGGTTGGGCACTGTGCCTTTCAAAGGCATTTCACAGCAGACGGCTCCTAGCTAGGCGATATCAGCCCCTGGGAGGTGGCCTGCTGCTCTGGTGTGGGGAGGGGGGACACCTCGCGGGAATGGCCACGCCCCCCAGGTTTGTCCTCGCTGTGCACATGCTGCGATGCTCCCGTGCAGGCGCAGTCACCTACCGACCTCTCCTCGCGCGTGTCCCTCCACCCCAGGCGGCGTGCCTTGCTTCTGTGACTTTGACGATTATTCAGCTCCCAGCTCCCAGCTTGGGACTTGTGCCTCTCTGCGGGAGTCAGTCACGGGGCTACACAAACCGCGGGGTGGCAGCCACAGTACAGCGCCAGACCAAGGAGCAGAAAATCCGCCCGCGGCGAAGACCCAGACCCGCGGCCCCTATTAGGAAGTATAATCAGCTCCCTGCGCTGGCTCTGCCTCGGGTCACCTGGCTGTGCACGCGGACTTCTGTCCTCGCCTGGACAGGCTGTGCAGCCTACACAGGGAACACTTGCGCCCGCAGGGTCCCCCAGGCTCCCACACGGTCCTGTCTCCGCCCACGCCCTGCCGCTGGCTCAGTAACCAGGTGCAGGGGGAGTTGTTCCCTGCAAGATGCTGAGGTGCTGATCCGAAGGAAAATGACTGAGAGCCGACCAGGGTCTGAACTGTGCCCTCAGACAGTCCAGCCCAGTGTGGTGGTACATGCCTGTAATGCCACTTTTGAGGCTGAGGCAGGAGGGTCGCCCCAAGTTCTAGGCCAGACTAGCCTCCACAGTGAGTTCAAGGCTACCTTGGAGTACCTAGTGAGACCCTGTCTAAAGAAAGAAAGAAGGAAAAAAAAAAGATAATCCAGATCCTAACCCCTGGGAAGTATGACTGTGACTTGATTGGGGAATAAGGTCTTTGTAGGCCCCTACGAAGGGGCTTGAGAGAAAGAAGTTCCACCAAGAAACGTAGACCCCAGAGAAGGCCCTGTGGAAACAGGGCTGTCTGGGGCGGGGTCCCCACACACCCCGGAACTGAAGAGGCAGGATGGGTCCCACAGGAGGCTGGGGCACTGTCACCAAGGTGTCAGAAGTTGCTCTCCAGAGCCCTGGGGGCACACAGCACCCCACTTAAGTCCCCGATGGAGGTGACTGGCATCTCCCAGGGGCAGGGAGCCCAGGCCTGCAGCAGCTGCCCTTCCAACAGCAGTCGGCTGAGGCCTTGAGGCCCTGAGCATCAGCAGTCTTGTGGGGGGCTGTCACCCCCGACCGGAGGTCACCAGGACAATGTCACCTGCCCCACCCCAAGGTCTTGCTGCCACTCTCCGTGCCTTCTCCAAGAAGCCCTGCCTGCTGATGCTTGGTGACCCTGGAGACCCCACACCCACCATCCCTGCCCCAGGAAAGCTCAGGCCCAGGTGCCTCCCACCCTTGGAGTCTCCAGCAGAACTCCCCTCCCTGGCCTCTCACCCTACTGTAGTTCCCGGTCTTCCTTGGGGCCCTGCCTGCCTGAGGGCCTTCCCGTCTCTGCCTTCCTGGCCCCTCAGTGGTCTAACCCTGAACCCTATGACTTGCACACCACCACCCCCACCCCCCACCACCACCCCTGTGCCTCAAACCTTCATGGCAGCTACTCCTTGGGTGAGATGCCCTCCAGGGACTTCAGCTTGGAGCCCCCAGCCCACCCCACCCTGGGGCTCCAGACGTCTATGGGGCCTATGGGACAAACATGACCACGGGGTTGAAGGGTTTGGATCTAGATGTCCCCCAAGCCCAGGGGACTCTGGGCTCACAGGATGCCATCAGAGATGGGCATGTGGGGTGGGCACTGGACTGGGACTTCTCTCCCCCTCCCAGTTTCCTGTGCACCATGTGGGGAGTCCTATCCTGCGGCTAAAGTGACCCCAAGTTACCCTTTCTGCCAGTTATGGGGTCAGGCAACTGGGATAGGGGTCAGTGGAGGAGCAGAGAGGATGGAGGGAAGAGAAGCAGAGCCTGCCCTATCCTCAAGAGTCCTCCCTAAGGGACAGGGGACAGGAATGCACCCCAGAGGGACAGCCCACCTCAAGAAGGGGCCCCGCCTTGTCAGGAAGGAGGTGTCCGCCAGCTCCTGAGGATCCAAGCTTATCTTTCACCACAAGGTCCTAATGACTTTGCCCACCTCAGAGAGCAAATTCTATCCCTGTCACCCAGAGCACCGGGTGACAGGAGCCCAGCTGGTGTCTTGGTTACTTTTCTCATTGTGGGGACAAAATATCTGACACCCAAAGTTCAGGAGAATGGTTTAGTTAGCTCACAGTACGTGAGGGTTTCAGTCTATAATCAGCTGGCTCCAAGGCAGGGTGGCACGTGGCAGAGGGCAGCAGCTCAGGCGGCCGAGGACAGCAAAAGCTCCAGGGGCGAAGGGCGCAGCAAGCCTCTTCTCCTCCCTTCTACCGTAAGCAGGCTGCCCACCCTAGCGTGGGGTGGCACTCACACATGTCGCTGCCCTCCTCTCACAGAGGCTGAGGATGTCTGCAAAGTGGTGCCCTGGCCCTCTGCCCAGTCCCTTAGTTAAACCTCTCAATTGCTCAAGTTGACACGGTGAACACCATCCAAAGCCACAGGGTGCAGAATCGCAGTTAAGCTGCTAGACTTCAAATTGACACAATGTATCAATGACTGAAATCAGCCAGGAAACCGGCTCTTGTGGTCTGATAGAGGACTAGCGGACGAGGGGGGCTCCTCAGCTGGGTGGCGCTTGGGGACATCAAGCAGGGTTGCTTCAGGGCCAGGTGAGGGGGGGAGGCAGTGATGGAGGAGGGGTTGGGGTCTGAATCAGGGGTCTGCAGGGAGCGGGGGCAGGGAGCTGAGCTGCACAAAGGGTGTGGGAGAGGACAGGGAGTGAACCTGTTCAGGTGTAGGTGGCACCCGGAGGCTGAGGCAAGAGGGTCGCCCTGAGTTTGAGACCAGGCCGGGCTACCTCATGAGATCCTGTCTGGAAAAAACAAACAACAACCAAAAGGATTGTAGTAAGAAGGCTCTGGTCGAGCGGCAGCAAGCTCCTGAGCTCAGTTTCCCACAGTGCCTACACATATGTGCACACACACACGTTACAAGACACCATTCAGAGCCTAGAATAAGTCCACACACAGAAAGGCATGTTCCCAGCCAGCCAAATAGCTCAGTGGATTGAAGTGCCTGCAAGCAGGCACAGGAGCCAGGAGTTCGATCCCCGGGCCTGCCGTGCCGCCCCTACCCATGGGGCACGCTGAGACGGCAAATGAGACTGGGGCCTGGTGGCGCACCTGTAACCCCAGCTCTTGGGAGGCTGTAAACAGGCGGATCACTATGAGTCTGATCTAGTAGTGAGACCTAAAACACCCTGTAGACCCTTCCCTAAAATATGGGGGCGGGGGGGAAGTCACGTACAGATATAGGGCCTCTAAATGGAACTTGTCAGCACGACCCTGTTTTACACACATCTGAGCCAACCTGCTTTTTCAAAAGTGACTTAGCTGCCATCTGAATGCGTGGAATACGTCCTGTTAATACTGTCGTGAAGTAATTTAAACTTCTCCCACCCACAAAAGCCAGGAGTGATGTCTACCTGACATCGCTGCTCTATCTATGACGGCTACAGCTCGAAGTGTGCTACACTGATTTTTCTTTTTCTAAACACGCCGATCCTGTGACGTTTTAGTATAATACTACTCACAATCCATAGAGATCCTGAGGGGAAAAAAATATTTGAACCACTGATACTTTTACAAAGGTTTTTATAAAAGTAATAGCCAAGCTACATGACTGCTTCATTATTTAAAGACTTTTTTTTCCTGACAGGAAAAAAAAAAAATTTAGCTCAAATACATGTAAATTGATCTAATGAAAAATATAGAAAGAAGGGCTAGGGAGACAGCTCAGCAGTGTGGTGACTTCCTGCAAGCACAAGGACCCGGTTTGATCTTCTGTACCCATGCTTGTGCCCGCCCAGCCCCGGGCCCACCCAGCCAGCCACTGAAACTGGGTGTGGTGACACACACCTGTAATCCCAGTGTTGGGGAGGCTGAGACAAAAGGATCACAATGAGTCTGAGCTGCATAGAGAGACCCTTGTACCAATACATAAAGTAATATATATAATTATCCACATATAAATAATAATTTTATATACAGTAGTTTATTTTTAAAAGACCAATCAGCCAGCCAGAGTGGTGTAGGCCTGTAATTACAGCCTGGGGAGACTGAGACAGGAGGATCATTGTGAGTTCAAGGAGAGTCAGCCAGAAGGACAGAGCAAAACCGTGTCTCAGAAAAACAAAAAATAGAAAATAATTAACTCAAAAAGAAGCAGAAAGGGATGGGGGGGACTCCGGCCCAAGCCTCTGTGAGTATACAGGCCCGAGGGACTTCACCCAGGGCTGGGGACACCCTTGCCTCGAGGAGCTCGTCCCAGCCCTGTCCCGGGTCCCACCCAATGGTCCCTGTTGTGGGAAGGAGAATTTGTTTCGCATATTTGCAAAAACAAGCCAACCGACAGCAAAGCACATACAAAGCCTGGAGAAGCAAACAATTTGCGTAGCCTCCGCCCTCCACCGGTCACCCCGGATTTTCCTAAGCAGGAAAGCATGGCTCTTAGGGAAGGAACAGAACAAACACTTTGCAAATATAGCCCTGCCGTGATGCTAGCGCCAGGGACAGCAAATGAAAAAGGAGTGGAAGGAGGCAGCTGAGCCTCAGGGCCTCGGGCACGCATGGCCAGCTCGGCCATCCCTGAGGCCACCTAGGACAGCTGTGTCCCCATCCTCACTGGCCCTCGGGCACTCACTCTAGGGCAGAAGCTGAGAGCTGGCCACGTGCCCCGCCTTCCCTGCCACTCTCGCAGGGGTGGTACTGTAAGCTTCTGCACTACTCAAGGTCACTGTGAGCAGTGGGGACTGGAGGGTGAGGCCAGCTTTGTGTTCTGGAAGAAGCATTCAGTGTCAGTACCTAGGCTTTGTCAAAAATAAAAGATGAACACTAAGTAAAATAAAGCACGTGGCATGACACACACAACTGAAATGCCCGCGCGGCCAGGAGCGGCGACGCACCCTGCAATCCCAGCGCTCAGGAGGCTAAGGAAGGAGGCCTGCCACAAGTTGGAGGCCTGCCTGAGCTGGGTGCTGAGCTCGAGGCAGCCTGAAGTACATACAGAGCCCATACCTCAAAACACAATAAATAAATTAACAAACTAATATGCATACAAAAATGAGGGAAGCCAAGCTTACCAGTGGGCTCTCAACCAATAATATAGGCTTACAGTGACATAAACGTGGCTAGTTAGCCGGGTGTGGTGGCACATACCAGTAATCCAGCACTTAGGAGGCTGAGGCAGAACTGCCGTGAGTTCAAGACTAGCTTGGATTCTAAAGAAAGACCCCGTCTCAAAAAACAAACATGCCTGGTGTGGTGATGCAGACTAGGCTTCCCAGCTCTCAGAAGGCTGAGGCAGGAGGATGGCTGTGAGTCCAAGGCCAGCCTGAACTACACAGTGAAATCCTGTCTCAAAACACCAAAGCAATAAATAACAAATAAATACATAAATGCACTTATCTACGCAAAAAATATATTCACTTAC
>NW_004524584.1:28066958-28068265 GCF_000260255.1 Octodon degus | reverse complement strand
CATGATATTATTTACATCAACAGAAATATGAACAAAATGTTGACACAGTTATTTCAACTTGGTAGAGAACATAAAAACCAAAAGAGCTAGGAGACTTGTGACGCAGGCATAACCTTACTAGTAGCAGAGCAATACAAATTAAGATATTCATAAAACAACACATACTTTTAACAATGCAGATTCCAGTGTGTATTGGATCTTCACAGAAAACAGATTACTCAATTAAAGATGCTGGACAAATGCTCAACCACACGGGAAAAAGACAAGGTTGGCTCGTGACCAGCTAGCCTACGCCAAATGAGTCATTAAATATGCAAGCATGAAAACACTGGAAGAAAATGGAGTTAACGCCGTCGCTAAACTTGGCTTAAGAAAAGCAATTTGAAGCGCAGCAGCAAAGCCAGAAACCATAACGAAAAAGATAAATCTGACTACACAGAAATTTAGGCCTCCTCAGCAAAAAAGTATGAAAACAACTCAGGGACTTTCAGCTATAAGCCAGTAGCTTCAATCAGACCCTCTCTTCGACTGAGAGCCACTACTCCAAATGATTACGTTTTTTAAAACAACCCATTGGGAGAGCCAGGTGTGGTGATGCACCCTGCAATCTCAGCACCCAGGAGGCTGAGGCAGGAGGATCACCAACTGCAAGCCAGCGGGGCCCCATAGTGAGTTCAAAGCCAGCCTGAACTACACAGCAAGACCCTTCTCAAAACAAAAAAAAAAGAAAAAGCCCAGAAAAGTGTATTGGAAGATTTCCTGACAGAGAAAGCTGCCCTTATTATGCAGGCCCTGTAAAAAGAGAGATCCAGATATCATCTTGTATTCGATGCCTCTAAATGATACCTAAAATTTATAATGATGTCAGGATGATAAACAGTGGTGACTTTACCTTTCCACATTAATCTAATTTTACAATGAGCCACGTGACTGTTACTGTTTCAAAGAGCAAAGCCACGTCCATATTTTTAATAATTCACATTTAGTGGGATGAAAATCTAGCAAAATGGGCCACTTTATACCCTGCTTGCGCAAGATTCCTAAAAAGCAAGGTGACTTTAAAAAGGCTTCTACTCTTAAACCAAGAGAGAGAGTCTTTCTAGGGATTGATCCAAAAAGAAAGGCTCAGAACCAAGCCTGGTGCCAGACATAGGGGCACCTAGACGCCTGCAATCCCAGCACTATGATGCTGAGGCAGGAGGACTGCTGCTGCAAGTTCAAAGCCAGCCTGGGGCTACACAGTGAGTTCAGGGGCAGCCTGAGCTACATAGCAAGACACTGTCTCAAAACAAGCAAAACCAGAACCA
>NW_004524584.1:28052000-28066788 GCF_000260255.1 Octodon degus | reverse complement strand
CCTAAGACATGCATGCATCAGGGCAAATGTACACAAGACCTCAGGAAGAACCAAAGTGTCCCCAAACTGCGGAGTAAACTACGGCATAGGCAGGAGACCGAAGTGTTTCTAACGCAGCAAAGATTCACAGCATGCTAAGTAGCTTTTTAAAAGCAGAATCCAAAGCTGTCTTTATAGAAGAACATGCCAACCAGCTCGGGACAAGTGAGCAGACGCCCTGCTGAGCGGCCCTCCAGGTATGGGCAGGGAGGGCTCCTGGTTTGGTTTCTGGCTCGGTTTTTGGCCCTGCTCCCCAACGAACGCCCCTCTGGAAGTGGAATGGAACGCACACTGCCGTCTGCACTGTGGGGAGCAGGCGAGGCTCGCGCGCTGTGCGGGACTCCGGAGCTTGCGGAGCCGCGATTATGCAGAGCTCCGGTGGCAGCGCCGCACCGGACTCCGCCGCAGCCCCTCCCCCTGGCCTGCAGCACGCCTGCCATCGCGTCCTCAGGAGGCTGGGGCAGGCAGATCACCCTGAGCTCAAGGCCAGCGGGTCTGCAGTCATACAGACCTTGTCTCTAAAAATAATGACAATAAAACCAAGGACAGTCCTCACAGCGAGTCATGGGACTCGGGGTCAGCGGAGTCAAGGCCAGGCACGCCTGCTTTGTTGTTTAAGTACAGATGGCTGGCCTCCGACTCACAATGATTCCACTTAACGTATTTTTGGTTTCACGAGCGTGCAAAGGCAGCACGCATGCGCACAAATTGTGCTTCAGGTTTTGGGGTGTTTTTTTTGTTTTGTTTTGTTTTTTTTTTTAAACTGTCTCACCTTTTTTTTTTAAGACAGGGTCTCAGTATGCAGCTCAGTGATCCCCGAGCTCAGTGATCCTCCTGTCTCAGCTTCCCGTGTGCCAAGATGACAAGCGAGCGCCATTTATTTATTTATTTATTTATTTATTTATTTATTTTTGTGGTGGAACCGGGGATTGAACTCAGGCCCATGCACTTGCCAGGGAAGCACTTATTCCACTGAGCCATCTCCCTGGCACCCCGCCATGCCATTTATATTCAGGTGTTTTTGGTTTTAAATGACAAAAGAGATCCAAATATATTTGTAGGAAGAGAGAAAGGTCTGGCAGAGAGAGAGCCAAGCTGGTAAACAGTGCAGTCCGTGGGAGGGAGGGCAGGCCAGTCTTGGAGAGGTAGCGACAGCCTCTTGCGTCTGCGCAGCCAAAGACAGGGCACCCGCTGCCGGCCCACAGCCCTGTGCCGGGAGATGGCAGTGGAGAAGCTACAAGGGACAGGGCGAGCCAGGGGAGCGACTCGGCCTTCCCGTCTTTGGCCTTATGGGTAAAACTCCAGCGCGCGGCGTCCTGGCGGTGGGGAGCAGCTCGTGCGCACTGTGCACCCGCGCTTTTTCTGTTCCCCTCCCCCGCCATCTCTTTGGCCCTTCCGGTTTGTAGAAGATCCATCTCCTTACGTCCTATCGTCTATCTTTTACTTTGCTCTTTATTTATCCGTTACATGTCTCACATAAGAGAAAGCACTGGCTAGTTAAGCTTGTGTGTTCCATTTATTTCACTTAATATCATAGTCTCAAAGTGCATCCACTTTGCTACGCAAGGCTCAAGTTCGTCTTTATGGCAGCATAGTACTCCACTGCGTTCGGCTACAGAGAGCTATGCTAATCACAAACAGCATGGTATTGGCACAAAAGCAGACTTGTGGGCCAACAGAACGGAACAGAGGCTCAGAACCAGTACCAGACGCTCAGACATCCGATCTTGGGCAAAGCAGCCAAGACGCCCCCTGGAGGAAAGATCGCCTCTGCCTCTTCATCCAGTGGGGTGGGACACCTCGCGCTCGGACTGCGCTCCCCACAGGCTGTCCACTGGGAGGCAAGGTGAGGAGCCTTCGGGTGGACAAAGGCCAGGGCAGCTGGTCTCTGCGGGTGGTGGGCGCTCCCCGCGGGGCCGGGCCAGGCCACGAAGGTCACCAGCTTCCTTCCTAAAAAGCCTTCTATAAACAGGTGGAAACCTTTCCATAAATAACCCACGTAATCTACAGAAAGCAGATCAGCGCTCGCCCCGGCCAGGGGCTCACGGCAGCTGAGTGACGGCGACACCTTTGGTTCCTCGGGTCGGATGACACGCCCGGGATGGCTTCTTTGTTTTACAGTCAGGGGATTTCCTACTTAGAACTTTAATTAGCTTTCTCTTTTTATAAAACAAAAAATGTTTTTCTCTTCCTAGGGATCCTATGATGACTTAGTTTGGATCATTTAATCACTTTAACATTTTTAAAATCTGAGCTTATGACAGTTCTTTATTTTTAGAGCTGATTACTGATACCCAAGACCCTGGGACTTTTTTTTTTTAAAGTGATTTTTAAGGTCATGGACATATAGTTCTATTCAAATGTCTTTATTTTTACTTATTTAGTATTTTGAGACTGGGTCTGGTCTTGAACTCACCGGGTAGCCAAGGCTGGCCTGGAACTTGTGGTGGCCATCCTGCCTCAGCCTCCCCCAGTGCTGGGGTTACAGATGTGCATGGACCAGCCTACCACAAAGTTTTTAAAAACTATTTCCTCTGCTTGTGGAAAACTATTCAAGACAATACTTTTTATTATCTCTCCAGCATTTAACATTGTGTTTTTATAGCAAACGTTCAAGAATTTTTTTTTTTTTTTGAGAAAAAAGCCATTACTCAATAACAGATTTTCCGAGCTATTGATTAAAACTCCACAGCCTTCCCATGGATGCTGAAGTCACAGGAAATAAATCCATCTGCAAATGTGGGGATGGAACTTGCTCCAATGGAACTTGCTCCTTCAAAACGAAAGGATGGCGCAAGCATTTAATCATGTGATACACAACAGAAATCTAGCACTCAGGAGGCTGAGACATGAGGATTCCCACAGCCAGCCTGGGCTATAGTGAATTCAAGACCAACATAAACCACATAGTAAGACCCTGCCTCAAAAAAAAAAAAAAAGAGCCCAGGCCCCAAGAGGTCTGGCAGTCACTAAAGACCTGCATAGGGCAGGCCAGGCCAGGGGCTTGCAGGTCAGCAGAGCCTGGGTTTCCTAGGACCTGTCCACACCCTGATATCAGGGCCAACAAGACTTCAGCAGACAGCAGTGTCCCTCGACTTAATGACACAGGCGGGCCCTCCTGACACAGACATGCCGGCCTAGCCTTGTGGATGCTCCTAGACACTGCCCTAGAAAAGAAGGCGAAGTGAAAGGACACTTAGGAAGCTCACTCAGGCAGATCCTTCCCACAGGACCCAGGATGGCCTGCGTGGTGGCGCATCCGGCATCTCAGCACCTGGGGGCATACGACCTGCCTCTGCAAGCTGGAAACGCTCCCCATGACCTCGCACTTGAGATCAGGCTATCGCCCTCCTGCCTGGGTGTCCCTCCTGCCTGGACTTCGGAGGACGACGCAGTCACCTCCTCGCCCTGGGGAGCGTGTGGGGGTGGGCAGGCTCCAGGGGCACACGGGCGTGCTGAGGACAGCAGCACTGTCACACCCGACACGGCCCTGGGGCTGTAAAGAGGCGTGGTGGCCACTCCAGCTGGGTGGAGGCCTCCTGCCCTGGGCTCTGTGGTGACCACCACCCAGCGGGCCAAGGACACAGGACGGCTCATGGGCCTGGAACGCGCAAACGTGTACACAGCACACATGCGTGTGCACAGTGCACCAGCCACCGACCGGCTGGCTGCACGCGCTGCCTTCACCCTGCCTGAAGGAAGCAGTCCTCATCAGGTGTCACCAACCTCTCAAAGCAGTGTCTGTCACAGACCTGTGTTCTCCCTTAAACTAAAATCATTCTGTTTTTAAACAAAGCTTAAAAATACCTTTAAGCCAGGCATGGTGACATACCCCAGCAACCTCTGCACTCAGGCAGCTGAGGCAGGAGGAGCGCCACAAGTGCAAGGCCAGCCTGGGATACACGGGAGACCCTGTCACAAAAAACAAATAAGTAGAATTGTAAACTTTTTTTTTGAAATCTTTTTGAGACAGGGTCTCATTATGCAGTTTAGACTGGCCTTGAGCTCACTTTTTAGTCCAGGGTAGTCTCAAACTCATAATGATTCTCAGAACTTGGCCTCCGGAGTGTTGGGATGGCAGGTATGTGCTACCTCAACTGGCTGAGTGTGTGTGTGTGTGTGTGTGTGTGTGTGTGTGTGTGTGTGTCTGATTCTGCCTGCCCTGGGGATGGGGTTGGCCTGGCCTGTGGTGCCAGGGATCGAACCAGAGTCCCTGCGCTTGCCTAAGCTTGCATAAGCAGGCACTGTAGACTGCTGAGCTATATCGCCAGCCCATGGCTGCTTTTTCAACTTAAGAAAACAACACAAAAACACAGTGGGGAGAAGAGAATGAAGAGGATGAAGATCGCTCTGTACACAGGCCGGTTCCTCACAATGAGTGTAATCATTATGCTCAGCAAACATGAACAACTTGAGAAGTTGTAATTAAAAAGAAACTGTAAATCAGAAGAAAGCAGCTGGGGAGATAGCTCAGAGGCCTAAGCACCTGCCTGTTAAGGCAAGGACCTGAGTTCAATCCCCAGGCCTGCAGGCCATGCAGGCCCCAGAACCCAGGCACACAGTGCCAGCCCCTGCAACGGGCCCTGGTGGTGCGCACCTGCAATCCCAGCGCTGGGGAGGCTGAGCAGGAGGGGCACTGTGAGTCGGGGCTGCATCATGAGGCCCTGTACCAAATACATAAATAAAAGATTCTTTAACTCCTATAAAAAAATCAAAAGCAATAATAAAAACATTAATGTGGGGGCTGGTGAGATGGCTCAGTGGTCTAAAGCACCTACTTAGAATAAGCTTAGCAACGCACAGGGACCGCGGTTCAATCCCCCAGCACCACATGCCAGCCAGCCCCGGCCCCTGGTGGGCTGAGCTGGCCACACACACACACACACACACACACAAATAAATAAATTTAAAAAAAAACATTAATGTGTCAATTATTGAAACTGTCCTACCAATTTGGTTTGAAACTGTCTCATTGCTATTTATTTCTCAATAAAATTATGGAAAAAATAATAAAAATATTAATATCAAAACTGGCTGGAAAAAGCAACAACGAGACCTTGAGGAAAAAGTGCAGGCAGGAAAACCCTGACAGATCTGGGGCAAATCTCTGCAAAGAATAAAAATTAGATTTTTTTCTTTTCTTTTTTTTTTTTTTTTTTTTCTTGGTGGTACCAAGGATCAACCTCTGGATCTTGTGCTTGCCAGGCAGGCGCTTATGCTGCTGAGCTATATCCCAGCCCTAAAATTAGATATGTTTGACTGTATTTTCTCTCCATAAAGGAGAGAAATAGCACAAATTCAAAAATACAGGGACAAAAAGAATAAAAATACAATGGATACAGCCAAGATTAGAAAGAGAGCTCCTGCAGGGCACAGCTGCCTGTGCGTGTGACACCAGCTTATTGAGAGGCCGAGTCAGGATGATCACAAGTTCAAATCTAACCTGGCCTGCTTAGGGAAACATTGTATCAAAATATAACATTTTTAAAGGGCTGGTGCTGCAGCTCAGTGGCTCCTCTTAAAAGCATCAGTACCAAAAACTAGAGTTCTACAACAATTTTACAACATTAAATTGTTTTTGTTTTGTTTTCATTATTTATTTATTTATTTATGCATTTGGTACAGGGTGCAGACTCAGAGTGATCCTCCTGTCTCAGCCTCCCCAGCACTGGGATTACAGGTGCGCACCACCAGGGGCCAGACAGCATGTGGTGCCGAGGATCAAACCCAGGTCCTTGTTCTTGCCAGGCAGGCGCTTAGACCACTGAGCTATCTCCTAAGTCCCCTACAATATTAAATTGTAAAATAGAAAAAATGGGGTGGTTTTGCATAAAAACAGAAGCTAGTGTGAGGGACCAAGAGGGAAAATGGGGTTGGTTTTCCTGCAGCCATGGCCACGTGGGCCTGATGAACGCAGAGGTAGCCAGAACCGGCAAAGGTAGACACAGTGTCCAAAGCCAGCCTGACCCCTTGAGGGCCGGGGGAGAAGAGGGCGCCTTCCACGGAAGCTGCGCTGAGGGGCAGCGTGTGGCCCTCTGCCTCAGCCTGGTTCCTCTCCTGCTCCCAGGCCAGCTACAGGGGTGCAGGGGCCTGTCACCACCAGGTGGGCTCTCCCCGTACATGCATGCGCATGCGCATGCGGACGGACACGCACACATGCGCAGGCACCTCCCACAGTCACGCCCCTGCAATCTCAGAGCTTGAGAGGCTGAGGCCGCAAGAGGGCTTTCAAGGCCAGCCTGGGCTCATGGTGAGACCTTGTCCCAGAACACCGAAGAGTGCAATGAATAAACACTGACAAGAGGTGGTTCCTGAGGCGCTGAGGGCTGAACCCAGGCCTTCACTGCCGAGACACAACCCCGCCTTCTCCGCATTCATTCATCCATCCTTTTTTATTTCAAGGCAGGGTGTCACTAAAATGCTCAGGCTGGGCCGGCCTGCAACAAGACACAAAACAGTGTCTAACACACGGCACATTTCAGAGAATGTGGCCAGTCAGTGTATTTACTGTATTTTGCCTTTTTTTTTTTTTTTTTTAAGTTTTTGAAACAGGGTCTTGTTGTTCAGTTCAGGCTGGCCTTGAGCTCACTTTGTAGTTCAGGCTGTTCTCTAACTCTCGAACTCCCCATGATCCTCCTGCCTCAGTCCCCCAAGTGCTAGGACTACAGGTGTGCACCTTCACGCCCCGCTGTATTTTATCTTTAACAGTCTCCTCTGGACCAAGCATAGAGCTCAGGGGCACAGCACCTCCCTGGCAAGTGCAAGGTCCTCAGCTTGATTCCCAGTACAAAAATAAAAAACAAACCAAAAAGAAAAAACCCAAAAAAACAACTAAGAGCCTCTTTCTCTTTGCACTTCATGTATATTTCATGGTCACAGTAAAATTCCACCTTTATTCTCAAGGTACTGTGTAATGTAAAGAACATGCATTTTAAATGTTGGTTGGTTATGGGGCTAAGGAGATGGCTCAGTAGAATAAGCGCTTGCCTGGCAAGCACAAGGACCTGAGTTCAATCCCCAGTTCCAACAAAGAAAAAAAGAAAAGGTTTTGAGACAGGGTCTTGCTATGTAGTGCAGGCTGGTCTTGAACACACTTTTGTAACCCAGGCTGACCTCAAACTCAGAGACCTACTACCTCAGCCTGCCAAGTGCTGGGATTACAGGTATGTTTTGGCTTGCGTCTAACTTTCCCCAAAGCCTCCTGTAAATCGTGGGGCTCACGCAGCTGGAGGAGCAGCATAGGCTGAGGGGCGAGGCCAGAGGACCAGGGTGGAGCTCGAGGGGCGGGGCCAGAGGCACAAACCGTTAAACTGGGTGGAGCACGGTCATCCTCCCACCCTCTGCCTGTGGCTTCTCTGAGGTGTGCAGCTGGTCATCCTGGACACTGCAAACCCTGTAGCGCAGGACAGTGGTGTCTGCAATTGAGATCATCTGGGTAAAGAGATGTTTGAGGAAGGCGGAGGCACTGACCTCTCTCCTGAGCAAATAAGGCTCAGAGGTCTTACTACGTAATTCAGGCTTTTAAACTATGAAACCTCCAGTAACTGGGAGCTAAATAAACCTTCCCTTCCTTCATTTTGAGTATGGGGTATTTGTCCCAGCAACGAGAGACAAGTAACTGAGTATGTACCACCATGCCTAGCTTTGAAGTTTTATTATTTTATTAAAAATATTTAAGAGGCATCTTACAAGTCTTGCCCCTTTTACAAGATGTGATAGTTACTGCCAAATGGGGATTGAGGAGTGTATGTATGCTCAACAAAAAAATATGTTCACATGTGAAATTTTCAAAAACAAAATAAAATGAAATGTCCAGGCTGGGTTTGATCATGGGATCCTCCAGCCTCAGCCTACAAAAATACAGGGATGACACGCGTGTGCCACCAGGTGGCTTGCAAGAATTGCTTTCCTTCTGGCTCAGAGCTAGTTTCCTACTCAGTCTCACCCCTGCATGAGGCCACACCTGATTCTCTGGCCTCTAGGCAGGGTGAATCTATGGCTCAGAGTGGAGACCGAGGGCCCAGGGCCGTGCTGTTAGTCGCGGGCACCGCTCCAGGGTCAAAAGAGGAGGGGACTAAAAGGAGACAAACGAAAAGACTCCACCTCTCCACTTTCATAATCTCAGAGAAGAAAAGAAGGGGGCGACGTCTGTGCTCGGCATAGGAAATCCGCAAAGCTGAAGGCGCTGTCCTCTCCAAACCAGGGCTAGCAGGCGAGTGGGACAAGGGGTCCCCAGGCGCCAGGGTGCCACGGATCCCAGAGCCGCAGGTGGAGGCAGCACCAGCCCATCACTGTCCCTGCTTTACAAACAGGACATGTGAGGCGCTGGGGGGGGGGGGAGGCAGCCACAGTTCAACTGCCTGGGGCTCTCACGGGGTCTGGAGACCCAGGTCCAGGTGCCAACAGCCTTCCCGCCACCTGTAAACTTCGGTTCTCCAAGGGCGACGTGGCAGGCTGTGCCCTGCGTGCTCAGGACGGAGGTCAAGAGACCGAAGGGCGTGGGGGCATGGGACAGAGAGTCGCCCTGTGATCCACACCTGCCTTGGGTCACCTCATCAGGAACGTTTCTGGTGGGGACGTCGGACCCCACACAGAACACTCAAGAAACTGGAAAAGCTCCGAGGAAAGCCCTGCCCTGGGACAGAAGACAAGGGCTGCGGAGTGCCGAGCAGCCACCCAAGCTGCAGGCGTAGAGGGTGCTGCCCTCGGGCACGCCCCTCCCCCAGGGCCTGACCCGGTCCCACGCACAGACTTGCTCCAAGTCCAAACGCAGTCGTGCCCGTTACACGAGCGGGAAGCCACGCTCGCGCCGGCGTCCTAGGTGCCTAGCTCAGAGGAACGCAGTCGGGGACAGAGGGGCAGCCAGCCCCGCGGAAGTCTCAAAGTCACAAGCCGGGTCCCCAAATGAAAAGCACGACTTCCTCCCCGCCAACAAGACGCGCCCCGACTCGTGCCAGGCGAGCCTGCAGACAGCGGGTACTCCAGGCAACGCGGTGACCGGCAGAGCCGCTGCGCGCCGCTCCGGGACAGAGGCTCGGGCACCGCTCACCTGCGCGGCCCCGGCGCGCGGGGTCCTGAGTGCGCTCCGTGGCCTCAGCTCCCTCCGCTCTGCTAAACGCAGCTGGCTTCTCCTTCGCCCCCCACACCGCCTGGGGACACCGTTCCCTGCCCGAGACTGGACACTGGCTTGCTGGGGACAGAGCGAGGGAAGGCGCTGCGGCGCGACGCGCGGAAGGGCGCGGGCGGCAGGGGTCGTCCCCGCCGGTGAGGGCGAGGGGCCAGGGGACGGGGACTGGGCGAGGGACCCCGCACGAACCCCGGCCCGGCCCGACCCCGAGGGTCCCCGCGGGCCCTTACCCGGCCGTTGCGATCGGTTTCCCGCACCTCCTCGGCGCTCAGCCCGCGCCGCGCCAGCGCCCGCAACAGCCCCGCGTCGTTGGCGCCGGCTGCACGCAGCAGAGTGGCGCCCGCGGGCACCGGGACGGGCTCGGGGGTGCCTTCTCGCTCAGCGGCGCCCCGCTCTTCGCCGCGCCCCGGCGGGTAGAAGCCGTCGTCCGCGGCCACGCTGCGGGCACCGGGCAGGCAGGCGAAGTCCTCGAAGTCCTCGCCGTCGTCGGCTGGGTCCTCGTCCGCCTGCGCGTCCCGGGCTGGGGACGGGGACGGGGACAGGCAGCGCGCCCCTCCGTCCCCATCGGGCCCGGGCGCCGCCAGGAGCACCATCCCGGGGCCGGAGCCGAGGTCCCGGCGCTCGGCCGCACGTCCCCTACCGCGCACAGCGTCTCGGGGCTGAGCGGAGCGCCCGCGGCTGCGCCCGCTGGGCGGAGCTTTCTGGGGGCGGGGCTTCGAGGGGGCGGGGCTTCATGGGGGCGGAGCTTTCTGGGGCGGAGTTTCGATTGGCGGGACTTCGGGCCGGGGCGTGCGGAAGGAGAGGCTTGTGGGCGTGGTTTCGGTTGGCGGGGCTTCGGGGCGGGGCTTCGAGGGCCGGGACGGCGGGCCCCCGGCCCGGCTCGCCGCGGGGAGGAAGGGCGCCGCAGAGCCTGAGACCCGAGCGAAATCTGAGAAGAGGAGCGTGAGGACGCCGGGGTGTAATCCCAGCCTGCGGGAGGCAGAGGCAGGAGGAACGCCGTGAGTTCGGGGTCACCCTGGGCCATTTGAATAGTGAAACTCTACCAAAATAATAATAACTGATTAAAGAAAAGAGCAATTGTGCGGAAGTGTTTGGAAAACTCCGGGAGAAGACACGGCGCCCGGCCGAGGGTGACCCAGTAGCCCGCGATGGTCCTGCCCCGCGCCCCCCGCTCTCCGGGGCGGGGCACAGGATTGTCCCAGCCTCTCTTTGGGAGGAGGGTTCCCGCGGCGGGACTCCTGTGGACAGCCCTTCTTGGAGGCCCAAGGTGGAGCCAGCCCATTCTCCAGGGCGCTCTGTCCCCCCTTCCCACCGACCTGCACGGCGTCCAACCTGCGCCAGCCTTAGAGGTCTTCGGCGACACAGCACGAGAGCAGCGTTGGGGACCCGGGAGCAGCCAAATCCCCGGCGGGCGCGTGGACCTGCTTTCCCGGTGCTCCCGTGGGAGGGCCATTCGGACGAAGATGCCCCTACCCGCGCGCCCTGCGCTCCTGCACGGGCCCCTTTCTGAAACCCAAGGGCTGCAGGTGAAGCTCACTTTGACCTTTCCTTGGATTCCCGCCAGGATTCACCTAGTCCAGGGAGCTTCTGCAGCTGCTGGGGGTTTACTGGCCCTGCCTCCAGCCTCCAGCCTCCAGCCTGCGGCTCTGGGGTGACAGGGCCGGGGTCCCCAGGGAGCATCGTGCAGTCTGGGGTCCTTATCACGGGGCCCTCCATCTGCAGGTTTCCCCACTTCTTTTCCATTCTTACAACTCTCGAGTCCAAATAAAGCCAGAAGGGGAGGTGGGGAGGGGTTCCCCAGCGCTGCAGGAAGAAGCAAAGGGGATGCAGATGTCAGGCCGCAGCGGGTCACTGCACCCGGGCTTCGAAATAACCCTTCACCACAAGGGCAGCACATGCGCAGCCTTTCCGGAGAGGATAAGAAAAGCAACACCAGGCTTAGATATTTTTTGCAAAACCAACATTTATATACTCAGTGTGCAAAATCTACAAGAAGGAGAAAGCGGCGCATCAGGACTTAGAACCAAGAGGGCTGAGGAGGGAAGGGACGGGTGGTGCTGGAACCAAGCAGGAGACATGCAGAAGGGTCAAGTGAGACTTGGTCATCTGCCGGGCTGCGATGCGGGAACAGTTATAAAGGTTCAAGTATTTTCAGGCTAATTTTTACATCGACAACAATTTGAGAAATTGTGTCGTATATGAGACTATTCAGTTTTGATCGACTGTTTTCAATTCATGACTTTTAAATATATATAGCACATATATTACACAGGTTGTTCATTGAATTGAATAGTTTGCCTTTAGCTCATAAAAAAAAAAAAAAATCCAGCACTAGCTCAGTTGCATTTCTGAGTCAGGCTGTCTTAAAATTAGAAGGAATGTATTTATTTTTAAAGATGTAGACAACAGGATGCCTAGGATCCAAGCCTTTCAGGGAGGCTGAGGCAAGAGGATTGAAGGCTTGAGCCCAGCCTGAGTTATTTAGCTGCTTTGCAAGATCATTTCAAAATAAAAAGAATTAAAAATGGCAGTAGATGCAGCTAGGCGCAAAGGCCCTGGGTTCAATCCCCAATACAAAAAAAAAAAAAAAAAAAAAAAAAATCTGTCCTTGCCCAAAGGAACTAAGAACCAGACCTTAACCTCACTTGGCTCATGCCGTTGTAGAAATGATGTAACCAAATTCCAGGGGAAATTCTTGTTTGGAACAGGATGAAACAATTTGTTTTGTTTTGTTTCAGAGGCAGAGTCTCACTGTGTCGTTCAGGCTGGCCTGCTTCGGCCTCCTGACTGCTGGAGTGACTTGCTTGGCCCTCATTTTTTAAACCAGTGGTCCTCTTGGGATGGCATTCTGGTGACTTGTTGCCCTCTGAGGGCACCTGCTCCCAGGCTGCCCCAGAGAAGCAGAAGTGAACTGGGGACACAGGACACCTCTTACTCATTTCTCAAAAATAGTTCAAGTAGAACAAAATGATTTGTTCTGGAATTTTCTCCAATTTCCCCAAGGTGTTTGCCCTAAGAGGAAGCACCCTAGAGCTTTGTCAAGCCAGTCAGCGGAACACTTGGGAGCACAGAAAGAGCTGCGCTGGGACTGCCCTGCCTCCTGTGGAAGACATCAGCTGCTGTGTGGCCCCAGCTCCATCCAACGGACACCATCTGGATCCCTGTTAGTGCCTGTAACCACTGGAGAACTTCATGTCCACCATGGGTATGCACCTGTCCTTCCAGAGCTCAGAGGCTGAGGCAGGTGAATCTCTATGAATTCAAGACCAGTCTGGGCTCCACAGGGATACCATGCCACACACGCGCGTGCACACACACACACCCTACTCATCTGAGCACAGCAATGCACTCCCAATATCCCAGTATAGAGAAGGCTGTAGTAGGAGGATCTCAAGTTTGGGGCCAGCTTGGGTAACTTAGCATCTCAATGAGAACTTGTCTTGAAGATGTAGCTCAGTGCAAAGGCTCTGGGTTCAATCTTCAGGACCTGGGGAAAAGAAAAAAGAAAAGAAAAGAAAAACTAATCAGCAGAAGCTTGTCTACCCATGACCCACGTCACTGTCCCTCCGCTAAGAGCAAAAGAAATTCACCCTCTCTTCATTCTGCCATTACTCACACCTGTAATGGCCCTTTTATTTCAGCTTTTTTTTTTTAATTTTAAAATCATTTATGTATGTATTTGGTACAGGGTCTCCTTAGCCAGCTCAGACTCATAGTGATCCTCCTGTCTCAGCCTCCCCAGCACTGGGATTACAGGTGTGCACCACCACGCCCAGTTTTGGGGCCAGCACAGCATGCAGTACTGGGGATCAAACCCAGGTCCTTGAGCTTGCCAGGCAGTTACTTAAATCACTGAGTGATCGCCCCAGCCCTTTTAGCTCTATTTCTATTTTCTTTTTGCTTGAGACAGATTCTCCCTGTGTAGCCCAGCCTGGCTTCAAACTCATGTCCACCTCCTTGCCTCAGCCTCCTGAGTGCTGCACTATGGGGCCAGGGAGATAGCTCAGTGGAAAAAGTGCTTGCCTGGCAAGTGCAAGGTCCTGAGTTCAACCCCTGGTATCACCAAAAGAAAACCATCTAAAACCAAATGCTAGGGATGGCCAGAGAGCTCAGCAGACTAAAGTGCCTGTTTAGACAGAGCACAGCAGCCAGCTGGGGTTCGATCCCCAGCTTGCCGTGCTGCCTCCGCCGCCGGTGTGATGGAGACCGTAATCCTAGTGTTTGGGCAGCTGAAAACAGGAAAATCACTATGAGTCCAGTCTATAGAGTGAGACCCTATATACATAAAAAATAAAAGAATTAAAACCAAGTGCTGCATTATGGGTGTGTGCCACCACGCCCAGCTTCTGTTTGAAAATTCCCCTCTGGGGGAAGCCCCAGAATGCATGAACCATACGCTCTTGACAAACCAGCCTCTCTCTGGTCCTGTCCCTCTGGAATGTCCCTGCTCTCTTCAGCCAGCTCTGACCTGAGGAGGGGCTGGAGCTGCTGCTCCGAAATGTCCCTGGCAGCTGAGGCCGACCTAGCCCCTACACATCCCCAGTGAGTCAGGGACAGAGCTAGGCCCCTGTGTCTGAAGTGATATAGGGGAATGAAGCTACTGACCTGAAAGACCCTGGAGGAGTTCACGTTCTCTAAAACTGAAGAAGGAATTTCAGGAATAAACAGAGGCTAAGAGCAGAATTTTTATGGGGGGAAGAAAGCTTCTGCCCAAGATTGGGACAGAAGGCGGCTCAAGTGCATTGCCCCAGGAAGCTTTCTCTTCCAATGACCTTCATAGAATAAAACTATGTGGTGAGGCAGGTCTAGGTGGAGAACGTGGGAACTCGCTTAGGCGGGCATGAGGTGGGACAAAACTATGGTGACCAATGAGACTACAAGCACCGTTGCTCAGGTAAAATTGATTACATTCAGGACAGAATGGGGAAGGAAGTCACAGAGCAAGCGGGCATGAATATAGAACAGAAGTTTCGGGGCTGGGGAGATGGTGCAGTAGAATAAGCGCTTGCCTGGCAGGCGCAAGGGCCCGAGTTCAACCCCTGGTTCCACCAAAAAATAAACAAAAGAGCAGGAGTTTATCTAGTAGCCAGCCAGTAACGGATGGATTAGTGACTCTCCCTGGCTTCCTCAAGGTGATGATCAATCCCTGATGCTTATCTTTAGGGAGGTCAGCATTTGTTCCCTCTTTTGTCTTTAGGTCTGGCCACAGATGGACGCAGGAGTGTCCATCTCACAGTTACCAAGTCTCTTCCCTGGTGTCTCCTTGAGGGCCTTGCCTGTCTGACTGTCTATAATATTTCTGTCTGATTTAGCTGCCTACAACAGAAGCAGCCTCCCCCCGACCTGAAAGCAAGTCAACCAGGGTCCAAAGACCAACTCCCCAGGGCGAGCCAGTGCAGTTAGCACAGCCCGGCAGTGCAGTCAGCCAAGTTAGCAGTCGGCCAGGCCTGGGCCCTGGGTGTCAGAGCACGAGGTGCAAGTCGGTCAGGACTGCGGCTGGAGGCCCTCTGGGAATGCAAACCACAGGGTCGTTTTGCACACTTCCCTAAGGGAGGGATGGAGGCTTGGGACTTTTGGGTTGCCCTTTTGGGGTTTCCCATCGTCTCACTGGAGGTAAGCCAT
>NW_004524584.1:28031483-28042126 GCF_000260255.1 Octodon degus | reverse complement strand
AAGAAAGAAAGACCCGCTCAGCCCTGCACGGTTCCAGGAGATGCGTCCACACCCCTGGCCTGTGGGAGCCGTGGTGGCTGCTTCTCTCAAACATTTCTGGCACTTCAACATGACTGGTCCTGGCTTGACAGCTGTAAGGACATAGATTCCTAAGACAGTTCCTGCACTCTTCTCTTCTCTTCTCTTCTTTCTCTTCTCTTCTCTTCTCTTCTCTTCTCTTCTCTTCTCTTCTTTTCTTTCTTTTTTTTTTTTATGTATTTGGTACAGGGTCTCACTATGCAGCTCAGACTCATAGTCATCCTCCTGTTTTCAGCCTCCCCAGTGCTGGGATTACAGCAGTGCACCAGAATGCCCAGACTCGGTCACCAGCTTAGCACGCCCGGGGGCAAGGCCAGCATGGCCTGAGGTACCAGGATCCATCCCCAGTCCCTGCACTTGCCTAAGCAGGCACTTAGTCCACTGAGCTATCTCGCCAGCCCCCAGCATTAAAGCCTTATAATGACAGAATCACCAGGCCAGCTCGCCCCTCTTCCTGTACAGCTGCTCTGCATCCAGCTCTGGAGGACAGTTTTGCCAGAGTCCCCAGCTCTGTTCCCAGGGGCTCAGGCCCTGCAGTGACAGGCAGAAATCAGGACAGACGTGGGTTTGTTCCCTTCAGCCTCTCTGATATTCTCCTCCAAGAGTGAGTGTGTGCACCGTGCACGTGGGTGCACCTAACTCGGGCACAAGGGCTGAGCCAGGACTTCACACTGGCTTCTATCCCCATCCTTTTCTTTTTACTTTGAGATAAGACCAGCTAGAACTTTCAGTCCTTCTGCCTCAGCCTCCCGAGGGCTGGGATGATAGATCCACACCTGCTTGTGGATGTAGGGACAGAGACCCCCATGGAGGATGCTGGGGGTGGGCAGGACTCTCTCCTGGAGCCCCTTAACCTCAGACTGTTCCTTCTAGAAGGCAAGACCCTGAATTTCCAGGTTCTGGGCCTTGGAGCTGGAGGCCGTGCATGGCAGTATAAATAGCTGCTACATTAGATGGCAGTAGTGTAGGCAGTCAGGTAGGGTGGCCAGAGAGATCACTGCAGAAAATAGCTGTGACAGGCTTCAGGAAAAGAGGAACTAATCACCCTTGTTCTTCCCCTGGGAGTGACAGCAGTGACTGACATTCTAAATGGACATCAGTCATCTTGGGTGGGAAATCAAACCTCCTGGACCCACCCCTTCCAGAAAAATCCTAGCCCAGCCCACATGCCTGGCTTCCCCATTGGATACCTTTGCTGGTAATTTTTTTTTTTTTTTTGTGGTGCCAGGGATTGAACTCAGGACCCTGCACTTGCCAGGCAGGCGCTTATTCTACTGAGCTATGTCCTCAGCATCCTTGCTGGTAATCTAAACAACTGATTTGAAGACAACATTATGCAATACAACAACCATTGTCCAGTTATTATTTTGTTCAGTGAAATTCTCAATTTTTTTTTTTTTTACTATTTTGTATTATCTTTTAAAAAAATCATGAATAAGTATCAGAGGTAAGAAAAAAATATATTATCCAAGTGATTATAGTAGGGCCGGGGAGATGGCTCAGTCGATTAGTGCTTCTCTGGGAAGCGCAAGAGTTTGAGTTCAATCCCCAGTTCCACCAAAAAAAACAAGTGACTGTACTTGTTGCAACCTTGCTGGCTCACCATGGATTTGTCCCATGTCACACCCATCCTGTGACTTCCCTTTGGACTGATATTATCTAAGTGACTGTACTTGTCCCATCCTGAACCTGTCCAATGTTGAACCTACCTTACTTCCTGGCTTGGCTAAATGATACCGGGTTAGGAAAACCTACTTTCCAGGCTTCTCAGAGACAGCTTTTTTCCTCTCAATAAATTCTTCCCATTCTTAACCTCTAATGCTCTTAGTGTTGTAGGCAGCTAAATTAGATAGAAATATTATAGGCAGTCAGACAGGGCTAGGCCCGCAAGGAGACAAGATGGAATACAAGGTGACTTTGCAACTTTGGAAGAGACAGACACTTCCAGTAGGGGCCACACCTCAAGACAAAAGGCTAAACAAATGCAGACATATACTTCCCTAGGGATAGACTTCAGAGATTGCTATTCTAAGTAGGTATCCATCACCTTGAAAGCCCTAATAGTCACTGATCCAACCCCCAACAGGAAGAGACCCTGTCCCATATTCATGCCCGCTTGCTACGTGACTCGCTTCCCCATTTGGTACTGGATTTGATCAATTTTACCTGAGAAATGGTGCTTGTAATCTCATTGGTTGACCGTAGTTTTGTCCCACCTTATGCCTACCAAAGCGAGTTCCCTTGTTCCCACCTTAGACCCGCCTCACCGCATGGTTTTATTCTATGAAAATCCCTGGAAGAGACAGGTTCAGGGGCAACCTGCTCAGGTCCCCCTTCTGTCCCTCTATAGGGCAGGAGCTTTCTTTCCCTCAGTAAATACATTCTGTTCTTAATCTCCATTTGTTCCTAAAATTCATTCTTCATTTTTAGAGAACATGAACTTGTCCCAGGTATCTTTCAGGAGTTTCACTCCCCTATGCTCACTGGGATTCAGTCCCCAAATTTAGAGAACATGAACTTGGCATAGTAGATGGCTAGAGCAGGCTGGGAGTTATAACTGCTCCCTAATGTTATTGGGAGGTGCATTTTATCCCTATGCTATGTGCCCTATATTAACAGGAACTGTAGGAAGCCATCAGTGCCTGCAGCCTGCTGGATGTTACAGCTGCCTGCAAGGTCCCTGCTGCTCCTGAGAGCAGGTCATCCAGGCCCTCACTGCACATGTGGGCACTGGAGGCACCAGGCTGCACAGCAAGAGGACAGCGGCCACCAGGACACGCACCTGCGGTCACCCCCAGAACTAGGACTTTGATCTCGGGTCCATTCGGGACATCAAGGCATAACTGAAATCCACAGAGCCATGCAGGGTTGCAAGCCCCTGCGGGAAGTGAGAGGCTGTGGGAATACAGAGGGCAGGCAGGAGACATGGACGGGACGTCAGCGTCTCGGGCCAGGCTTCTTGGATTGCCACAGGGTCACGTCCTGATAAGTCCATAAGAAGCTGAAACTCAGTTTGAAATGTATTCAGCGCCCCTAACTTGCTCTGTGTCCTAACGTGGCAACAGAATGCGCTGCTTCTGGAGGCAGGGTCTAGCCATGTGGTTTAGGTTGCTCATGAAATTGATACAAGGGAATGAAACTCCCAACCGAAAGGTACCTGGGACAAGTTCATGTTCTCTACAACCAAAGAATGAATTTTAGGAACAAATGAAGGTTAAGAGCAGAAAATTTGTTGGGAGAAAGAAAGCTCCTGTCCTAGAGAGGGACAGAAGGGGCACCTGAGTAGGTTGCCCAGGGAAGCTGTCTTTTCCAGGGATTCTTAGAGTAAAACCGTGTAGCGAGGTGGGTCTAAGGTAGAGAACTTGGGGACTCACTTAGGTGGGCATGAGGTGGGACAAAACTACAGTCAACCAATGAGATTACAAGCACCATTGCTCTGGTAAAATTGATCAAATCCAGGACCAAAAGGGAAGGGAGTCAAGCACAAGTGGGCATGAAGACAAGGCAGGATCTCTTTCTGTTGGGGGTTGGGTTAGTGACTCTTGTGGACTCTTTCAAGGCGACTGATGCTTATTTAGGATATCCATCCCTGAGCCCATCCCTAGGGAAGGGTGTGGCTGCATTTGTTTACTGTTTTGTTTTGAGATGTGGCCCACAGTGGGAGTGTCTGTCTCTTCCAAAATTGCAAAGTCACCTTGTCTTCCATCTTGTCTCCTTGAGGGCCTGGCCCTGTCTGACTGCCTATAATATTTCTATCAAATTTAGCTGCCTAGAACAAAATCACTACATAGCTCAAGTTGACCTTGAACTCATGGTGATCCTCCTGCCTCAGCCTCCCCAGCGCTGAGATTACAGACATTTACCAATATACCCAATTTGGATTCATCCATACTTGGGAGCTTTAAAAGATATATTTAGTTTCCTAATATAACTTAAAGAAAATAATGGAGAGGTTAGGCAGCAAAGCAAAACAAGAAAATGTTTACAGCAAATTTGTGCATTGATGTAATATACTGTATTTACCTAATCTAGAAAATCTAACTTCTGTCATTTCCTATTGCACAGCGCATGTGCTTTCTGTTTAAATATAAATATGTATACTCTTAAAAATAACATTACATTTTATATATGCTGTAAGAAAGTATAAAAATAGTTGCCTAGGCATTTCTGTGTCCTAAGGATTAATGCTTTTCTTGTCTTAGCCCAAGCACAATATTCAGTGGTTGTCAAGAAAAATTATGCAGTCCAGCCTGGCCTGGTGGTATGCACCTACAGTCCTAGCACTGGGTAGGTTGAGGCAGGAGGATCACCATGAGTTCAAGACCAGCCTGGGCTACATAGTGAGCCCAGATCTCAAAAAAATCAAAGCGGGGGGCAGGGGGGGGGAAGCCTGAAGTTTTACTGGAGCGTTACTAGGTGTGGTGGTGTGGAGCCAAGAACAGGAACTAGAACTTGGAAGTGACTGCAACGTCACCTTCCGGGCATGGTGGGGTTCCCAGCCAGCCCCCAGAAGTCTCATCCTTCTGTAAGTGTGGGCAAGATCTTCCACTGCCCCACGATGCCTGGAGTGGCAAAGAGATGCGACACTCGATGTGTCCCCCAACAGTTGGCATACTGAGTTGCTGGAGGCAGCTAAATGAGAAATATTACAGGCAGTCAGACAGGGCCAGACCCTCAAGGAGACCATATAAAGGACAAGGGACTTTGTAATTTTGGAAGAGACAGACACTCCCACTGTGGGCCAGCCTTCGAGGCAAAAGGGCAAGACAAATGCAACCACGTATTTCCCTAGGGATGAGCATCAGGGATTGATATTATAAAGGTATCAATCACCTCGAAAGAGCCCAAAAGAGCCACAAACCCAGTCCCCAACAGGAAGAGACCGTATCCTATATTTATGCCCACTTGCTAATGACTCGCTTCCTCATTTGGTCCTGGATTTGACCAATTTTACCTGAGCACTGGTGCTTGTAGTCTCATTAGTTGACCATAGTTTTGTTCCACTTCATGCCCACCTAAGCGAGTTCCCATGTTCTCCACCTTAGACCGACCTCATTGCATGGCTTTACTCTATAAAAATCCCTGGTTTGTTCCCCAGGAAAAAACGCCTGAGGGCCCCATTCTCTCAGACAGAAGCTTTCTTTCCCCCAAAAAATATTCTTCTCTTAACCTCAGTTTGTTCCTAAAATTCATTCTTTGGGTTTAGAGAGGTACCTTTTAGGCTAGACCTTTCATTCCCCGCGTATCAGAGTGGCTGGTCCCCACGGTGGCCATGCTCTGAGGCAGGGCCCAGAGGGATTCAGAGTTCTGCTCAGACCCCAGTCAAGTCTCCAAGAGACTTTTTATTAAACAATAAAATAAAATACCTTCAGCAAGGTATGGTGGCACACACATGTGGTTTCAGCTCCTGGAAGGCTGAAGTAGGTGGGCTCAAAGCTCAAGGACAAACTAGACTCAAAAGAAATGGAAAGGGCTGCTTCTGAATGCTACAGCATCAGTTCCATCTCAGTAGCTCAAAAACTGAACAAGCTGGCCCCTCTCTGCTGGGCTGGCTTCCTGGGACTGAACTCAGGCCCTTGCGCCTGCCAGGGAAGCCCTTATTCCACTGAGCCATCTCCCCGGCCCCTTTTTTCAAAATGGCAGAAGGATTTTTTTTTTTGGCTCCGAATGCCTTCAGGGCAGGTTTGGCTGGCTTGAGTTGTGGGGATCGAACCACAGCAACCTGAGCCTGACTGCTTTGTTGAAGCAGCCACTTAAAGAGCTGAGCTAAGGGACAGCCCCCCCCATCCCTTTTATTTAGTGCATGAAATCTAACTCAGCACCTCACACTTGTGTGCTGTTTCAAGCTGCAGCCTCAGCTTAAAACCTATTTTCTTTTATAAAGTCTCCGGTCTCTAGTAATTTCTCATAGTAGTGGAAAATAGGTTGTTGCAGAGAAGATGTTGAAGATAGCATCAAAATTTTTCTTGACAGTGTTTATTGTCATATACAGATTTGGGCAAAAGAAGAGAATAGTCTTTTTAGTATATGTTATATAATTGTGCCAGAAATTCTCAATCTACAGAATACTTCAGTCAAAATATTTGAAGAAGGATTTTTGAGTGTTTATGGGTACGTTTTTCTCCCGGTGGAGCATTCTGCGTCTCGCGAAAGATTGGACGGAAGTAGCAGATGACACAGCAGGCTCCGAAGTGCGGAAGGCTTAGTAAGACTCGGCTTCTCCATCATCGACGTTAAAACACCAGCCCCAAAGCCAAGCCACCGGTGGCACAGGAGCCCACATGAAAATCTGCATGCTGACAGCTGCCACAGTTTCCCTGGAGTGGAATCAGGAAATTTTCAGATTGTTGCGTAAGGCAGTCCAATTTTAAAATTGAACAATGATTAACTAAATTAGCTTAGGACAAGAAGCTTCCAGTTTGGAAAAGCATAGCTTTCATTCCTCTCTTGCTCTTGTGCTTCAGCTGAGCAAACCAATAAAGGAAATTGACCGCAGAAATTGATTGCGGGAGTGGATCAAGATGACGTTGGAAGACCAGGGAGTGCGGTTTTCCCGGGCCTTGGGCAGCGCTGCAAAAGCTGCTGAGGTTTTGGAAGTGGTGTGAAAACCCTGGGGAATAAGCCGGGAAACAGGGCGTGGTGGTGCGCCTCTATAGCTTTGGGACTCAGGGGGCAGCGGCAGGAGGATTCCTGACAACATGCGGCCAGCCTAGCTACGTGGTGAGTTCAAGTGAAAACCAAAAGAAAAGGCTCATTTCTAGTGCGTGTTGTGTTACTTTGGTTTTCGCCGGCTCTCCAAAGCCTAGCCTTTCTGCAGCACAGTCAGGCCAAGCTCCATTAACGGTGTGTTCATTTGTTTTGAGACAGGGTGTCCCTGTGTAGTGCAGGCAGCCTTGAACTCGCTTTATCCTAGCCTCTGACTCCTAGAGATCCCAGGTGGCTGGTGCCCTGGGAAAGGCTAGAGTTGCTCGCTGCCCAGGCAGTTCAGGGACTGCAGATAATTCTGGTCAATTTGCCTAGTGACACCATTGGGCCACACGGGACCAAGAGATGATCACATACCGGAAACTGTCCAATTAGAGGACTCTCGCATCTGCATCCCCTTCCTCCTTACTGGGACTCCACGGCTCTGGATACCTGCAGCTTATAGAAGGAGAGGTTGATGTGGTTGAAAGGCAGCTCCCTTTCTTGCCTGGTCAGCACGTGGTAGGAGGGGCAGGACTGAAAAGAACTGCTCAACAAATGGCAACAGGAAGCAGAGAGAGAGGGCGGAGCCTAGGGGAGAGTTGAATCCCTGAAGGCCATGCCCCCTAACACCATTGGCTCAGTAAGTCCCCCAAATCTAATCACCTTCCAAGGCTCCGCCCATGAGCCAGGAGGCTCGGCGGGAGGGGTCATCTAGAACTAAGCCTTGCAGCTGGCTGTCCTGTCCCTGGAAGTTTCCCTTGTCATTTATGCCCCTGTAAGGTGGGTTTCATCACTTGCCACTGGGAAAGCTTGGTCGGATCTGAGCTGGGTGCCAGGAGGTAGAGGTGGGTCACAGATCACAACCCTAATAAGCGAGGCTCTCTGGACCAAGCAAGAGGACACCCCTACTCTGGCAACTCCTGTCACAGGTTTGCAAAACGGCTAATTAGGCTGCCTTCGACTACAGTTTAGGAGACAGACCAAGTGACTAATGAGATTATTTTAGGGAACTTGGTAGGAAATGTTCTGGAACATGCTGGCTAATTCTTCAGGGTTGTCAGGTTTTAAAAAGACAAGGGGAAATGTGGGCGTGGTGGCGCACGCCTGTAATCTCAGCAACTGGGAGGCTGAGGCAAGAGCATCGTAATCTTAAACCCAGCCTGGACACTGGCCATCAAGTAAGACCCTGCCTTAAAATAGAAAGTGAAAACTGGGCTGGGGGTGTAGGTCAGTCTCTTGCCATGAAAACAAAAAGGATAAAAATGTGCCCATTTGGGTTGGTTTATCTTGAAATTTCAAATCCCATTAAGCATGCAAATCGTTTCCCGCATTTCTGAAAATGGGGATCAGTTCCAAAGCTGGCGCATTCCCCCTCCAGAGAATCTGGAACGACATAATGTGTCCGGCAGCAGGACCCAGTGTCGCTAAAGGATTCCAGGACAGTGCTGTGGGGCGCTGGCGGGGAGAGGAATCTGACAGACAGACGAAGAAAACTCCAGTTTTCACGGATCTTGTCTATTCGTAAGGTGCACAGTGAGCTGATTTTCTCTGCCGCCCACCTGCCTGCCAACGCGCTCCCGTGTTCCGCGCCTCGGCCTCTCTGCAGCTTCAGGGACGCGCGCTCCTGCAGCTGTGGCCTGCTTAGTCCCGGGCCTGTCCCCGCCTCCCACCTTTCTAAAAGACAGCCGTTTGTCGTGGAATGTGACACCGCGTCCAGCAGCTCTCTCCGAGCGGGATGCAAACGCACTTGGCGTGCACCTCCGGCCTCTCGGGGGCCGTCCACAGACGCTGCTCCGCCAGGCAGCACGGAGGGCCTCTGCAGGGACGATTCCAGGCACAGCTGCCCACCTCAAAGCTCCTTGATGAGGGATGTTTCAATCGTTAATACTTTTTCAGAAACAGTTTTAGACTTACGGGGCTATTGAGGAGACAGTATTGAATCTTTATATGCCCAGCCCCATTTTCCCCCATTCTTAGTGTTTTGCATTAATAATACCCCCCCCCCCCACTGGGACTCAAGCTCAGCACCCTGCGCTTGTAAGGCAGGCACTTGTGCCACTGAGCTATATCCCCAGCACCTAGTAATATATTCATTCATTCATTCATTCATTCATTCATTCATTCCTTTTGGGCTTCTATGAGGCAGGATCTTATTATTGTAATTCTGACTGGCCTTGAGCTCACAGCAATCCTCCTGCCTCAGCCTCCTGAGCTCTGGGATAACAAGTGAGCACATCAGGCCCAGCTAGGTCTCCATCAGGACTGAGCTGGCATTTTTCTTGTGATTTGGGAAGGAAGAGCCCAGAGGCAGCAGCACCCACATCCATACCCACCACACCCCAGCAGGGGCTCCTGACATCCAGGCAGCAGCGTGTCCAGCTTGACCTGGGCCCTTTCGTTGAGGTGGACTTGTGGGGACTTCGTGCAGCGATGTCATGCCCCTAGGTCTGCTGTGCGCCCTGTCCTCCTGGGGAAAGTCCCTGTACCCCAGGGCGCTTCTGCCTGAGAGCTGTGCAGGGCAGGTGAGGGAGAGATCACTGCCGACTCAGGAACTCACCTCCCCACGCCGGCTTGCGGCTCTTTCTTGCTGTCCATGTCCCGTAGCAGAGGGTCATTGGCACATCTCTGTCACTCTTGTGTCCTCCACTGGACCCCACACAGTGCCGTGCACAGAGCGACCTTGCTCGTGCTGAGAGACTCGGAAGCTCGGGGCTCTGCCTCACAGTTGCTGCTTCTTTTTCTTCTTTCCCAGTGCAGGGACTGAACCCAGAGCCTTTTTTTATGTTGAGACAAGGTCTTGTTAAGTCATTCAGTACCCAGGCTGGGCTCAATCTTGAGATCCTCCTGCCTCAGCCTTCCAGATGGGCATACATGCCTGCCACCACCCCCAGTTTGGCTTTAATTGCTGCTGCTGCTGCATGACCCTTAAAGGCAAAAAAACTAGGGGCTGGCAAGATAGCTCAATGGACTATCTTGCTTAGACACCTGCTCAGGCAAGCTTAGGCAAGCTCAGGGACTGTGGTTCATCCCTGGATCACATGCCACATCAGCCCTGCCCCCAGGGCAGCTGAGCTGACCAGATTCCAGGCATAGTGGCACACACTTATAATCCCAGCCAGAAGAGGCTAAAAGCAGGAGGATCACCACAAGTCTGAGCCATGTAGTGAGACCCTACAACAACCAAGTACGTTTAAAAAAATAGGGCAAGAAACTGGGCTAGAGAGATAGTTCAGCAGAATAAGTGCCTGCCTGGCAGGCACAAGGTCCCCAGTTCAATCTTCACTACCAAATAAAATAAGCTGCTGGCCTGTGAGTGACAGAGAGCTGGGGGTTCCTAGGTCTGGAGCCTGCCTGCCTGGGCCTCCTGAGCAGAGCAGGAGACCCCAGGGGACAGGGCCGCACCATGCCAGGCAGTGAGGATGTGCACAAGTTCAGGTCACTTTCTCTGTGGTGGTGACAGCTGTCAGGGTCAGGACAGGACAATGAGCACAACCCCATCCTCTGTGCTCTGTGGGAACTGCACCGGGGCTCAGAGGCACTGCGAAGCACACTGCAGGAAGCCGGGGCTTAAACAACAGGAATTCAGGTAGGCTGTGCAGCGGGGCAGTTCTCCCAGCTGAGAGCTAGGTGACCTTCATGCCAGCTCTGGCCAGCTCTGGCCACACACACACACACACACACACACACACACACACACAATGAAATTTTGAGCTTTTGTGGCAGGCCTCAGTAGTCACTAAGTTGCTCGGGCTGTGCTTGAACTTGCAATCCTCCTGCCCCTCACCCTCCAGGGGAGGCTGCAGCATCCCACCAGGCAAGAAGTGTATTTTCTTTTCTTTTCCTTTTTAATTTATGTATTTGGTACATGGTTTCACTAT
>NW_004524584.1:28025235-28031008 GCF_000260255.1 Octodon degus | reverse complement strand
ATAGTTCGGGCTGGTCTTGAACTCACTATGGAGCCCAAGCTGGCATGAGGTCAGGACGTTCCCCCTGCTTTGGCCCTCCAAATGCTGGAGTTTACTACAAGGTTTTTCTGAAGTGCAGACACTTGGACTTCACTCTTCTGCGGCCTGCTTTGCCCCTGGACCACAGCAGGAGGCACATGGTTGGTCATGGGGCTGGCTCTGTCTGGAGGGGCCTGCCTGTGTTCCCACTGCAGGGCAGGTGTGTGTGGGGGCGGGGGGGAGGCGGCAGCTGGGACGGAGGGGAAGCAGGGACGCGGCTAAACCGCAGCTTTGGCAACACCGGATCTGGCCTGGCCCTCTGCTTTTTATAGAGCAGCAGCAGCCTTAATCTCTCTCCGCTCCAGTTCTGAGGCGAGATGGCTAAACGGCAGGCCAAGGTCCCCTTCTGTCATCTGGGATTGGTGACAGCACGGGGGGCGGAGGAGGGGTGCACAAAGGGGCGGAGCTTGCAGGAGAGGCGAGGAGGCTGAGGCAGATGGAGCCTGGCGCACGGGCTGGGATGCCGTCACCCTGAGACCCGCCCTCCTCAGGCTTAGAGACCTCTGCTGCGGGCTAGGGACCTCTCCTCGTCCGACTGACCGACCGACAGTGTGCGCGGTCGGGGCTCCTTTCCACAAAAGGATCCCGAGCAAGCGAGGCACGGATGTGGCCCAGCAGCCGGGACAGAGTCCTCCTCCGTCCGGAAGTGAGGGGCAGAGCGCCTCCCGCAGGCAGGCAGAGCGGGGGCCCCAGGACTCTGAGCCCCCACGGGAGGGAGCCAGGCCTCTTCCTCCTGGGTCCCGGCCCTCCTCTCCTCTGAACCTCCGGCTCTTCCCTGGACCCCTACTTCCTCCTGCCTGGATCCCCGCCCCCAGCTCCTCCCTTGGCCCACAAGGCCGGCTGGGGAGTGTGGCCCACGTGACTCGTACATTAAGCCTTACAGAACCCACCGTGCCCCTGTATCACCGCTGCCCCCGCCTACCCTGTCTTATCCCATTGGGTTCCTTCCTGCCCACACAGTTTGGTTTTCAAATATTTGTGATCGCAGATTCTAAAGCCGGAGCACTCTAAGGGTCCCATCACACATCAGCATGCGCATGGCTGTCTTTATTGAGCTGATTGCTCTCATGTGGCTGTCAGAATACAATATAGTAGGGCCAGGCATGAGGTGCAGGCCGGTAACCCCAAAACTAGAGAAGCTGAGGCAGGAGAGTCTCTGCAGGTTTGAGGCCAGCCTGGCTACTTAATGAGTTCAAGGCCAACCTGTGCCTCAGAGTGAAAGCCGGTCACTAGTGACTCCTAAGTAATTTCACCATACCCAGGCTGTTTCCATTGGGGGAGACTCCTGCCTCACAATTTAGGGACACATCCCTGGCCTTCCTGCTGCTGCTCTGGTGTCCCTCCCACGGTGAGGACGAAAGGCGACAAGGGGGAGACTTGCTCAGCCCTGCCCGCCTCCCCACCTTCCTCACACCCTGCAGCCACCCTCCTGCACAGCGCAGCCTCAGACACTGGGCTACCCGGGCCAGGGGACATTTACGCGTCTGAGACACTTCCCCGCAAACCAGATCGTGTCACTGGGGGGCGTCCACTCACTCATCGCTCACGTGTCTTCCCTGGAGAAGTGAGAATTAGCAGACGGCCCCCAGCGGTGGCTCCTGAGCCGCCCTAGCTGAATCACCGTCAGTTTCGCACCTCTATGAACGTCGCCTCCACAGCTCCCGGAGCCCAGGCTGCGAATAGTGCCTAAAGTGGCAGAGCGGTGGTGAGCCGAGTTACTGTATGGAGAAGCCAAGAGCCCCAAAGTCACGTGAGGTAGAAGGGAGCGAGGGAAAAGGGAGCCGAGAATCCGTCTCCACAGTTCTGCCCCGGTGGACAGCATGCCCTGACCACCGCGGCCCTCCTGCCAGACCCCACTGAGGCTCAGGTGTCCAGCCCAGGCCTGCGCGGGTGGACCGCTGCTGTGGCTGGAGGCGAGTCCTGGGAGCTCCCTGCCCCCGGGCTGCGTGACTTCCTCCAAAGTGATTCAACCCTGGGAATTGGGGCTCCAAGTGCATGGAGGGAGGCCTCGCCCTCCCTGTGGCACAGCAGGGGGTCGAGGCAGGTGGCATCACTGGAGGTGCCAGTGAGGGCCGGCTCCACTGGGCTCCAGGAGCCCAGCCCCTCTGTCAGCCTGCACACAGACTTCCGCCAGCCCCCAGCCCTGCCTCGGTGACCTGTGGCAGCTCGGTGGGCTCCGCAAAGCCCGAGAGGCACTGCGCGGCTGCGGTAGTGCACTGGAAGTCGCAAAGCAGAAATTGTGTCAGCACCACGGGTCGTGGGATTCTTGCAAGAAGTTTCCTACCTTGTCCTTTTTCAAGATCATTTTGGTTATGCTGAAACAGCCATTCACTGTGCAGGCCCAAAAAGAGAGGCGGGATTTTCTCTGAATAGCAAGTATAAATTACTTTTTGGGGGACCGGGGAGATGGCTCAGTGGAATAACTGTTTCCCTGGCAAGTGCAAGGGCATGAGTTCAATCCCCGGTTCTGCAAAATAATAATAATAATAATAATAATAATAATAATAATAATATAATAATTACTTTTTGTTTATCTGTTTTGTTTTGAGACAGGCTGGCTTTGAACTCACTGTGTAGCCCAGGCTGGCCTCGAACCCGTGGCAATCCTCTTCCCTCAGTGCTGGGATTACATGTGGGCGCCCCTACACCCAGCAGTTAGCGTACTCTTCAGTTTGTTTTATTGGCACTCGGTTAGTCATTCTACTTTTTAGTCATTTTATTGACATTTCTGTCCATGATACTTCTTTTTTTTTTTTTTTAATGTTTTTAGTACAAGGCCTACAGGGTCTCACTACGCAGATCATACTCGTAGTGATTCTCCTGTTTGCAGCCTCCCAAGTGCTGGGATTACAGGCGTGAACCACCACACCCAGTCTCAGTCACCGTCTCAGCACGCCCTGGAGTGGGGCTCAGCACAGCACACTGGGATCGAACCGGGTTCCTGCTTGTGCCTAAGTAGGCACTTTAATCAGCTCAGTGGTCTGACAGGCTCAGTCCATGATACTTCTGTTAGTGATTGTGCTCATCAGAGTATATGGTAGAGGGGCAGAGAAGATGGGGTTACAAAGCCCCCTGGCCTGTGAAACAGGAATGTGCGTGCAGGGAGGGGATTTGCAGGGCTGGAGGCTCCCTTGACCCCAAGCATTTGTGTGGCTCAGCCCATAAAGAGTAGCAGGCCCAGAGCTCCTGTGTGGCTTTGACCGCAGTGTGGAAATCACTCTGGACCCACACCTCAGGGATTCTGGAAGGCAATCAGCTCCCTGCCCTTCATGCCCTGGACTCCTGCTTTCTGCCCAGTTCTCCCGGCTGCAAAGCCTGGGGCTTCCTCCAGCCTGGGAGGAAGCCACCCCTAGGAGCCATGGTGTGAGTCCTGCATTCCGGTGAGGATTTGAACCCTGGGAGGGAGCGTGCATGCTTGGAGGCATCTACTCAGCAAGGAACCTGGGCCACTGAAACCAGGGATGCAGCAGCGACTCCAGGCTCCCCCAGCACTGCTGCTCATGAGCACAAAGGGTGTGGCCCGTCACGCCCGGGGCAGTCACCAGTCACCCAGAGCCTTCCAGAGCCACAGTCTGTGCCTGCTAAAGGGCCAGAAAAGGCCGAGGTTTCCGTGGAGATGGCAGGTGCTGCAGGTGACTGGATGTGCCGGGCTGCTCGACCCCACATCTGGACATCCACTGTGGTACGGTGCAGTAGGACAGCAGCGAAACTAAGGCCCCAGAGGGCGGGCTCCCAGTCTGACCAGGTTCTGCATCCTCCCAGGTCCCGCCTGGCTGGGGACGTCCATGGCGCTGCCATTAGCTGACACACAGTGTAAGCTCTGACTCCTCCATCAGGTTTGCACCGAAGCTCTCCTTGCAGCTCTGGCCTCACCATGAGCGGATCAGAGCTGGCGCCTCTAAGCCTAGGCCTCTGCTGCTAGAGGGTTCAATGCTGAAATTTCCTGACTCAGCGCCGTCCACTTGTGCCAGAAATCTCTCTGGCTTCTTGCAGGAGCCTAAATCAAGTCGTCTCCTTTATTGGTAGCACACAATGCTGCAAACGGTTCTGCAGAGGTGGGGAAGATAGCTCAGTAGAATACGCACTTGCCTGGCAATAAAGGTCTTGAGTTCAATCCCCCCAGTACCAAAAAAAAAAAAAAAGATTCTGCAGCTATGACAAGCATTCTGTCATCAAATAGTTACTGAGCATTTCCATTAATTGCACTCACTGTTCAGCAAATATGAGGGATGAGTGAAAAATACAAAGAAAGCTTAGATTTTAAAAAAATTAAAATAAAAGACAGGTTTGCCATGACTCCTCCTCCAAACACTCCCTCACTTTGGACACACGAATTCCACCCTTCTTGCTGCTTTCTGGAGCAGCTCTGGAGGTACTCTTTCATGAGTATCTGGTTGTGCTGTCCTGGCTGCCTTGGTGTCCTGAACAAATTCATGGTCATCTGGACTTTAGCAGAAGAGCCAGGAGTCAGTGTGGTGCCAGGTCTAGGGAATAAAGAGGATGAGGACGCAGCGCCATGTTTTGGGAGGCTCAGCAGCAGTGCTGGCTGGCTATTTGCTCATTCCCTGTAAAGACGTTCACAAAATGTGACATCCAGAACTGCTTCAGAACAGGGCGGGAGGATGGGCTGAGTGTATGTGAAGCGAGAGGGAGTGTCTTGAGGGGGGTTCAGAGCAAAGTGGACTAAAATGTTTTTGTCTGTGAAGTGCGTTCTCTGCCTGCACTGTGTAGGAACAGGGATACAGGAGACATCGGTACGGGGCACACAAGCTCTGCCCTTCCTTCTGTCTGCTGAGGAGGACGGCCACATGTCCTGCTGTGCCGGGCACTGAGCGGTATCTGGTTGCAGTACTTTCAGGCTGAGACCAAGCCTGGACAAGCCGGACGAGTTGGTGGCCCTGCCTACAGACAGCCGGTCACCCTACTGCCCAGCCCCTCAACAGACTTCCAGTTGCTTATTAGTTTGAATTGTTATAGGGGGATGAGGGAATGATCCAGGTGCTACAGCGGCTTCTCACAGACAGAAAAGAAGTCACAGCATCTTGTGGCCCCTGGCCACTCCCGCCTGTGACCATACTGCCCTCTGTGCCCGCCAGAGCATGGCACTATGGGGTCTTCTCATGGGAGTTCAGGCTGGAGTGGCGGTGGGTCCAGTGATGCTGTCAAGCAGATCCTGAACCCATCAACTGCACCACGACCACAGACCCAGCTCCTCCAGGTGGCTGCGGGCCCTGCACACCACGCCCTGCTCAGACGGAGAGTTCCCTCCCCATTCCCCTTTGCACCCGGCTCTGGACGTTTTCCACAGGGTGACAGGCGTGTCCCCAAGAACTCCTGACCTTCCTGAACCTCAGCATATGAACTCAGTAGGAAGCTAGGTTGTGAAGTCAGGCCGCAGTGACACCACAGTGAGCAGTGTCCCATCAGCAGAGCAGACACACAGATGGAAGAGCCCCCACCACTCTGCAGACAGGACTGTCCCCACCTCCAGAGGATGGAAGGAAGCAGAGCTCGCCAGTGCCGGCCGACACTGTGGCTTTGGACTTCCACCCTTCGGAACCATGAAAGAATCAATTCTTTTTTTTTTTTTTTTCATAATTTTATAGAGAAACAAATAGCAATGATACAGTTTCAAATCAAATTGGTAGGACAGTTCCAATAACAAATTGCATACATTCTTCCTAGTGGTTAATTG
>NW_004524584.1:28020921-28024077 GCF_000260255.1 Octodon degus | reverse complement strand
CAGGCACTCCAAGCATGAAACTACTGTTAGATTACCATCTGCAGTGCAGTTGCTTAGTTCACAGGTATCAGTATATATAGTTAGGGTGAGAATCTTTCCAATTAACTGCTAGATTAAAAAATCTTCTGGAGATTCTCAGGATCATTGCCTTGCCCATCTTCTACATATAACTGTATGACTTGACATCACATCATAGCGATATATGTGTGCCCATGTTTATAGCAGCACAATTTGTGATAGCCAAATCTTGGAAACAACCAAGATGCCCGTCACCTGAGGAGTGGTTGAAGAATCAATTCTGGCATTTGAAGCCTTCCCTTACTTTGTTCTCAGAGCCCCAGGAAACTCGGACAGCTCTAGGAACCAGCATCCCATCCCCCTGTGGCTGATGGGCTGTTGAGGGCCCCACTCCCCACTGCGAGGCCCCTCCTGGAGATCCCCCGAGCCAGGGCCTCTGCCAGCCCCAGGACCCTGCATGACCCCCCACAGCACATGTGCCACTTTGCCCTGGGCACTTTGTATGTTCTTTTTATTTTGAAATTTTCCATAAAATGATTTTTATGTTTCATAATCGGAAGGAAAATATTTAACTGAGCAGGCTTTCTCTTTCGGCATCGTACACACCGTTTTCCCGTTGCTACTCCTAGCATCGCTGTAGCTGCTGAGTACTCATGACAACACTGCTGTCCTGCAAATTCATTCTGTCTTAATTATGTTTTTAAGATAAGCTGCGTGGAAAAGTCTAGGTTTTCTCCCTCCTCCCCCTGCCCTCATTCCCTCCATCCCTCCGGTGGGTCCCTGGGGTCTCCCTCCCTGATTGTCCCTGACGCAGCCAGGCTGAGCCGCGCCACCTGCTCACAGCCTGCTAACCGGCTTTGCTCTAATCCAACAGTTCAGCATGGACAGCGCTGCCTGCTCTGGCCTCATTAGGCCAGCAGATGGTTCTGCTAATCACACAGGTGGCCTCTGGAGGAACAAACGTCATCCCGTGCATTAGAAATGACCCACAGTGGCTGCCCAGTCCAGTACATGGAAACACAAAAGCAGGGCAGGCCTGTGAGGCAGTGTGACATTGGTGAGGAATCCCAGAGCCATTGCCGTGTCACTCTCTGGTGACCCAGGGATGGTCCTGCATGTCCAGCCTTCCAAGTCCATGGTGGGGCAGAAAGGAAGAGACACAGTCACTGTGTTCATGAGAGCGTGGGGCCAGGAGGAACAGAAACCCAAGGGAAAACTGCAGCTGGGGGGTCAGAGCCCTGCCCTGGGGTTCCCAAGTGTGGCTGGGAACAGAGAGCTGAGGTCCAGGCTGGAGGGTCTGGCTTTGTCCCTCTCTGTCTGCTGAGCCATAGAGACCCAGCTCTGGCTCCTCCTGGTAGTCGGAGACCTCAGCAGAAAGAGCCCTACAGCTCCAGGAGCAGCCAGACCTGGGGAGAGAGGGCAGATGGATCCGGGCACTGGGCAAGCCTTGGCAGTGGAGCAGGGTTGCACTGCACACTGAGGATCGGTCCATGACCCATACGCCGCCGCTCAGACTCTGGCACCTGCGACATGACCTTATTTCAAAATAGGGTCTTCACACAGGCAATGGAGGTGAGCTCTTAGGGTGGCTCCAACCCCACAGCTTCTGACTGTACAACCAGACCTGTGGAAGGGTGGGTTTCTGTTGCTTCATGTCATCCATTGAGAGTGATTGATGGGGGCTGGGGAGATAGCTCAGTAGAATAAGTGCTTGCCTGGCAAGTGCAAGGTTCTGAGTTCAATCCCAAGTACAGAAAGAAAAAAAAAAAAAAAGAGTGATTGATGGTAGCAGCTCAAGGGAGTAAATATTATATGATAAAAAAACATTCCAAAAGGTCAAATACTTCCATGTTCTGAAGTATAAATAGAACAGGAGAAGAAATACTGGAGAGTGTGTGCTTTGGGGAGCAGTATCTCTTTTCCTAACCCTAAGTCTGCAATCATGAAAGAAAAAGCTGACTGTGTAAAACACTTAAGAATGAAGTTAAGCCGCATGGTAGGAACGTGTTTTCACCCTGCACCCAGAACTCACCGCACACTTCACAGGAGGTCTCCTAAATGACTAGAAATAGAAACCACCCGACCTTCACACACAGATGACCAGCCCAGGAACAGGAGATGTTCAGACGACAATGAAACATGTGGAGACTTGTCCTGCTTCACTGATCATCAAACAGGGCTGGGGAGATAGCTCAGTAGAATAAGCACTTGCCTGGTAAGCTCGAGGGCCTAAGTTCAATCCCAGGTTCCGGGGGACGGGGGAGAAGGCCAAAAACTGATCACCAAACATTGAAATTATACAACTTCTCTCAAAGCCTTCTAGTACTGATGAACCAGACCAGCAACCGCAGGCCCAAACCCTGAACATGGCCTTGCCTGGCTCCTCGCAGTGACTGAGCTCAGGGAGTAGCTTTTGTGATAGTAGTGTCATTCTGTGAATAATGGTTTAGAACTAAAATGTCTCCCAAAGCCTCATGTGATCACAGGCAGGACCCTTGGGAGCCCATAGGTGACCTGAGGCTAGGGAATGAGGTCCAGTCCAGAAGAAGGCCATGGGTCCCTACTTCCCATGGGTCCCTACTTCCTGTGGGTCCCTACTTCCCATGGGTCCCAACTTCCCATGGATCCCTACTTTCCTTGGGTCCCTACTTCCCTTGGGTCCCTACTTCCCATGGTCCCTACTTCCCTTGAGGCCCTACTTCCCATGGGTCCCTACTTCCCATGGTCCCTACTTCCCTTGAGGCCCTACTTCCCATGGGCCCCTACTTCCCATGGTCCCTACTTCCCTTGAGGCTTTACTTCCCATGGGTCCCAATTTCCCATGGGTTCCTACTTCCCATGGGTCCCTACTTCCCATGGGGCCCTACTTCCCATGGGTGCCTACTTCCCTTGGGGCCCTACTTTCCATGGGCCCCTACTTCTCATGGGTCCCTACTTCCTGTGGGTCCCTACTTCCCATGGGTCCCTTCCTCCTGTAGGTCCCTACTTCTCATGGGTCCCTACTTCCCATGGGTCCCTACTTCTCATGGGTCCCTACTTCCTGTGGGTCCCTATTTCCCATGGGTCCCTTCCTCCTGTAGGTCCCTACTTCCCATGGGTCCCTACTTCTCATGGGTCCCTACTTCCTGTGGGTCCCTA
>NW_004524584.1:28000356-28020821 GCF_000260255.1 Octodon degus | reverse complement strand
TATTTCCCATGGGTCCCTTCCTCCTGTAGGTCCCTACTTCCCATGGGTCCCTACTTCTCATGGGTCCCTACTTCCTGTGGGTCCCTACTTCCCATGGGTCCCTATTTCCCATGGGTCCCTTCCTCCTGTAGGTCCCTACTTCCCGTGGGTCCCTACTTCTCATGGGTCCCTACTTCCCATGGGTCCCTACTTCTCATGGGGCCCTACTTCCTGTGGGTCCCTACTTCCCATGGGTCCCTACCTCCTGTAGGTCCCTACTTCTCACGGGTCCCTACTTCCTGTTCTCCATCTCTAAGAAGCTCTCCTGTTTCCAATATCAGGCCTCGTGTCCCAGCAATGAGGGAAGGGACTGAGACCCAGGCCACTGCCGCAGCCTGTGCCAGGGGTGTGACTTGCAATGAAGCTCACTTTGGCATGCCAGAGGCACTGGCCTTGCTATGTCACCCTGACCTGGGGTCTGCTGGGGTCTGCGAACTGGGCACCACATGCCTGTATCCCTGACTTCAGGGAAAATGAAAACAAAAACAAATACCAGGTCTCAGGTGAGCTTCCCTGGGGAGCGACATTTCCTCTGCGGTGTCACGTGTCCCTCCCGCAGAGTTTAGTGCTGCTGGTACAGCGCTGCAGGGAGCCGGCTTCCCCTGGGCTCTGCTCCATCTGCGGCCTCCCTTGGCTGACTTCCGTGGGCATTTTCTCTGAGATGAACCATAGTTCTTATATAAGAGGTATGTGAATCCTGGGAGTCTTTCTAGAATTTTTCTAGACCTTTTTTACTTTTCTAGACCACCTCCCCCAATGTGACGGAAATCTTGGCTGCTTTTGGAGAAGTTAAAATTGGACACTGCGCACCTCTGTGTTGCAATGAAAGGACTGGGTCAGTCACATGGAGGAACCAGGGGTGGCAGCGCTCTGCACTTGTATCCGGGCTCTCCGCGGGAGGAAGCGGGGATGGGCTGTGCCAGGGCATTTGATGGCTGGGACCCAAATGTCTCCCAAAAGCCTTGTGGTGTACAGGGCTTGGTTCCTGGCGGGCCTTCAGGAGGCCACTGGGCCACAGGGCTCCACCTCTACCACTAGCTTCAGCGGTGGATGAGATTAGGATTGGTGCCAGTGTTGGGAGAGAATGGAAGAGGAGAAGGGGCCTAGACAGAGGGAGCAGGGCCGGAGGCTGTGTTCTTTTTTTTTTTTTTTTTTTTTGCAGAACCTGGGACTGAACTCAGGCCCTTTCACTCGCCAGGGAAGTGCTTATTCCACTGAGCCATCTCCCAGCAAGGCTGTGTTCCTGGGGACCCTGTTTGGGCCCCAGCCCATTTTTCTCCCTCTGCTTCCTGGCCACATCCCGGCTGCCACTGTGTGGGTGTCCAGCAGTTTGTTCTGCATGCTTAGCCCATGGTGACAGAATCACCTGCCAGGGTCCGAGTCTTCTGAAGTCATGAGCTGAAACCGCCTTCCACCTTGAAGATGTTTTGTCCTGGGTATCTGGTCAAAGTGACGAAAAGCTGACACACAGGGTGTGACACTACACGACACACACCATGGTTCCCACACACCATGCCTCACGGTCACCCCAGACCCACGTGAGGTAGAGGAGTGATGCTCTCTCAGCCTCTGGGGCTGGATCTGGCGAGCCACATCTACACCCTTGTGCCTTCCCCCAACGTCCGCACATGGTGAGATCAACACACGCAAGCTCTGAGAGCCACGTTAAAGTCGCTTCTCTGGTTGTGGCTCAGTTAAGTCCCCTCCAGAAGCATGCATTGAAGCCCAAGGCCTAATGTGACCACCGCTGGAGATGAGGCCATTTGTAAAGAGGACAGAGATGGAGGGGTAGCAGGGTAAACGGAATGAAGCTGGGTATGTACGCATGACAGTTCCTCACAGTGAGTGCTGCAAACATGCTAATAAAAATTAAAACGGAAAGAGCCACCAGCCGCCATGCTACAATGATAATGCAGAGTCTTACGTATTATGAAGACCACTGAGATGTAACAGAAGCACACATGGCCGTGCTGGGGACCGAGCTCAGTTTGGAGGCCCTGGGTTCAATCCCCAGGGTAAGAAGGGAGGAGAAGAAAGAAAAGAAAGCAGGTGGCAGAAGCGGGGAGCTCCTACCCACTCATTGCCAGCCTAGCCCTCCTCTTCCTCCCTCCTGTCTCCAGAACCGCCCTGGAGGGCCAGGCTGCTGCCCTGCTGGGCCCTCGTGCTGGTGCTCGGCGTGACAGTGGTTCCCTGCACCTTATTTGCTGGGCGCTCCGATCTGCACGCCTGAAATCCGCACAGGGCTGGCAGGCTTAGGACTGCCCCCAGCCCCAGGCCCCCGTGTGAGCAGGTTTCCATCTCTTTCCCGCCTCCTTCCTCTCAGCACGGCCTGCAGCCCACTGTCCAGGGAAGACAAGCCACCTGGGGGCCGGGAGAGGTAGCCACTCCGTTCACACCAACCCAGGCCCGCCCAACGCTGCGCCTGTCTCCTGTTGACTTCAGGAGGAGGGGGGCGCGCGGCGGTAGCAGAGCCCAGAGTCCTGAGCCCTCCCTTGTCAATCACTAAGCAAAAGGCAAAGGAGACACCGGGCGCAGGCACGTGAAGAGAATCCAGGGCGTCCCTGTACCCACCCAGCCTCTATGCTAAGTGCAGTCATTACCCAGTGCAAACATCACAGAACGGTAACCAAATAATGTCAAATGACAGAAAATTCTAGCAAAAAAATGGATCAAAGGACAGTTAAGGAATTTGGAGGCCACTTTTGCTGTGAACCCACCTCACCCTCCCCACCTTAACCCCTGCAGATTCGAGAAGGAAACAGTGGAGCGTGGAGCTGAATGGCGCTGGGCAACCCCACTCTGCTCTTCATCCCGGAAGCTACTCCCCAGCACCCCTCTTTTATTTCATTTTATTTATTTTTCCATAATTTTATTGAGAAACAAATAGCAATGAGACAGTTTCAAACCAAGTTGGTAGGACAGTTTCAATAATTAACACACTGCATACTTACTGTTTTATTGAGACAGGGTCTTGCTAAACTGCCTAGACTGGACTTGAACTGGAGCTCTTCCTGCCTCAGCTTTCAAAGAGTATGTTTTATTTTATTTTTTAAAAAGCTGGTTACAAATGGCCTTGCCCGTCAAAAGAACCCCACCAACGAGGCAAGACCAGCGAACACGTGACTTAGACCTGTGCCGGGCGTGCTGGCAGCGACAGGGGAGCCTGCGCAGGGCGTCCCTGAGCCATCCCTTTGCGTCCCCGGGCCTCAGCCTCCTCCACCTACCGCCAGGGAGCAGCCCCAGAGGGCACAGGACAGGTTCAGCGTGGCGCTCACCCTCAGGGCGCCCACGTGCTCCCACCAGCGTGGACCACACGGGACACCCACAGGGAGTGGCGCTCACCACCCTTGCTCCCTTCCTGTTCTTCCTCATCTGTAAACACTCTTGGGAACTGGGCAAGCTCTAAAGCTGCTGCTCTCAGGAACATCCTTTAATTCTCAGCCGGGCGTGGTGGCGCCACACAGCTGCAATCCCAACGCTCAGGAGGCTGAAGCAGGAGGCCAGCTTGGGCTACACAGTGAGTCCAAGGTCAGCCTGGAGAACAGACAGAAACCCTGTCTCAAACAAACAAAAGAGTCCATTAATTCTTGCCTGCAGTTTTTTGTTTTGTTTTGTTTTGGTATTTAGTGCAGCGCAAACAGGGTCTCACTGCACAGATCAGACTCGTAGAGATTCTCCTGTTTTCAGCCTCCCAAGAGCTGGGATTACAAGCGTGCACCACCACGCCCAGTCTGTTGCTGTCTCAGCATGCCCCAGGGACAGCACATGCCAGGGATGGAACCCTGGCCGCTGTACTCCGTCTAAGCAGGCACGTTAGTCTGCTGAGCTATCTGGCTGGCCCTGCCTACAGTATTTTATTTGGCTTGTACATTGAATGTTAGAGGAATCTGAAGTCTTTTTCTTTTTCTTTCCTCCTTTCTTTCTTTTTTTTTTTTTTTTTTTGTACCAGGGATCCAACTCAGGACCTTGTGCTTGCCAGGGAGGCACTAATGCTGCTGAGCTCTCTCCCTGGCCCTGAAGTCTTAAGAGCTGCTATTGCTTCTCTTTTGTTTCACGTTGATTCTGTTAGCTTTGGAACTTTAGCAGGTATCAGAATATACGTCTCATTCTCCCCAGATCCCTTTTCCTAGCCACTCCCTTGGGAGACGGTTGAAAGTTACACACTTCCACTGATGCAATAATCATGTGCATATTATTTTTCCTCCTGGAACAAAATTAAGAATTTGCCCTATTTTTATGTTTGGTTTTTACAACTGCATTTTCAAGACCGGTGATGAGAATTGTTTCATTCACTAAAGAAAAAGTACAAGAGGTCAAAGAAAGAAAATTTGAATGAGAAAAGAACATTTTATAATATTCTCAGTTTAAAATAGTGCCTTTTTCTTATTAAAAATCAGTAAGTTCTCACTGTATAAAATTCAGATGAGTAAATGACAGAAAAAAAATGGGTGCCGTCTCTCCCTTGAGGTGACCTGTAGTAGTTGTTAGTATATGTTTGCAGTAATACTGATTACATTTCTTTCTTTCTGTCTCTCTTTCCTTTTTTCCTTCTTTCTTTTTTCTTTTTTGCGGAATTGGGGATTGAATGCAGGCCCTTGCACTTGCCAAGGAAGCGCTTATTCTACTGAGCCATCTCCCCAGCCCCTTGATTCTTTTTTGACCCTCTCATCTTAACTTTTTTTTTTTTTTTTTTAAGCGGAACCAGGGATTGAACTCAGGCCCTTGCGCTTGCCAGGGAAGTGCTTATTCCACTGAGCCATCTCCCTGGGCCTCTTGATTCTTTTTTTCATGCCTTGTCTTTATCTTACTCGTGTCTCTCGTTGCTGGGACAAATACTCAATACTCAAAATGAAGAAAGGAAAGATTTATTTAGCTCACATTTGCTGGAGGTTTCATAGTTTAAAAGCCTGAATTACATAGCAAGACCTCAGAGCTTTATTTGCTCAGGGGAGAGGTCACTGCCTCCTCCTTCCCCAGCATCTCCTCTGCCCGAGGCGGCCTCAGTCCCTCAATCGCAGCCGGAGCCCTCCCTCCTGCGCTACAGGGTCGGGAAGAGAGGCTGCGGCGCCGATGGGCGTCCACACTTCACAGAGGCCGCTGGCTAAGAGGAAGCATGTGCTGCCAGTTTAACAGCTTACTCCACTCTGGCCCCGCCCCTCGAGCTCGAGCCCCGCCCCTCTTTTGCCCCGCCCCTCGAGCCTCGCGCTGCTCCTCCAGCCGGTGGCTCCAAGACTGATAGGAGACTTTGGGGGGACAACTAGCAACAAACCATAACTACCTGAAAGCTACAAACATGTATCGCAGCAATCGTGCCTATTTGTGTTTTAGCAGCACAGCTCATAACCCAAGGCCACAGAAGTGGAGAGAAAGCCTCCAGCAAGCAAATTGAATGTGGTAGAACAGCTGGCAGGCAGCGGCCTCGCAGAGGCAGGAGGGATCCTCCTGCAGCCGCCACAGACCTGGCCCTGACAGCACCCTGGCCTGGGTTTTGAGGCCTCCGGAGCTGTGAGCAAGCGGCTGATGATTCAGGGCCCCATTTGTGGGAGTCTGTCAGGGCCGCTGCAGAAAAGCAGTCTACTCAGCAATCAAGGCTGGTGTCATTTTAAGCTACTGTGCTATTTTTGGTCCCACTCAGGGCTGTGTGCTCTTAGGAAGCTGTCACCAGACTCTGCATTTGCAGTCGGAGGATGTGCGCTAAGGTCCCAGGGACAAGTCTTCTCAGGCCCAGACATCAGGGACCAAGGAGAACATAGCGCTGCTTCAAGGCTAGGCTGGCCCTCTGGGTAGTCCCTGTGCAGGGCGACAGAGCCCCCACCTGTAGGGTGGAAGCCACCGATGACGCACAACCCGCCCTTCCTCGGCTGCACCACAGCCCACCCGAGGGGCCCTCCTGGGCCAGGCTCCATCGGGCTTGCTGAGCACAGTGTCTCCAGGGTGTGACCAGGCCATCCACTCGGGCGATCCGTGTTCCCCGAGCCTCTCTACGTCTTCCCCCAGCCCAGGTGCCTTGTACTCGTCCTGATTTAAGTCACTCATCAGCCTCATTCCTGGGGACACCTCGGCCCTCTGGGTTCAGGTGAGGCGCTCAGGGCCACATAACCAACTCACAAGGGGCTGGGGACGTCCGAGCATCTCGCCTACCACCCTGCCTCTTTAGTGCTGCTGGCAGTGGCATCCGAGGTCCCAGCTGCTCTCCACCCTCACTGTGGTGTGAAGTGGCTGACACGAGACTGTCCCACCATGGGTTTCATGAGGTTGAGCTGCGCACGCACTGAGGGCACGGAAACCAAGAAAAGGGGCGAATAGGGAGCAAGCGTCTCGAGATGGCAGATCTGCCACCAGTCCCACCCAGAGCTCCTGGGACTATTCCATCCGCAGACAGCACACGGAGGACCTGGAGGAGGAGAGCTGCTCACAGCAAGGAGTGCTGGGGAAGCCCTGGACCAGAGGAGCCCTTCCAGGCCACGCCCCCAGGATGCCTCCTCCCACAGGGCCCGCTCCCAACGGCAAGCCAGCTGTCCCCCACCCCCTTCATCCCGACACCTTCCATCCCATCACCTCCCACGCAGCACTTTGGGGGATCGCTGCGTCTGACCCCTAATAAGTGGTGACATTGGTTGGGACCTAGGACTCTTCTTGCTGCCATTAGCGTTCCCTATAAACTCACCAATAAGCCGGGGAGATAGCTCAGTGGAATACGCGATTCCCTGGCAAGCGCAAGGGCCTGAGTTCAATCCCCGGTCCTGCCAAAAAATAAGTAAATAAAATAAAAATAAACTCACCAATAAAACAGGGTGACTGGGGTGCCAGCTGTTGAAAATGCCTGTGGGTGTCCTCCCGGGACCCTAGCAGGCTTTCCCACCCCCACAATGCAGTGGCTCAGGGAGCCTGTGAATGCAGTGACCCAGGGAGCCTGTGACACTCGGGTCTGCCTTCACGTGTGACCCCCAGGAGGAGGGACTCGAGATATGCATTTTGTTCCGAATCTGCATTTTATTCTACTTTTTAAATTTTTATCAGTACATGCCTGCAGTACACAATGCTTGCACTCCTGGTGTGGAGTTGGCCCACGTACACAGCACGTGTCCTTCCTTCCCTCTTCTCCTTCATTCGCCCTCCCTCTGCCCTGTCTTCCGCTTGATTCCCCTTTCCCTTTGGGACAGAGCTCTCTTCTTACTTTGTATCAATTATCTTTTATTTCTCTATTTATAATCTGGATTTCTCATATAGAAGAATCTATGTGACATTTAAGCTTGTGTTTCGGATTTATTTCATTTAACATTCCGGTATCAAGGTGCACCCCTTTTCCTACACACGGCTGGATTTTATCCTTTATGGCACAGCAGTCCTCCACTATTTCTCTTTTTCCACTCACCTACTGATGGATATACAGGTCACTTCCAAGGTTTTCTACTGTAAAATGTGCTGCTGCATGCATGGATAGCCATAATAAGCTATCTTAACTCTTTCAGGAAGATACCCAAGAGGAGAATAGCTGGGTCAAATGGAATGTCTAATTGAGACCTAGTACTCTGGCCCGGAGCAGGTAAGGAGGAGGGCCTGGGGCAGAGGGGCGGGGCGTGACTTATGGGCGGGGCCTTGGAGGCGGGACCTGGGTAGAGGGTCGTGAGGGTGCTGCAGAGGGGCTATGGGAGGGGCTTGCATGCTCACCCTTCTGCTGTCTTCTTCCCACTATCCCGGGCCCCAGGAAAATGCTCATGTGGCAATTACGATTTCAGGCAGTGCATAGAACTGCCCCCTCCTACTGCACTGAATTCAGGCACGAAGTCCAAAAATGTGGGAAGCAAAGAACAGAAATAGGGATATGGAAGTAGCACAAATAGAATGAGACAATCTCGTCTCCCTTTTGATTCTAAAAGGTCTGGGGCCGGGTGCAGCTCAGCGCCAGAGCCCTCGCCTGGCATGGGTGCAGGCTGGCTCTGCCCTCGGTGCCGCCACATGACTCCATCTCTGGAAGGCCTCGGGAATGGCGGCTTGAGAGATCCAAAGCAGGGGAGCCCCGCGGGAAAGTCTGGCTCCTTCCCGCAAAAAGACTCACCAATTTCCTGTGGCCCGGGCTAGTGGGAAGAAGACAGCAGCCCAGGTCAGGGAGAATCAGACTCTCTCGGGTTGGCCCCGAGATGCAGAGGAGGCGTGGACCAGAAGGAAACAGATGCTGGGTTCTCTGCTTCCGACACCACAGAGCCGGGCTGCAGCAGATTCGCCAGGATCCGCCCCAGGCACGGAACATTCAGCATCAGCTTCAAGGGCAGCCCTGCACCATGTGGATCTGGGCTGAGTTATGGAATCAGCCAGAAGTTATCCAGGATTGCATCACCGTGTTCCTCTCGTGGGCCATCACTTGGCTTTGCAAAAGTCCAGCTCTGATGAAACTGCACTGGGAAAGGCCCAGAACTCTTCAAGGTGTCTCCTTTTTTTTTGTTGGTGGTGGTGGCGGTGTTGTGGCCCGCTCATCCCACCCTGGGGGCGGGGCTGGTGTGGCATGTGGTGCCCAGGATGGAACAGCGTCCCTACACTTGCCTGAGCCATCTTGCTGGCCCTCCTTTTTTTGGACAGGGTCTCACTCACTATGTAGGCTTCTTGAGTGCTGGGATTCCGGGCATGTGTGACCACGGGTGGCACAAGGGGGCTCAGTTGAAGGGTGAAAGTCCACAGTGGTCATGTTTCACGGCTCTACCTCCCACCCCCACCTGTTTCTCTGGGGGCCACCCACTTGCAGACTAGGGGCCTCATGGTAGGTGCTACAGGGAGCCAGCACCTGAGAGGACCCACAGGGACAGGGGCTGCCACGGCAGGTGGCTGAGGACAGAGCTAAGGAAAGATGATAGCAGCCAGGGTTCATGAGTCACACGCCTGGCTCTGGGACTCCAAAGGGAGATGCCAAGGGAGGTCTGTAAAGGACCCCAGAGTGGAGGACCATGGTGATGCCCAGTGCTGACCACATGGACAAGACCAGGGCCATGCTGTGAAGGAGGCTGGGTCCCTCCCAGTGGACAGGGGTGGCCTGAGAGGAGCAAGCAGCCTTGGGGTAGGCTGCCATCCCCTTGCCACTGGCCCTGGCCACTTGCTGCCTGTGGGGCCTTCCTGCCCTGCCCTCGTCTTGGGTATCTTCTGTGGCTGTGTGGGCACCTGGAGCCTCCCTACACACCCACGCTTGTAGCTGCCTCGCCCCCATGGATCCCGCTGCATGTCCACAGGTCAGGATGGGCACCACCAAGGTCACTTTGGCTCTTGGACAGTGGCAGTGGGGAGTGGGCAGTTCCCAGCCTGTGGCCCTATGTGCCCCTGATTTCTGCAGCTGCCATACAGAGTGGGAGTGAAGATGACAGAGCTGCTACCTCCAGTGACTCTGGAGGGCAGGAATCCAAAGCAAGGTGTTGGCGGCACAGCCCCATGGCTGCAAAGTGACTCCTGTCTCTAGTTCTCCAGCCGTGGGGGCCACCGGCCCTCCTGGGCCTTGGCAGCCTCTCTCCACTCCACACCTTTGACTCAGTTTCCTCCCTGCCAGCATTATCAAGGGTGGTCTCCTCATCCTGCCATCCTTTCCATTGTGGGAAACCACAACACCTTCTCTGGCAAAGACTTTGCAGATGTGGATTCCCACAATGGAAACCTGCTGTCCTTGGGGGACACTGTTCCCCCTCGGACAGAGCAGGTGGTGTGGTGTCCAGCTCCGGCTGATCCGAGGGCCTAGAAGAAGCCTGCCCCTCCCACAGCCCTCAGCACCCTGAGTGGAACTCCAAGTGGGCTTGTCTGCTCTCCCTGGCCTTGCCCCTGCGTCCTCGGTGTGTCCAGGCGAGGGTGTGAACGGCCCAGGGATCCCACATGCACCACACCAGGCTGACAAAGGTGTGTGCTTCGGCGTGGCTCAGTACCCTGCGCTGCCCATCTGGGTGGCTTCCCTGCAGCCGGTGTGAGCTGTCCTCCTCCAGCCCCAATGACTCGAGACTCACCTCATCGTGAACAGTGGGGACCAGCGGCACCTGAACACCTTAGTGGGGGCTCGGCGGGTTCTCAGCCCACCCCAGACCTGCAGAACCAGAGGCCCATTTCCCCAAATCGCGGGCACGTGGCAGCCAGAGCAACTGCAGCAGAGCCGTCTGGGTCTGTCCCCGCCTGCCGCCCCCGTCCGACTGCTCCGTCCACCCCAGTCCTGGGCTCCTCTCTCCCAGCAGGAGCATGTGGGCCGCCTGCCTACCCAGGGAATGGGCGTGCAAGTTGGAAGCTGGGCAGCGCTCATTTGCTTTATTTATCTTCCTGAAACTCAATCTGTTTTGGATTCCAGAGACCGTTTGAAACAGCTTGAGCTATTAGTCTTCCCTGGGTGGGGTGAACGCGTTTGTGTTGAGCGAAGTTGAGAAACATTTCTGTGGCCATCACCAAGCGCAGCCTCTCCCAGCAGCAGGGCCCAGCCTCGCCCTGGCCACCTACCCAGGCATCCTGGGAGGCCTCTGGAGCCCTGGCCTGCGGCGAGCCTCTGCTGTTTGCCTGCCACTCTCCGCTTTCCTTCCTGGAAGGGAGCTGCCAATCACAGCAAGCCCGCTCTTCCTCCCACCCACCCTTGGCCTAGGTCACGTGGCCGTCATGTGACTCAGACCTGGACACAGTGATTGGTCCAACATTGACATGTGACTGAAACTAAGCCAGTCTGGCTCCGCCCTAAGTGGTTCACACTGATGTCGGAGGCGAGGGTGTCTCGGCTGCGCGGACGGCCATCGGTATTCCTGCTCTTTGTCTTGGGGTACCTGCCTAGGGGCTCCCCGGCTCAGAGAATGCCTGTCTCAGGACGGAAGAATTAGGCCACCCAGAAAAGCCTCGACCTGTGTCTGAGCAGGAGAAATTTCAGATCCATTCTGCGGCCGCTCAGGCTGGCCCCAGAGGTCCCAGAGTCGCCGTGGCTCTTCAGCTTCCTCCCGTTTCAGTGGGAACTCGTTCACACTCAATTTCTGTCCTTTGTGGCTAAATTCTGTTGAGTACTCTAATCTCCGCACTGGGGAGGACGGGACCCTCCTGGTGCTGCCATCAGGCGGCCTCCCCGTGCAGCCTCGCACCCCTCGCTTCCTCGCTGGCAACTCCATCCCCCCACGCTTGGGCTTTCAAGGCTTTGGATGCGTCCCGGACTCCTCCCTGGGCCTGCTCTGGAACAGGAGCTACGGGGTTGGGGTTCTAACGGGCAGTGAGGACCAAGCAGGACCCTTAGGGCTCTTGAAAAATACCAGCCAGGCGTGTTTCAGCTATCAGGCACCTCCCCACGGCCCGGCACGGCCACGCAGGCGTTTGGCCCCCACTCCCAGTAACCTGGTGGGCTCCAGCAGGGCGTTCTGCTGTTAAATTGTCAGAGTAGGCAGCCCTGGACCTTCGTAGGGGCGCTGGACAGGTAGAATCCGCACCTCACTCTGGGGTCTGGCGCAGTCTCTGGGCGGACATGAATTAAAGCCTCCGCCAGCCTGTGGCTGAACACTGCGGGAGTCTGTCCTCTCAGGGCTCCAGAGGCTTCGCTCCTCTCCTGGCCTCTGGGAGGTGCTTCCTGCCCCTTGCGGCTCTTGGTGTTGGCTTGGCCCATGGCTGCAGCCTTCCACGCCCTGCCTCCTACTTCCATGGCCTCTTTCTGAGTGTGTGTATGTTTTTTTTGCGGAGCTGGGGATTGAACTCAGGCCCTTGCACTTGCCAGGGAAGTGCCATCTCCCTGGCCCGTTGTGTTTTTGAGGCAGAGTTTCACCACAGTTTCGGTAGCATTTGAACTCATTTTTTTTTTTTTTTAACATTTATTTATGGGGCGTGTGTGTGTGTGTGTGTGTGTGTGTGTGTGGTTCCAAGTAGGTGCTTTAGACCACTGAGCCATCTCTCCAGCCCTGAACTCATTTTTGTAAAGGGTTAAAAGAATTTTGTGCCTTAACTGTAAAAAAAGTCCTGTGCTTCCTGTTATCTACTCTAAGAAATATATTCTCGCTCAAGGCTGCTTAATAATAAATAACTTTCTTGTCAAGGCAGCAAGCTAAAACAAACTCCCCCCCAACCATCTCCTATAACGTGGTCAGCTTAAGATATATCTTATAAAAGTATACACTTATCACTAAGCTATAAAAGACCCTTTAGTTACAGTTTGCAGCTGTGTCAAATAAATGTAGTTTCTATTGTTCTGTGCTACATAACAAATTAGCTTACCAAACTGGATGTGATTTCTGTTATAAATATGCCCCTGCTACCTACAGTCCTCTCCACGATCCTCTCCTGCGAGAGAAGTGGCTGACGGACCCGAGCTCAGTAAATAAAAGGCTCTATTCAAATCTCTATCTGGCTGATCTGGTTCCTACGCTGAGTGACCCATAACAATTTTGTACCCCAGACAGGCCTCGCGTTCACAGTGATCCCCCTGCCTCAGCCTCCCAAGTGCTGGGGTTACAGGTCTGCGCCACCAAGCCCAGCTTTCTGAGCATGCCTTTCTGTTCTCTCCTCACCTTTCAAGGACAAGAGTCACGGGATTTAGGGCTCATCTTAAATCCCGGATGATTTCATCTCATGGTCCTTATCTTAGCCACTTTTGCGTCACTGGGACAGAGCACCTGACTTCAGGGAAGAGAGGTTTATCCAGGCTCACAGCGACCACTCAGGCCGGTGGCTCGACACAACGTGTTACATTTAAGAGAGATCCAGACTTTCACACACAGAGCAAAGAACTGCAAATGTACATCCAGGGGGAAGAGAGAAAACAGCTACATGGGGCAGGTCTGGGCCAACAGAAACATGAAAGTGGCATGCAAAGGGCAGTGGTGCTGGGACAGAGGGCACGGGAGACGGATGAGCTCCCTGGAGATCCCAATGGTCGGCAGCAACCACTGCCAGGGCGACTCAGAGCCCTCTGCTTTAATCACATGCACGAGCTGCCATCCTAGGTAGGAGCCCGCAATGAAGTTTGAAGGGGGAGGAGGTTATGAAAGGTCGGGACACGGGATCTAACACCTAAGAGAAACGTGTGGGCCCCTGAGCCTTAGCCATTTCCTGGGTCTTTGTTATTTTATTTTTTACTTATTTTAGGACCCTGGAAGGAGGACTGGCCCCCAGTGTGGCCCGGATTTAGGAAGGTGGGGGAGGAGCACAATGGTGCTTCCTGCAGGCACACTGGGGCTTGAGAGGGACCTGCAGCCACACCCTCGAGGGCTGGACTGTCCTACAGCTCCAACAGCAGGCTGCAGGCTGGGTCACGCAGCCAGAGTCACACTGCACCAGAAGTGACGCCCACCACCCGGGAGTGGCAGGTTCCCTGTCTGGTGAGGGCAGCTCTCTGCTCCACACGGGCACCTGCTGTGGTGTCCCCTGGAGGGTGAGCCCTTGGCAGAGGGGACAGAGGGACAGGCTGCCTGGGGTAGGGGCAGGAAGGCCTGCACAAGGGCCACAGCTGCATCGCGTCCCACAGCCACCAACTGCTACCCTTACAAGCAGAGCAAGATGTGCTGAGAATCTGAGAGCAAGCCAGGCGTGTGACCCCGGCAGACCAGGGAGGACTGCAGCGAGTGAGTGGTGGTGAGCCTGGGAACCATGCTGAACCCGGGAACACCCTGTGGGAACCCGTGGGGTCCAGACCCTCAAGGTCCAGGGCCACCCTGTCTGATGGCAGCTTCTGTGTGACCTCCCATCCCTGCAGGTGCTCGCCACTGCCTCCTCCCCTTCCTTCCTGTCTTCCTTCAGAGGTGCTAGTGGGCTTCTTCCTCCCTCCTTCCTCCCTCTTGTCTCCCTCCCTCCTCCCTTCTTTCTCTCCCCTCCTCTTGACCTCCTCCCTGCCTCCTCCCTGCCTCTTCCCCCTCCTCCTTCCCTCCCTCCCTCCTCTTCCCCCTCCTCCTTCGCCCCTCCTCCTTCCTTCTCTCTTTCCTTCTTCCCTCCCTCTCTTCTTCCCTCCCTCCCTCCCTCCTCCATCCTTCCCACCTCCTTCCCTCCTTCCTCTCTCCTTTCCTCCCTTCTCTTTCCTTCCTTCCTTGCTGTTTTGTGATACAGGGGATTCAACTCAGGACCTTTCACTGGACTATACCTCCACTTCATCTAATTTTATTTTTAAATTTTGAGACAGTCTCATTAAGTCACTAAATGGCTCAGGCTGACTTCAAACTTGTGATCCTCCTGCTTCAGCCTCCCAGAGTGCTAGGATTACAGCCTTGTGCCCACAGGCCCAGCTTAACCTTGTCTTTCATTCCTCTGTGACAGTTGGGTCCTTGCTGACTCTGGAGGGCTGGCGGACCCTAAATCACCGGTGTGATTTGCAAACCTGGGCCCACCTCACCCTTGTCCTCCTATGGAAACTGCAGGAGGTTCCCACCTCCCTCTCCCCTCACTCCCTGGCCTACCCTGGTGTGGTCTCTGCTGGTGTGTGGCTTCTCCTCTTGGGAATTCTAATAATCCAGCTTTTCAGTGACAACCATTTCCTGTTCATTCCTAGCCCTGAAATGTTTTATTAATATACCATTTTTTGTTATTGTTTTGGTTTTTTACTTCCGTGTGTGTGTGTGTGTGTGTGTGTGTGTGTGTGTGTGTGTCTGTGTGTGCAGAACCAGGGATTGAACTCAGGCCCTTGCACTTGCCAGGGAAGTGCTTATTCTACTGAGTTATCTCCCTGGCCTGGTTTTTGACTTCTTGAGAAAAGTTCTCATTATGTGGTCTAGGCTAGCGTTGAACTCACTTTGTGGCTCAGGCTGGCCTTGAGCTCTTAGAGATCCTCCTGCCTCAGCTTCCCAAGGGCACCGCCAGCCTCAGTCCTCATGTATAGATCAGCCAGGTCCATTGGCACACACCTACAATCCCAAAACTCTGGGAGGCTTAGGCAGGAGGATCCCAAGTTCAAGCCCAGCCTGGGCATCTTAGTGAGACTCTGTCTCAAAACATGTTTTAGGAAGGTCTGGGATCCTAGCTCAGTGTGAAAGCTCTGGGCTCCATCCCAGCACCACAAAAACTATTTTCAGTTCAGCAAACAAAATGGGAAGCTGGTGGCTGAGACTCCCAGGGGTGGCTAGGACTTTTCCAGAAGAGCACACAGTACCTCCCATGCCCCTCTGACAAGGGCACCAGGAGGCCTCACCGTGCTCCCTGCTTCCAGGCTGAAACCCGGCTGCTGCGCCCACGACCTCGTGGAGCCTGCCCTTGAGTATTTGCAAATGGAGAAAGGACCTCTGTCCCTCAGTCCACATCTGCACCCTGGACAGCTCTGGACAAGGGCAAGAAAAGAAACCGCTCTGGAGACACAGCCATGCGCCCAGGGCCAGCCGCTGCCTGTGCGCTCCGCGGGAAGCTGAGGTGCTCCTGTCTGTAGCACCTCCCTGCCTGCTGCGAGTCCTTTACCTCGAAGCTCTCTGGAAGAGCTGGCCTTTCCCGGCCATCACTGCTGTCACCATCACATGGGGACACAACCCAGGGGAGCGGCTCGGCGGCGAGCGGCAGACAGGGCGGGCAGGCCTGAGAGTCAGCAGGGCTGCCCTGCATGGTGCCTGGCGAAGGCCGCCTCCCTGCCGCGGCCGCCCCTGCCACTGCCCAGCGGGTGTCTGGGGAGGTCCGCGTGGTCTCTTCCTGGGTCTCTTCCGCTTCTGAGGGGCTGTGGATCCACTCTGCAGTCTCTGTTCTGCGAGCAGTCTGGTCGCAGGCAGGGGATGTGCACTTAAAGGGGGCGTGTGGACCATGCCGGAACCTCCACCTGCACCCAGGAAGGCATTTGAAAGTGACGCCCACTGCCACCCAAGCTGAGCTCACAATTTCTCTAGTACGAGGTGTGATTGAAATGTGCCGTGCATGTTTGGAGTTTAAAAATTTGTTATAGGAAAAGATACATTGCTGGGGCCAGGGAGATGGCTCAGTAGAATAAGTGCTTCCCTGGCACACTCAAGGGCCTGAGTTCAATCCCCAGTTCCGGAAAAAAAAAAACCTAAAACATTGCCGTTAACAGCCCCACTTTGCACACACCTGACCCGTCATTCTTGCCACTTGCTGGCACAGTGCCCCAAGCTCTCTTTGCTGACTGCCCTCACAAGGTGTGCCCGGGCACAGAGGATGCAGCAGCCGGGTGCCATCCATGGAAACGCAGGCTTCCAAAAGCAGTACCCTGTGTCCTCTTCCAACTTACTCAGCAGACGTGGCACTGTGTGGCTTGTGGATCTTCCCAAAGACCATGAAAGAGAAGCACTTTTAATTCATTAGGACACTGGGGCAGCCTTGAGAAGGGACCTAAAGGCACTCAGCAACGGGAGCTCCCGAGCTGCTTCCGAAAGTGGCGAGAAGCGTGTGTGACTGCATTGGAAGCGAGGGAGGTTAACGTCGGTGTGGAATACTATTTTTTATCATACTGTATATTGTCTCCAAGGACTTGGGCAGGTCTGTAGGGGACGGTGTCTCCAAGGACAATATGGGAATAACTGTGGGCCGTCCCCACCCCACTTCTACTCCTGGACATTGAAAGAGCTATTCTTACGCACTCTAATGTGGCTGTGTGTAGCTTGGTCATTCAGGAAACCCTTTAAATACAGTCACAGGCCACATAGGATGTTTCAGTCAACCACAGACCCTATATATGGTGGTGGGTGCATGCGTGAGAGTGGAGTTGGGAAAGTCCCATCACCAAGTAGTTTTTACTGTGCCTTCTATATGTTTGTGTACACAAATACTTCCCACTTCGTTACGTATTAGTCACTTTCCCCTCGATGGGACACATACCCGGCACTCAGGACTTAAGGAGAGAGCTGGCTCCCAGTTTCCAGCATGTGCAGTCCATAGTGGGCTGGCTCCAAGACAGAGAGAGCACAATGTAAGGGCCCAGGGAGGGAAGCTTAGGGCCTCCAGGAAGAAGAGAGAGAAGGGAGGGCAGGACAAGAGTGCGCCCTTCCAGGTCACAGCCCAGGGACCGCCTCCCACCAGGCCTGAAGCTGGTGGCTGAATGCGGCGCCCCATGACACAGTCACCTTCCACACACCTGAGACTTCAGGAGATGTCTCAGATTCAAACCATAGCAAGTTACAGTTCTCTACAGCATTCACTCTACTATCATGCTTTGTGGGCTGCAACCTAGGAGCCACGCCCTATGCCACACCAGGTCTGTGGCAGGCCACACAGAGGTTTGTAGACATGCATTCTGCAATGCCTGCATGACGGCAAGCTCTGCCTAGTCGTGCATTTGTCAGCAATATCAGCGTCACGAAGCAGAGCACAACAGTGTTCCCATTTTCTTTGGCTTATGGAGTCAGAGGGTTCCCGCTCCAAGGCAGGCACTTCTTGGTAGAAGCATGTGGCAGAGGACAGCTGCTCACCCCCACAGCATCCAGGAAGCAGATCAGAGAAGAGCCAGCAAGGAAGAGGCCAGGGCCAGGTGCGGTGCCCGAGGCCACATCCCAGTGGGCAGCAGGGACACACAGAGCGTATTTTGCCAACCTCCCAAGCTGACCAAGTTGGCAGCTTTGGTTAACCAAGGTACCCACAACAACAAAGTGCCAGTAACAGCAGAGTGCTAACATGCGTGATTTCCACTTAGAGTTCCTCCCGAGACCTCTCTGAGGACAGGAGGTGTCATGTCTGTGACACAGCACCATCCTGTCCTCACAAAGCACTTTGTATTCTTTCCAAAACCGCAGTGTCATTGAACTATCTCCCTTCATCTCTGGGAGGAGTAGGAGCACTATTTTTATTTTCACCAATTAATCCTTTCAAGCACAAGAAATCTAGCAGCATTTGCATAGGTAGGCGCATTGGGCAGAATGGTATCTCCCATGCCCTGCCCAATTCTCATCCAGCCAGAACCTCTGAATGTGGTTCTCCTCAAAAAGAAGGTCTTTGCTGATATAATCAAGCAAGATGAAGTCTTGCAGGAGCAGCACAAGCCCTGCATCCTGGGTGGGTGTCTTTAGAGAGGACACACCCATGTACCCAGCGGGGAGGAGTCCCTGTGAGAGGGGCAGGGATCTGAAGGGTGCGTCCTCAGGCTGAGGGGTCCCCAAGTCATCAGCAGCCACTGGGAACTGGGAGAGGTAAGGAAGGGCAAGGAGGGGACATGAGCCTGTGTCACCCTGCTTTGGACCCTCAGCCATCACACCTGTGCTGCTGCTGAGCCCCGTGTCATGTCTGTGATTCTTTATTACAGCAGCCCCAGGGAGCCAGTACAGAGGGGAGCTGGGACTTGGGATCCAGGTGGCTCAGGCAGGGACTCAGAGATCTGGACACCCAGGTTGCAACCCAGGCAAGCAGAGAAGGCTCAGGTCCCCCAGGTACCTAGTCCATGCTGGGTCCATCTCATCCAGGTGTAGGACATGAGTGTTCAATTCACTTTGGAGCCCAGGCCAGCCTCAAACTCACAGTGATCCTCCTGCTTCAGTCCTCTAAGTGCTGGGATTACAGGCGTGTAGCACCAGGTCTGGCTCAGCGTGCTTGTCTCTTTCTTTCTTCTCTCTCTCTCTCTCTCTCTCTCTCTCTCTCTCTCTCTCTCTCTCTCTCTCTCTCTCTCTCTGTACCAGGGATTGAACTCAGGACCTTGTGCTTGCCAGGCAGGCACTTATTCTACCCAGCCCCCAGCATGCTTGTTTCAGTGAGCCTTCTCCCTGGAGAAGTGCGGGATGTGTCAGGCATGTGTGTCCTCCTGTCATTGCTGTGTGGCTGTGCCTGTCCTGTCACCTGGGTCTAGGTGACCGCGGCACTGCCACTTCTCTCCACCTCTGCAGTGGGGTGCGCCAGCCCCAATCCTCCCTTCCCCGGGTCTGAATACCCCTCCTGACCAGCTGCAATGTGCCCCAGCCCATGCACGGAACACCACTTTCAACCTCTAGTGTGAATGACAGAGACAGGACCTGGCTCCCAAGGAAGGTGGCAAGTGTGTGAACCAGAACTGTCTGGTACAGCCCCCAGGACAGCTGGTGCCCAGGACATGCTGGATGGCATGAAAGCATTTAAAAGAATCAAGGTGCATTGCTAGATCAAGGGTTAGCAAACAGCGGCCCACGAGCTTTTACATGTTTAGGTAGCTGCAAGAATAAAGAAGGATGATGTCTCATAACATGTGAAATTCTCCAGACTTCCAACTTTAGTGTTCAGCAACAAAGTTTTATTGACAAACAGCCACTCTGTTCCTTTCCATGTTGTCTGTGGCCAAGAGAGACCACATATGGGTCAGCAAAGACAAGAATATTTACTATTCTGCTGTTCTCCAGCGCCAGCTTGCTGGTCCCTGGTACAGACCTTAGAACCAGATTATCTACCTTGAAATCCTAGATCCCCCGCTCACAAGCCACTTCCTCTGTCTCTCTCTAAAGGGGGCACAACAGTCCTTATTTCAAAGTATTTTTGCCAAGAATTCGAGTGATCATTTTCCAACTCTTAGACAAGTGCTTGGCACACTAGGTGGTTTGTAGGCGTCTTTCTGTGACTGCGATACCCAATGGGGTTAAGGAGAGGGGTTGAAGAGAAAAGGGTTACTTTGGTTCCTATCAGGCAGACCTTTTGCTTTTAGGCCTCTGACGAGGGGCAGCACACTGTGGCGGGGTGTGTGGCACAGCAAATTTGCTTGCTACAAGGCCAGGAATAAGCGAGAGCAAGGAGGGACCCTGGGCCTGCAGTCTGCAGCAAGGACCTCCCCCCAGTGACCTAGAGCCCGTGCGCCAGGCCCTCGCTGGTCCATCGCCTCCCGAGAGCACCAGCCTTCAACACGGGGGCTTGGAGAGACATTTGAGATCCAAACCGTGGCCCGTGGGTAACATAATTCTCAGCCCGCCGACCTAATCCAGAATCTCTCTAAATTCCCCAGCACCACTGCCTTCGTTCCCTGGTGTACGCGGTGTGGAGATCCCCCAGAGCTCTTTCCAACGGGCGCGCAGAGCAGCACCTCAAAACTGTCATGTCACTTCCTCAACTTCTCATCTCTGCTCCATATGCTGACAGACTCAGGAAGCCACGGCTCAGGCTTCTCAAAGCCCAGATGGGTCCTAATTTGTTACGTTGGAGGAGAAAAAAGTCTGTGTTCCCTGGCAGATGCACGGGGACTGTTTTTGTTAGTCACATCTGCCACCTTCTTGCTTTTCTGCATGAAAAGAACTTTTTTTTTTTTTCCAAGCTCTATGGATCTCGCTTCCGAAGCACAAAGCAGAATGCTGAGGTGTGCGCTTCCCACCTGGCCGAGGCTCCACCTGACTCTCAGCGCCAGGACTCTAGGAGGAATAGAGTTCCTCGCTATGGGGAGGAGGCTGATAGCATTAGAACAGCGTCCCCAATACATTCACTTTTTCCAAGATAGAAAGCCAAGGATGTGCACATGCCTGCCCCCCGGGCTAACGCCATTCCCCAGCCTTCTCGGGGCCACAGCATGGTCAGGTGGCTAAGTAGACTCCACACTGCCCCATGCTGGACTGAGTGCGGGCTACAGGGACTACTTTTTCTTTTTTCTTTTTTCTTTCTTT
>NW_004524584.1:27995385-28000049 GCF_000260255.1 Octodon degus | reverse complement strand
TGTCTTTCTATGAATTGCAATTGTACACATAAGTGACAACAAAGAGGAGAGAGAGAGAGAGAGAGAGAGAGAGAGAGAGAGAGAGAGACAGAGACAGAGACAGAGAGAGACAGAGGGGGGAGGGAGAGGGGGAGAAAGCTCTCTGCCCCACTAGCAAGCTAGCCTCCCCAGTTCAGCCCCTCAGGCTTGACCTCCTGTCCTATGCCCTCTTCAGGGTGAAAACCAAGAAAAGACTCCACCCCATCTCTTCTGGATGCACAAGCCACAGCCCTGAACCAGCCACCTGAGCAGGGCTCCCAGGCACTGCAGGCAGGATGGTCACGACCCCCACCCCTGCTTAGTCGAGGCTGACCTGAGATGAGGAACGGCGTCCCCACACAGCGAACACCGCCACATAGAAGCTGCCTCCTGTGGCCCTTGCTTGGCCCAGGGTCTAGCTTGGAAAATGCTTTTCACCTGAGCCCAGATGGTGTTCCCAGTCAAGCGTTCTTGCAGCCTGTGAGGCCCTGTGGACTGCCCCCATGAATGTCCACTGTCTGGCCATGCTGGCCACATGCATGTCCACTCCTGTGTGTCAGAGCTGAGCATGTGGATGTGGTGGCAGCTGAGTGGGACACAGCCCAGAAGGGGCAGTCTCCACCCTTCTTTCTTGGATCCAACCCAATGCAGGAAGGCACAGGACACCTGTCCCTCCTCAGGGTGCGCCCCAGTGTCCACATGGCCTCCAGCAGTCCTGGGACACCCAGAAATGCTGCACATGGGTACACTGGCACCTATCCCGTTTATTATGTGGGCTGAATGTTCTGACCTCTCCAGGAGAAATGTGTGGGCAGCTGCGGAGCACGGGAGGGAGGAGGCGGGGGGGGGGGTATGATGTGGACCTGAGCCTTGGGTAGCAGGACCCGGTGCCTGGCGTCCCCCCTGAAGAAGACTCGCTCTACTTCTGCAGGCCTCCTCTGGATGGTCCACTGAGGATCTTCTTCCAGGGCCTGTGCCACTCAGCTTCCCTGTGCTAGACACAGTACCCGACACCCAGAGCCTGGAGGGAAGGCTGGATTTGGCGCTTGGCTTCAGTGCTTGGCTGACAGGGGCCCAGGCAGAGCCATCACAGCAGAACCACCCTGTAGAACACCGTGGTGGAAGGACATGTGGGAAGGGCCTGGTTGAAGCTGCTGCACTCATGATGACAGGAAGCAGAACAGGAGACCAGGGCCAGAGAGGAAGGGGCAGGACGTGGATGCAGACCCCACGGTCACCCGTGCATGACCCACCGAACACAGCCAGCAGGCGCCCCACCTGTTTGCAGGGCAGACCCTTAGGGTGATTCTCCACCCTAAGCACACAGCAGCCAAGAGAAGCCACTCTGCAAAGCAGCACCCACAGCGGGGCCTTCCTCTGTGGGAGCTCGGAATTTGTGACATTCTTGCTACACTGAGCTAAGCTGCCTCGGGGCTGACAAGACTTCAAGGCCCTTTGGCAGTGTTTGACTTGACAAAAACGATTGGCTGCAAATTACAGTAGGAGCAGAAGCAGGCTCTATACATGATTCATTTATATATTCATTCTTCATTAATTGCTAAATTGAGTGTGCATTTTTAAAATCTGTCTGAAACTCACTTGTGCGATTTCCTCACGTGGCAGAGATTCCTAAGCATGCTAGTGTTTGCCAAGAAATAACAGCCAAGCAGAAGGTAAGAGGGTGATTTGCAGCTCAGTCATTTTAAAAGCAAAACTAGCAGCCTTGCCCGGCCGCTGGGCGCTCCCTTAGTCAGGAGGTACCTGTCTCTACCTTTTCCTAACGCACCATAAGTACCAGAATAAAAACCCACTTTCCCTAGACGTGAAAAATGCAGAAACCAATGCAGTTATTCGCCAGCACTAAGGAATTTGCTGGTTGGCCGCAGGCCGAGGTCCTGGCGTGTTTCAGTGGGTCAGACTTCTCCTTACTCATAAAACCAAGGTCAGTAGGAGCTGATTTGCATTTTCTGGTTTTTTCCTACCCTGCAACTAAGGAATACTAAAAACAGATAGTTTTGAAATTCCGTTCTTGTTGCTATAACGAGATACCCAAGGCTGGAGTCTTTACAGAGAAAGGGGAGCTCAGCCCAGTTTCTGAGGCTCAGGCTCCTGGTGCCTGCACTAGTGTGACTGTGGAGAGGCCAGAGCAAGACATCATGTCACCAGACAGGAAGCCAGGTATGTGCAGGGCCGGGCCACGCTCGGGACAACCGGCTCTGGCGAGGACGGATGCCCTCAGCCCTCCCAAGAGGAGTGCCCCTGTGGCCTGACACCCCCCACCAGGAGATGCAGTCCTCCTCTCTCAGTGTCAGAACACCAAGGACCACACTTCCAAGACGAACCACACCCACGCCCACACCACCCATCTTCCCAGTAAGGCCAGGGTTTCCACTTTCTTTAATGGCTCCTCGTGATGGGCAAGTATTTTTTAAGTGACTAGTGGGGAAATCTTTGTATCTGTTAAGCCCAGATGGGGTCCTCCGGCTCTTCCTGGGGTAGGACTAGTTGCGGGCTCCCATGTGCATCGACAACTTGAACACCCAGCTGAACTGAGTCAGCATGGCACTGGGTGTGGAGGGCCCAGCTGAGTGTGGTTGCAGGCAGCATAAGAGGAAGAAGTGGAGCTGTTGGGTCTCCTGGAGGAGCTCATCAGGGTGCCTGGCGTGAGCTCGGCTGTTCCCACCCTTGGAGTGCAGGCCCTTGCCGTCCCTGAGGATGGCTATGGTTCACCTTGGAGGCACTCTGGTCCTCACTCTGAGCATCACTTCCCAACTTCTGCCTGGATCACTCAGCCTGGCAGTGCAGATCCCGCAGACAGACTTTCTAGCTTCCGTCACTGACCTTTGGGCCTTCCCAGTCAGGTCTGTGAAACAGACTTGCATGAGGCCTTGACATGGGCTCTTGGTCTTCAGCTGGACCACTAGGTCTTCACCTGCAGGACACTGCTGTGGGACCCAGGCCCTGAGCTGGATTCTTTGGTCGTTAGTGTGTGGATAGATTTCCTGCCCTCCTTTTGTATTTGACTCTTTGGATTATGGCTGTGTTGTTTTCCTTACAATACTTGACTACAACTCCTCGTGCCTGCATCCCTAGAACCCCCTTAAAGGCCTTGGAAGTCTCCCAGCAGCAAGAGTGGGTCACAGCTGGCTCCTCCTAAGCCCTGGCTGTGGCACTGAAACTGTGTGTCTCTGTCACCCACACCAATGACCTGCCCATGGCCAGGGCTCCAGCCAAGGTCCCCACTGCCAGGCAAGGTGGACACGGTGGCCACACCTCATTTCCACGAACAGAAAACCTCATGCTACCCACAGAAGCGTTAGTGACAAGCTGTATTTGTTGCCAAGTTTGACGAAGCACTGTCGTGATATGGAAATGCCTTCTCCGTGAAGGGCCCCCATCGGCAGAGCTTTCTCTTTAAGGTTTCAAAGTGTTTCTCTGTGGAACATAGAAATCCGAAAGTCCTATCATGCCGTTCTTCCTAGGGTCAGAGAACCAGAAATGGACAAAGAAGAGACTGTTAGTGAGTTCCTGTAGCACATTCCGTACCATTTCTATAAAATGCTATGAGCTAAAGGGTCTACCTTCAAAACTGGTCATGGACGTTTCAGCAGAAATCAAGAATCCTAGCCACGCATGGTGGTGCACACCTCTAATGCCAGTACTTGGGAGGCTGAGGCAGGAAGACAGTTGGCTTCGAGCCCAGCCTGGGCTATACAGTGAGTTCAAGGCCAGCCTCAGTTATGTAGCAAGATCCTATCTCAAAAGACAACGGAAGGAAGGGAGGGAAGGGACTGTCCAGGGGCCGCCCTGCTCATCATAACTCTAGTGACAGTGCCAAGCCCAGGTGGGCCAGGTCCTGAGTCACCAAGAAGATGCAGGGGACCCCTGCTGGGGTGAGCCCTGGCCACCCATGGTGATGCTGACCACACCCCTCCTGGCTCCCCGGGGGTTGCTCTCTCCTTCTGATGGTGATCTTGAGAAATAACTGGGAGCGAACAAACACCCCAAAGGACCGTGTCCCCCTGCTGGTCCAGGAGGCGCACGGATAATCTCAGGTTCATGGAGCGCAGACCTGTGAGCAGTCACGAGGGACAGCTGAGGCCACTGTCAGGGAGCAAGACAGGAGCTCGCAGGCGAAGCTGAGTGCAACCAACAGGGCCCCAGGACGTCGCAGCCCCTTTATGCCCAATGCAAAGACAACATATAAGCGCTGCATGCAGGGTGGCTGGAAACCATGTTGAATGCTTATGGTTTTTAAAATGATTACAGTAAATGACAATCTGGCGTGCATGCCCCGCATATCAGACATCCTTGCACTTTCCGAAGCAGCTCTGGAGCCCTCTTTCCTGAGTCTTATGGCTGTGTTGGCATGGCTGCTGGGATGTGCTAAACCCGCTCAGTCATTCTGACTTCGGGGAGGAGCCGGAAGCCACAGGGTGCCAGGCCAGCGACTGGTGGGCCAGGACGCGGCCTCTTCATGTTCGCACGAGCCTGCATGCTGCTCACAGCAGTGCCCACCATGCTTCTTATCACACTTCGTAAAGACACTCGCTGAAGACGGCTTCCAGCACTGCCTCAGAACGTGGCGAGGACAAGGCAATGACCACACCACAGAACGAGGACAAGGCAACGACCACTCCACAGAA
>NW_004524584.1:27989607-27995265 GCF_000260255.1 Octodon degus | reverse complement strand
GACCACTCCACAGAACGAGGACAAGGCAACGACCACTCCACAGAACGAGGACAAGGCAACGACCACTCCACAGAATGCGGGCCTGCAAGCAGTCCCCAGGGGCAGCCGGGGCCACCGAGCTTTAATCTGCTCCGCTGTCTTTGAGGGGATCCGTGCTACTGTGTCCTTTATTTTTTATTTTTAATGTATTTAGTACAGAGTATTCAGGGTCTCACTATGTAGACCAGACTTGTGTTGACCCTCCTGTTTTCACGCTGCCAAGCGCTGGGACTGCAGGTGTGCACCACCACGCCCAGGCTCGATGGCCCTCTCAAGGCACCCTGGAGTCGGGGCCAGCACAGCAGGCACGTTAATCTGCTCAGCTATCTGACCAGCTCTATCCTGCAGCTTTTGGACATGTGAACACCAGAGTTTCTGATCACCCCTGGTAGAACATGTCATGTAACATCTATCATGTCAAGGACTGTGAGGGCTGGCAAGATAGCTCAGCGGATTAAGCATCTGCTTAGGCAAGCACGGGGACTGGGGTCTGATCCCCCCACACTGCATGCCCCGCTGGCCCTGCCCCTGGCCACTGAGCCACCACAGAGTCCAAGTGTGGTGGTGCACGCCTGTAATCCCAGCACTGGGGAGGCTGAAATCAGGAAGATCACTATGAATCCGAGCTGTGTAGTGAGATCGGGTACCAAATACATAAAAAAAAAAAAAAAAAAAATCAAGGACTGCTAGTCACCGATGCACCCCGTCTCTGCAGCTAACTCTGAGGGCCTGTGGTCAGGGAGCCCAGTAACCACCACTTCTGCTTTGCCATGTGAGGAGAATCCTGCCTCGCTCACCCTGACCAAGGGTCATTTTAAAGCATCTGATCTAGCGTATGTAAGAACCAAGATGAACTTAGGATTCGGGCGCTCCTGAAATCTAAGAAAAGTGAACCTCAGTCCTGCCTGGGCACGGTCTACAGTGCAGCCGCAGCCACAGAGCCAGGGGGAATCAGGACACGCAACCCTCGCTGGCAGGCAGGCTGGGAGGATTCTGTCGCACAGGAGAGTGGGTAGGGACACCATGCTCCGACAGCCCTGGCCCCACTCACACGCTCTCCTTCAGATTGTTGAGGTACGACTCCGTGTCCAGCACCTTGACATCGGAGTCTAGCCTGGACAGGTAGCGGTAGATGTAGGCGAAGGTGTCGAACGGGATGCGGGCTGGGCCACCCTCGGGGTCGGCGGTGAGAATCTCACAGAAGTGCTTCATGGCTGAGTTCAGGGACTGGAAATACATGGGAGGTGGTGGTCATTTGGGCCCGAGGACACTTGTTCCCCCCGGCAGGGGCATGGGGGTAGTTCCGAGAGTACCCACACTCAGCCCCCCACTCCGTCCTGCTCACAGGGGCCCTGTGGCTGGGCCAGCACGCCCACCCAGTGCCCAGTGCCCTGCCTGTCCCAATGGCCACACAGGGACGGACACAGACCACCGTCTTCTTCATGAGACCTCAAAACATCTCACTTCCAATTCCCCCAGCTGATCCTCAATGAAAAAAGGAAAATTTCTTTAAAAGGAAGAGGAAATATGGGTGTGGTGCTGAGTGCCTGTGATGCCAGCAATCTAAGGGAGGCTGAGGCAGGAGGACCAAGCGAGGCAGTTGCAGCCCAGCCTAGGCAGCTTAGCAACATAATGACACTCTGTCTCAAAATAAATTTCAAGAAATTTTAATGAAAAATTTAAAAGATGGGGGTGCTGGGGGTAGCTCAGTACAAAGCCCTGGGCTTAATCCCCAGTACAAAAGGGAAAAAGTAAAACAGCCATCCCTAGAGAGGCCTGCTCATGAGGAGGCTGGAGCCGTGCAGGCCTCGGCTGCGGTGCAGGAGGCGTCGGCCAGCACTTTGGAGTGCAGGCATTGAGCCTAGGGACATCCCAAGGCCACCGGCCCGAGGGCCCTGTCCTTGGCCTCTCAGGTGGGGGGCACCGGCCTTCTGGTGTGCCTGGCTGCATCAGCGCTGGTGTCCTGAGGACGCAGAAGCCCCCAGACAACAGCCACCATGCCCTTGCTAGAGGCGGGGATGGGCAGGCACAGGCAGAAGGAAGGACAGGAGCAGCAACAGCGTGGGCCGCATTCTCTGAAGGACACGATGTCCCCTGAGCACCGTCAGCGCTTTGGGGGCTGGAGCTGACCTAGAGCCTAAAGTGGCATCTCAGACCCTGGAAGAGCCGAACTCTGAGACGCGAGATTCCCCAAGTTCCAAACCTGGGCGCCCTGCCTGTGGTGCCAGAAAGCCACGGGCCCGCCACGCAGCAACTCAGCCGGGCTCCACTGCCCTCTCTGGCCTGTCCTGGCTCTCCCTGAACACACACAGAGGGTGACGGGACGTTTGCTGGGCCCAGAGCCCCACCGTGGAGCGAAAGCCCTGCAAGCGAGGACCCTGGCCCCCACGGCTACCCAGGTGGAAAATCAGGTCACACAGACGCCCGGGAGAATGACTGCGGCAGCAGGGTGCCGTCTGACGGAAGGGACAGGAGCCTCAGCACCTGTCACCAGTTTGGCCACTGTGTGATGCTAGCTCTGCCCCAAAGTCAAAGGACCACGCTAGGGCAACATTCTCATTCCACTCGGATCACAGAGACATCTAGAACCGTGGGGCTCAGACCCACAAGAATGAGGACTGCAGAGCGGCAGCAGGCAGGGCAGGAAGGGCAGGACAGACCTGCTCCAAGTGAGGGAGGGGTTCTGAGGGCAATTAATGACATCCGTCTGTTTAATTTCCCTTTTTCTTTTGGCTTTTCTTTTTATTTTTTAAAAGAGAATAAAAACAGTAAAAAGTAAAACATTAGATACAATATAGAATTTCACTGAAGAAAATAATAGGAATTTGACAGTGGCTGTTATATTGTACATTATTATCTTCAAATTAGTTGTTCAGATTACCAGATATGAGCATGAAAAATGGGTCAAAAAGTTATAAACATTTAAAAAGAGAAAAACAAATTAAGCCTTAACTGCTCCTTTCAATAGACCAGAAGAAACCAGCAGCGCAATTACCCACGCTACCCTGGATATATGCAGAATATATCATTCCCCTTCCTTCTTTCTTTCTTTAGTCCTTCTCCTCTGCCCAGTTCTTTTCCTTTGAGAAGATTCTTTCCCTTATTTACTCTTTCAGGTTCCTACAGAAATAAGACAATGCAATGTGTTTGCATGCAGGTCTGATCTATTTCACTTAAAGGTAGGGTCTCTAGTTGCACCCATTTACCTATAAAAGCCTCAAGTTTGTCTTTTCTGTAGCTGAGTAATACTCACTGTGTAAAAATACCACATCTTTTTTATCCACTCCTCAGTTGATGGGCAGCTGAGTTGTGTCCAAGACTTAGCTGTGCCAAACTGTGCTGCTGTAAACCTGGGTGCACGTGTACCACTGATTTTCTGCTACTACTTCTGCAAATTGTCTGAATGTCATCTGTGCCGACTCCTGCTGTTCTGCTGACACATATCGGTCTCCTGTTGTTTTTGTTTGTGTCATCTTACAGCTGCTCCGTTGTTATTTCCTGGTTCCTGGCAGTTTTAAGAGGCCTTTCCTTCCACAGTTGCCAGGCGCAAGGCTGCCTTCAAGGTCTGAATGTTTACCTTCAGGTTCATTCAAGCAGTTTTTCCAACTTTCAATGGAATTCTTAATTTCTTGGATATCTGTTTGAATCTATTTCACGCATTCTTTCCTGCATATTCAATGTTTCCACCATTTTTACATGCTCCTCTGTTTTTTATTTATTTATTTATTTTTGGTACTGGGGATCAAACTCAGGACCTTGTGCTTGCCAGGCAGGTGTTTATGCCACTGATCTATCTTCCCAGCCCTCTATATCATTTTTAGATGTGCTGAGTAATTCTTTCATAATTATTGTCCTTTCTTTCTTTCTTTTTTTTTTAACCTGTGATTATTCCTCATCTTATTTATTCTTTTTTTTTTTTTTTTTTTTTTGTGGAATGGGGCATTAAACTCAGGCCCTTGCGCTTGCCAGGCAAGCACTTATTCTCCTGAGCTATCTCCCCAGCCCTGATCCTATTTATTGGATAGCCTGATGGAGCTGTTTCTTGACTTCAGTTGCTAACATCTCAGAGGTTTCAGGTACGTGACTCCCACATTCTTCTATTTCCTTGTCTCCTGGACTTGGAGACGGGTGTTCTGGATGGGGTGGAAGCCTGAGACTGCCTTTTGCTCCTTCATTTGACATTTTTGAAGCTAAAGAAGTTCACCCAAGCTCAGCAGTGTTGATAAGGGGAAGAGCAAGGCTCCTGCCATAGTGGGGTTGGGGGGTGGGCTCACCAAAGCTCTCAGTGTCCGGGGTTCAGTGTGACTTCCATGACAGTGGGGGATGGGCAAGCTGAGCTCAGGAAGGCTCCTGCCATGATGGGGGATGGCCCACAGCTCAGTGAGGCTCCTGAGATTGGGGGTGAGGTGGGGCAAGGTCGGGAGCTCAGCTGCCTTCTGGGACAGTGGGGGTAGGTAGGGTGGGCTGAAGCTCAGCGAGGTTCCTGCAATGGGGGGCAAGGGGCAGGCCATCAAGATAGGCTTTGCATGTGTTAACTTGAAGTCTATAAATCCAGAGTCTGGTGCACTGGCACATCTGGCTCCATAAGCACATGAAACATTCTTCGCAATGGCTCCTAACGGTCCTTCCATGAGGACTCTGTCCGATGTTGCTGACTCTGAGGGGCCACAAGAAAGTTGACATCCTCGAGGACCCAGAAACTGCCAGAAGACAGATTCTTCCAAGGCAACTTTCCCCTCCAAACACCTGAGACTGCCTCTTCTGCTTCATCAAAATCTGACCTTATAAGGGGCCGGGGAGATGGCTCAGTGGAGTAAGCGCTTCCCTGGCAGGCGCAAGGACCTGAGTTCAATCCCCAGTTCCGGAAAAAAAAAAAAAAAAATCTGACCTTACGCAACACTGCCAAAGGAAGTAACAGAAGGGCCAAGGGTGGACACAGCGGGTCCCCAAAGTCCATTCACCAGGAGAGAAACCCTGGAAGTGCCCCTCAGCTCCCCAAACAGCCATCTGTCTTTTACCAATAAAGTTCAAAGGCAGCTGATGCCAGAAATGAGAAAGAAAGGGCAATTCTAGGAGTCAAAAAGTGTCCCCAAGAGCTGCCAGAATGCCCTTGGAACACCCTTGGAGTCCCACACATGCAGCCATCTAGCTAGTAGTCAGTCCCTTTCCCAAGTGCCTGCTATCTAGCCAGCAGGAAACCAGAAGTCATGACTCTCAGGAGGGAGGACTCAATGTCTTCTGTTTTTAATTTTTTAATATTCCAGCAGTCCCAATAGCTTTCAACCCCACCTTATACTTTCTGCTATAACCAGAGGACGCTGCTCGTGGGCTGCAGAAAGCTCTATGCACTGAACGTCTGGCCTCGGGCTTTGCTGTCCTTGGGCTGTCTTTTCACTGCGAGTTTCCTGAGTGTGTGGAGGTAAGAGGTGGCTCACAAGGTACTTATAAACACTCTCCATACTTGGAAACAAAGATGCTGAGCCACAGCTGTCAGCGTCACTAAGGTGCATGGACGTGTAGAGATGAAAGTCAGAGCATGGAAGTGCCACGGTCCTGCTGAGCGAGCCCAGCCCAGGGAAGAAGGCCAGGTATCCTCGCCCACCCAGGGCACTGTTGTGG
>NW_004524584.1:27950009-27980242 GCF_000260255.1 Octodon degus | reverse complement strand
TTATTGAAACTGTCCTACCGATTTGCTTTGAAACTGTCTCATTGATATTTGTTTATCAATAAAATTATGGCAAAAATAAATAAATAAATAAAATAAATCAAATCATTCTTATGATATTGAGGTGTTTGTAAATTTAAAAATACTATAAACTGGAACATATTATAGACCTCTAGGGGAAAACATATTTTTCCAAGTCAGAATTACTCAGGTAACATGGTTTCAGGGTTTTTTTTTTTTTTTTTTTTTTTTTTTTTTTGAGAGAGTCTTACTATGCAGTTCAGGCTGGCCTTGAGCTCACTTTGTAGCCCCATGCTGGTCTTGAACTCAAGGCGATTCTCCTGCCTCAGCCTCTTGAGTTCTGGGATTACAGGTATGCACCAGCACAACCCCCAGCAGGAACCCATGTGGACAGGACATGAGCACACCACACCAGGTACGTACCCCGCCCAGCATGCTGCAGCCCAGGGCCAGGAACTTGATCCACTCAATGCTGTCTCCGCAGGGGTCCAGCTGCAGCAGTGCGTGCAGCCTGTCCATGGGCAGGCACAGTGTCCGCCACTTATGTTCCAGGTCCTTGATGGTCACTTCGGGCTTGTGGCTGCACTGTGTGGGGACATACGACACTGTCAATGGGGGCAGGGGGGCTGGGATGCCTCCCAAATGCAGGGGGTGGATGCCACCTCTGTGGCAGCCTGGGGCGAGGCAGCCAGCAAGGTGGCAGACACAGGTTAAGTCTTAAAGAGGATGGGGGTCACACACACACACAAACATTCAGTAAGTAAAAAGCGTTCAAAGACCCAGTACTAGCAGTGACTGGTGGTCCGGGCCACCAGTAATCCCAGCACTCTAGGAGGCTGAGTCAGAAGGTTCACGACTTTGAGTCCAGCCTGGGCAACTGAGTAATTTAGCCAGAGCTTGCCCCAAAACAAACAATTCTGAAAAGGACTGGGGATGGAGCTCAGTGCAGAGGCATTGGATTTGCACCCCAGTACCACAGAAGTAAATGACATGGAATAAAAATCTAGCCCCTTAAACACGGTAATAGTTACCCAGCAGTGTGGGGGCTGAGCGGGGTGGGAGCACTGGAGATCAGACTCAGGACCTTGCATTTGCCAGGCAGGCGCTGTGCCATCAGCTCTGTCCCCGGGCCCCAGAAGAAATCTTCGAGCTGAGAGCCAGGGCGTGCCTTGCACTGATTCCAGCAGCCCATGACAACAAGCGGCCAACAAGCGGTCAGCGGCTCCCGGTGAGTAGCGTGTGAGGAACCACAGCAAGATGCAGCTTGTGTCCCCAGCTCTGCCCTTCACTCCCCTCACAACACACATCAAGGGACACTCCCGACCTCAGAATGGCCTGCGGCCCATGCCGAAGCACTTCACTTTCAGAGTTTCCTGTTATGGTTTTTGCTGTATATTTTTCAGTTCAGCAGAATCAGCCTCATCTCAATCTTGTATTTCAAAGAAATTGTGTTTCGTGTGTGTGTGTGTGTGTGTGTGTGTGTGTGTGTGTGTGTGTGTGTTACTAGGGATCACAATCAGGAGTATTGTACCACTCACTGAGCCACATCTCTAGACCTTTTACATTTTGAAAGAGGGTCTCGCTAAGTTGCCCAAGCTGGCCTTGAACTTGGGATCTCCTTCCCTCAGCCTCTCAAGCAGCTGTGATTACAGGAGTGGAACCTCACACACATCACCTAAGACCTCACATGAACAGCTACGTGGGGGTCTTTCAACATCAGGCAGGCAGGTGAGCCTAGCGAGCTGCAGCCCCAGGGTTAGAAACAGCAACAGGACCCCTCCTACCTGCTTGTGCAGGACCTTCAAGAGTCCTTGGGTCAGGCCTGTGTCTGTTTTCTGGGTTGCCACAGGCATTTCGACTCTGTCCTTGATAGGAAGCGGATCTCCTTGTGACAAAGCTAAAAAATACCTGGTAACAAAAGATACAAATGAAGTTGATCGACATGGGCACCCAAGTCAGGGGCGTTCCCAAATGCTAGTGACATTTTCCGTTCCTCCGTCAGCTCTCCGACTCGGCTGTCTCTGTGTGCCTCAGCTTCTCTGTCTGCACACTCCTGGAGCTCCCTCGTTGGGTAAGGGCCCAGTGGCGGCTGAGAGTGGGCTCCCTGACACCCGCTGTTCCTGTAGCACGGGCAGCCCTTGGGACACTGGGCACAGCTCCCCTTCCTCGGCCTTGCTCTACTGGGACAGCTCTGGTTCTCATTCCTCACCACCCAGGAGCACGGTGGCCAGTGGCTTCCCTGTCCCTGCCCGCTATTCTCCCTCTAAGGTGCTCCTTCCCAAGATGCTGAGAGGCACAGAAAGAATTTGGGGAGAAGCAAGGAGATAGCTCAGCAGCTTAAGCTACTGCCTGGCAAGCACAAATCCTGAGCTCGATCCCCAGGACCAAAAACAACAAAAAGAATAAACACGCAAGAATCTGGGGCCCCAAGGCCTGGGTGGCCACAGCAGCCCATGGTGGGGTCCTCTGTGAGTCTCTCCACATAGGAAGTGGTGGCATGGCTAGGAAGGTGACACTAAGGCACCCCCAGGACCACAGATAACAGCTGAAAAGCGGGAGGAGCTTGGAGGATGAAATGCATCCCCCAGAGGACACAGGCAAAGCTATGGTGGGCAGACTAAAGAGCAACGTCACATCCTGTCCCCTTTGCCTTTTCACTTCTCAAACTTGACCCCTCATACTTGTGAGGTGACTTGAGTTCCATTTACGCTTTTATGAGTGATCTGAGGAAAATCCCAAGCCCAGGCAGCTTGGAGGAAGACCTAGGGAGCCAGCCTTGGGATGGTGCTGAGCGTGTTGTTAGGGACTGTTGCTAGGGAGCGTTGCTAGGGAGCTTGAGCACCTCTTCCAGGAAGTGACTCTTCTGAACAGATTAAAGGGCTCTCCGAGCTCACGGAGCCGTTTTGGTCCATGTTCCCAAGGCACTGGTAATTTCTGGAGATAGGTTTGGTGGTGAGGTCAGAGCATGGGTGGTCGTGCTGGTATCTTAGTGGGTACAGGTTGAGAGGCTAACATCTGTAACATACCTCCCTCTGCACCCCAACCCCACACCCATCCTGCTTTAGCTAGAAAGGCTTCTTTATTTTTTTATTAATTTGCGACAGAGCTTTGCTTCATTCTTCAGGCTGGCCTTGAACTCATGGAGATGTGTCTCAGCCTCTCCAGTACTGGGATTAGAGGTGTGAGGCACCACTCCTGCCTCCCGACATCCTGCTTGAGAAGCGAGGCCGATGAGCACTACATGTCACTGCTTTGCTGGACACCAACGCAGCCCGGTGGTGTGAGATGGCGTAAGAGGGACAGCTCAGTACACAGCTCGATGGGGCAAAGAAGGCTGGGAGAAGGCGGACGTGGCTGTGACACAGCCCACCTGAGGCTCTGCCTTGAAGAGACCTGCAGGGACGCGGGGACGCTTGCCTGGGGGTGCGCAGCAGAGTGACATACATCTGCACCCTCACTTCTGGTCTTGTCTCTATTTTGTTCTGTGCTGGGAATTGAACTCAGGACCTTGCAATCTTTTATTTATTCGGTACAGGGTCTCACTGTGCAGCTTAGACTCATAGTGATCCTCCTGCCTCAGTCTTCCCAGCACTGGAATTACAGGTGTGTGCCTGGTTTCAGCGCCCAGCGCAGCATGTCATACTGGGATCAAACCTGGGTCCTTGTGCTTACCAGGCAGGTGCTTAGACCACTGAGCCATCTCCCCAGTCCTAGGTTCTCTTCTTGTCCCTGTCCCTTGTTACCATGCTGATTCCTTGTCCATGACTGGCATGAGCCACATTCTGCCTAAAAAGCCTGTCCAAGGCCAGGTTTCATGAGTTCCTGCACTCAGAGGGTTCACCCTAACTGCGGTTCTTCCAGAACTTGCCTCTGTGGGTGACATTCTGGGCCAGGAACACAAGCACATAGCCTAGTGATTGATGCCCACTAGGGTTCCTCCTAAGCCCTAAAACTGCTCTTGAGAGAAACTAGCAGCACAGAGCTTTCAGAAAATTCCCAGCACGCCTTTCAAATTAAAGTGATGCTTAGCATAATCATCTCTAATGTGTTACCAGATATAATTGAGACTCTAAAAGGGAACGCTGAACCTAAATCTTCGGATTTTTTTAGTACAGCATAAAGCAACTTTTATAAAGATCTTACTATCTTTTATTTAGGCTTGAAAAATGGTTAAAGCCAGAGGCCATAATTATTATTATTTTTTAATGTATTTGGTGCCGTGTCTCACTATGCAGCTTGGGATTCGTCGTGATCCTCCCATTTTCAACCTCCCCAGAGCTGGGATTACAGGCATGTGCCGCCTCGCCTGGGTCTCGTTGTCACGCTCAGAGGGCCCGGGGTCAAGGCTGCACGGCATGTGGTGCCAGGTATCGAACCCAGTCCCTGAGCTTGCCTAAACAGGTGCTTAGTCCACTGAGCTACCTTGCTGGCCCTGTTTTTGTTTTTTTTAGCAAGAACCTTCAGAGAAGCTTTCAAAGGCAATTGAAGGCAGCGGGTCACAGAAGGCAGACAGTGGGCTAACAAGCGGCTCTGCTCCTCCGTTACATAACCTCCTTCCCTGACATCCCAGTCTTCATCTCTGGATCTGTGTTACTGTACACGGTCACAACTTTTCTGCAGGTTACTGATTTTAGTTTTTTACAGGGAGTTGAACTCAGGACCTTGTACTTGCCAGGCAGGCACTGTGCTGCTGAGCTGTCTCCCTAGTGGGTTACTTATTTTGGATGGGAAAATTATCCCGGAGTATGTGGACACCTCCAAAATGTAAACCACATGTATTTTTCCACCCCCTGGCGGAACTAGGAATTAAACTCAGGCCCTTGCGTTTGCCAGGGAAGCACTTATTCCACAGAGCCATCTCCCCAGCCCCATAAACCACATGTGTTAGAACAGGTAGGCATCACACTGGGCATGGTGGTGAACACCTGTAATTCTACTCTCTAGAGACAGACAGGGGAGCACCTCCAGCTCCAGAGCAGTCTGGGCTACTTGTGAGTTCAAGGCCAGCCTAGACCCGGCCTCAAAAACACTGAAAAGAGGAGGAAGCAGAGAAAGAAATGAAAGACTCTTGACCGGAGAAGTCTGCAGAGTGCAGCGCTAGAAGCTGGGGAAGGCAGGCCTTGGTCTGAGCCTGCTGAAGCTGCCCCGGGAGGCTTGGCCTCCAGAACTGTGGAGATAAACGCTGCTTCAAGTTGTGAAGTGTGGCAGTCATCTGCTGCATCAGCCGAAGGAAACTGACACACCGGATTACCTATGCAGCTCAGAGAAAGTCAGCAAACTCTGATGTCAGTTACTGAAAATATCAAAGTTACGCGTAGGTTGACTCTTGCCGCTAAGTGGGCTCTTTGTCTACGTACTGAGATGGGACAGAGAGCGTCACTGTAAAATTTTCAAGAGCGTTGGTGCTATGTTCTGTTAACATTCTTTTCTGTCTCAGGAAACTGGAGTTTAACTTGCTGTGAACTCTAGCGGCCTTGGGGTGACCACTGCAATGGCTCCCTGGGGGTTTCGGCTCTAACAAACTTTTTACCCAAAGCAATTGTTTCGCAGGCCTTAGTTCACCCGCACAACTGAACTGCCACTACTTTGTAAGTCAATGAGCATTTCTGCAATGATTTCTGGTCTCGCGGTCAAACACAGCAGTGGTTCCTGGACAGACACACAGACAGGAGAGAGGGACGCAGCCTCAGGCCCAGGTCTCAGCCCCGCTTACCCCGCAGACCACTGCAGCAGGTCGGCGGGCTGGGTGCGGATGGCAGCCTTGGTGAACTGTTTCAGGATGTCCGGAAGCTCCGGGGGAATGTGGATCTGCTGCGCGCAGAACATGGTGTCGGGAAGCGGCATCGCTGCAAAGGACGGGGACGGCCTGGGGGGACCGAGGTGTGCTGAGCGCCGGCAGGGCCTCCTCCCTCCGCGTCCCGCCCACGCGCCTCTTACCGGCTCCTCCTCCGGCTCCGGGCGAACGAGGGCAACCGCAGCGGCCGAGGCGCCCACACCGGCCGCTCTGCTCTCCCGCGCAGCCACTGTTGCGTCGCGGTATCCAGGCAACCGGGCGCGCGGGCCCCGCCGGGCTGGGCTGAGGCTCGCGCGCGGCTATGTGGCTCAGAACTCCTTCGGCGCCAAAGCGGAGCTGCGCCAGCCGGACTTTGCACGTACAAAACTCTTTGCGGCCGAAGGCGGGCAGCGAGTTCCCAGACGGCCCCTCGGCTCTCGCTCTGGCTTCCCGAGGCTCAGCGGCGGGGACGCGGACGCGGAAGCAGGAAGCGTGCAGTGCGCGCCCCGCGCGCCCTCGGAGGGTCCCGCGCCCTGCGGACGCTGGCGGCCCCCCGCGGCGCGTGCGAGCCGGTCCTCCGCAAGAGCTCAGCTCGGAAGCCAGCCGCGCAGGAAGGGTCCCTGCAGCGGGCGCTTCCCGGCCAGAGCCGGACTACTCCAGTGTTTGCCCACGAGCGGGAGGCCGAGGTCTTCGGCTCAGCAGCCGGGAAAGCCCGGGCCTGCAGGCTGGGCGCCGCGGCCGGAGTCCGGGCCGGCTCCTGAGGTCCCCTGAGCCCCTGCACCATCCGGGGAGGCTGGGACTCGGCTCCACATCGCAGTCTCCTGACCGGCGGCGGGGGGCTCTGTGAGCAGCCCACCCTGGAGAAAATGGGGCCCAATTCAATGTTTTCCTTGGGATCCACACACCTACCAGATGAGCACGTGCGCGGACACAACACACACACACACGCACGCACACGCACGCACACACGCACGCACACACACAGGTCCAAATCAGTACCACTGACAAATACTGGGAAAAAAAAAAAAAAAGTTGATGGTGGGCCGGCGATGTAGCTCAGAAGACTAAGTGCCTGGTTAGGCAAGGGCTGGGGTTCAATTCTTGGCACCCTATGCTGTATAGGCCCCGCCCCTGGGCACACTGAGTGGCAGATGGAATCCGGGAGTGGTGGCAGTCATGGCGCACGCCTGTAATCCCAGCCCTGGGGAGGCTGAGACAGGAGGACCACTACGAGTCCGAGCTGTGTAGTGAGACCCTGTATCAAATACATTAAAAACAAAAAATACAGTTGATGGTGCGAACAAAGAATCTCATACCCTTGATGGTAGGAGAGTTAATTACATTTGGGGGCACTGTGCACAAGGCAGTCTCATGGGAATTCATACTACACAAGTTCTAGCACAAGAACGAACAGTATGGGCAAAATGTTAGCCATAGTATTTTATTAAATGGGTTAACTATCTTTCAGAAAACTAAAATGCTGGCCTATCCACATAATTGAAGACATCACAGATAGAATTTTTGAATTAGTTAAAGGTGAGTGGTTTGGTTTTTTGTGGAACTGGGGATTGAACTCAGGACCCTGCAAGCGCTTATTCTACTGAGCTACCTCCCCGGCCACCTAAGCTATCTCCCCCACCCCCAAAGGTGAGTGTTGTGGTACCCAAGTGGATCATTTGAACCAAGATGGAGACCAGCCTGGACAACGGCCAGCGAAACCCCCAAAGGACTCCAGATGGCCCATACATGTTATCAGTTTCTCAGGAGGCTGAGGCAGAAGGATCTTAAATTCAAGGCCAGTCGAAGCAACATAGCAAGATTATGCCTCAAAATCCCAGATAGAAAACAAAAAGGTAGCTAGTTAATGTACTGACACAAAAAGATGTCTGTGGTGGTGCATGCCAGCGCTCTGGGCAGCTGATACGCACCACAAGGCAGACTCCAGCCTGTGCAATGTGGCAGGACCCTGTCTCAAAGTAAACCAAAAGGGCTGAGGATGTACTCCCTGGCAGGGGCCTGGATTCAACCGGGAGGAAGAGGGGGTAGGGGGACTCGCATGCAGTGTAAAGTTAAGCAGCAGGCGGTAGAACCACCTCTGTGGGTGACACCTTTGTTGTGATTCTCTGGTTGTGACCATGCAGACAGAGGCTGGAAGTGCAGTTACCTCTGGAGACTGAAATTTCAAAAAGCAGAGGACTCAAGTTCTAACCATTTTAGATAGCAGTACTGAGAAACAGGTATGTGCCAGGGACCCTTGTAGATTCTAAAAATAAATCTCGGGAACTTACATTCAAGTGAGAAAAATGTGCGAACATGTAAATAAGTAAACCACACAGTATGTTCAAAGGAATGAAAACCGCAGTAGCAGACTAGTCAGAATACCCAGCAGCGCTAAGTTCAGATTTGCCTCAGTTCAGGAAGAAGCTTGGGGAAACCGGACTGAACTCGAGGCCCAGCAAGCAGTGAGTGCAAAAGCCTGAGGGCTGGGAACACCAGGATTCAGGTCAGAGAGTAAGCCAAGGATGCTGCAGTCTTGCTGGTGCTGAACACCATGGTGACAGTCATCCCAGTGATGTCATGACAGCAGTCCATCACAGGGCTCTCTGGACGACAGGACTGAGGTGATCTGATGGGTCTTTTTTTGGCATGGCATATGGTGCCAGGGATTGAACTGAGGTCCCCTGCACTTGCCTAAGCAGGTGCTTTAGACCACTGAGGTACCTCGTCAGCTCCACCTGGAGAGTCTTAACAAGAGCAGTTCACCGTTAGAAGGAATAAAAAACAAATAAAAGGGCAGAGGCACGGAGCCCAGGAGAAAGCAACAATGTAGGGAGACCAAAGGGCTGTCCCCCAGAAGCCAGCAGCAGGGTGGAGCACAGCAGAGAATAGGGTGGTCTCCGCCTGGACGTGGAGTGTTTGAGAAGAGCTGTCGGTGGCCTTTCCAACATTTCTCATTTAGCAACTTGAATCCTGAGCTCCAAAGCTTTACCCACGGAGATGGGGTTTGAGAAGTAGCAGGTTAGGGACTGTGAGCTCTCTTGTTGCTGTGACAGTACCTTAAGGTACAGCTTTATTTGGGCTCACAGTTTTAGAAGGTTCTGCCCCTGGTCAGTGTGCTCCCCTGCTCTGAGGCCTCGGTCAGGCAGAAACCACCCGGCGGAAGTGCAGAGTGGAGGGCAGTTGCCCACATCCCGCCTCAGGAAGCAAGTGGAGAGCTCCTCAGGAAGAGGCCAGAGGCCGAGCACAGCCTTCAAGGTCCCCCACCCAAGGTCCTGGTCCTCCCGTCAGCCCCTCCAATCAGTTAAGCTGCAAACCCATCAGTGTATTATCCACTGAGGAAGTTAAAGCCTTCACGACCCAGCCACCATCTGAAAGCCCGCCTGCCAGCAACCATGCCCTTCTAGCGAGTAGCCTTTGGGCAGCGGCACGGGCAACAAGCAGGAGCCGAGAAAACCACAGGCTGTGCTTTGGAGCTAAGTGGGGATCTCGGGGAAAGGTCCATTCATGTGTGCAGTCTTGGGAAGGAGAATGGGATGGGAGTGTGTGTATCTGAGTGATTAGCAGGTTACCGGTATGGCCGAGGCCCAGCCCCTTGCCGGGTGGGGTCCCAGACTGAACCCTGGGCTTTGTAACAACTGGGTGAGGAAATGGTTTCAACGGAGAGGAAATCAGCAGTGTCAGAAGAGACAAGATGAGACCTGAGGTCTTTGCAATTTCAGTGGACTAGCACGAGCAATCCTTAACAGCAGTGGGGCTGAAAGAGAGTGAGCTAACTCTGCAGGCGAATGCTGGGAAGTGACCCCTAGCAATCCATGGAGAAAGTGAAGACTGCCAGTGGAAGCAACCACAGCAAAGGTGCATAGCGCTGGAACAACCCAGTAGAGGAGACACACTCACGACAGAACTGCAGAGCCCAGCAGCCGAGCAGGTAGAGCCCGTAGGAGCTGCACAAACATGCATGTCCAACCAGGGACAAGGCCTGCACAAGTGGGTGGCCTGTCACCACATTCATGGTGCTAGTGGTGAGCATATGGCCACAGCTACAGGTCAGAGGGCAGCGGAGGTGATAGTGTAAACTTGTGAAAGTTCTCTTTGGACTACTTCCATCTTCCCTGTAACTAGGAATAAAAATATCAAAAGTGAGGAAGGAGTGAATAAAATATGAAATAGTTCTTGCATTTTTTAGTGTATTTGGTATATGTCTCACTACACAGCTCAGACTCGTAGTGATCCTATTTCAGCGTCCCCAGAGCTGGGATCACAGGTGTGTGCCACCACACCCTGTCTTGGTGGCTGGCTAGGCGCACCTGGGCTAGGCCAGCACTGCAGTTCAGGGATTGAACCTGGGTCCTTGCACTTGAGACCACTGAGGTATCTGTGTAGCCCTGAAATAGTTCTTTTAAAACAGCAGGTATGAGTTTACATTCTTTCAATCTGCAGCATTAACCTACAGTAAGATACATAAAGTATGCAGTTTCCCAGGTTGTGACATACGTATGCACATCGACGAGAACCACGTGAAGACACTGAACACGCCATGGCCCACTCCTCCATGTCCCCTGGTCCCCACGGTTCTTCCCGTAGATTTCCGTTTCCTAGTTTATTTAGAAGAGGCCAGGCAGCACGTTTTTGGTCTTTGACAGTGACCCCTCTGAGACGTGTCTGCTCCATGTAACTGGTGTTCCTCAGGTGCGGAGCACCGAGCCACTCAGGTGCACAGCCAGGTAGCCACCTACCTGCTCCCAGTCCTCCCGGGGCACACGCTGCTCACCCGGCAAGCCGAGAGGTGCTGTGCAAAGGAAACTGCCCAGCTGCCCTCCCAAGTCACTGTGCTGCCCTCCCCACAGCACTCGAGTTTGGCTTGCTGCTCCACACCCTCACCACACAGCAGGTCAGCAGTGCTCATTTCTGCCATTTTTCTAACAGATAGAATGCTATTTCATTGTGGTTTTAATCTGCACTTTCTAGGAATTATTTCCAATGTCCTTATTTACCATCTGTAGATCCTCTTCAATAAAGTATGCATTTCAATATTTTGCCCATTTTGAAAACGGGCAGATGGTGGGCTTAATGAACTTTGGATTTTCTGTATTATTGGTGTGTGTCCTTCAAAGGAAATGTTTTGTAAATATTTTCTGCCACCATGTCCTTCCTGTTTTGTGTCTTTCAGAGTTTTCCAAATCTGATCAAGGGCAATTCATCATTTTTTTTTTCCTTTAAAAATCTCCACCTAACCCAAGATTGAATGCTTTTTTTCTTTCCTAGAAATATGGTTTTGGGCTATCCTTTTAGGACTCTAATCCACTTCAAGTTTAGTTCCTATATATGACAAAGATCTTTTTTGAATTTTATTTTTATTTATTTACTGCCATACTGGGGATTGAACTCAGGACCTTGTACTTCCCAGGCAAGTGCTTATTCTACTGAGCTATCTCCCTGGCTGTATCCTTTTGTAAAACTTTGCATGTACTCAAGTATTCATCATGTTTTCAAAGAGTCTGTAAAAACTGGCTGTTTACATGGACACTGGTATATTTGTGGATTCTCTGTCTCCAGCAGCCCCACAGCCACTGGCAGGAAGGACTTGAGTTGACTAAGTTGAAAACAAATGCAAGGATAAATGGAGATCCTGAGGAGGGAGTCTTGCTTCTCGAGGACTCGGGAAGAAGTGAACTGGCAAAGCTGGGGAGTACTGGCAAAGAAGTGAACTGGCAAAGCTGTTTTGTGGGCACGCACTGCTGCGCCCCCTTAAGCAGCTGCTTAAGTGCCTGCCTGGCAAGGGCAAGGTCCCAAGTTTGATCTCCAGTTAAAAAAAAAGAAAAAGACAGACAGACAGACAGACAGACAGACAGACAGACAGACAGACAGACAGACAAGAAACATGAAATGGCAAAGTGGAAAAACATAGTAACTCAGGCACAGCCAGGCACGTAAGGAAGACATTTTTAAAAGAGGCTTACACAAGGCAAGGTGACCCTGCTGTGCACGCATGGATCTGGGCAAGTGCCATACCAGCGGGTCAGGCTGCAGGAGGCTGGCAAAATAATGACAGGGGTGCAGCAGTGGTTGCTCACGAACAGCAAGCAGGCAGCTAGGGTACAGCAGGCGCCCTGGTCTGGCCCTCCCACATCCTCCTCCACTTCTACAAGGGTGCTGCTCACTGTGTGCTCCTCCTCACAACCAAGTTACCCCACTGAACCGTCTTGGCAGGTACGGCGTGTGGCTGGGGGCGCTCCCCTCGGCCTCTGCTCACTGGCTCTCCTATGGCTCCCGCGCACAACAAGCCGCAACAGACGGGAGGGGTGGCCAGTTTCCAAGCCTCACTGTGCAACTTCCTTTGACAAAACCCTTCCTTCCCCTTCACAGATTAAAGCTATCTATCTCCAGTTCGTAGATCATCTCCTCACCTGTAGCTAAAAAATTAAAATGCACATGATGGGGAGGGGGTGAATCATACAGGAATGCTGCAAGTTTGAAAACCCGTCAAAGGGCTGGGGAGATGGCTCAGCGGCGTAAGCGCTTGCGAGTTCAATTCTCAGGAACCCCCCCCACCAAGCCCTGTAAACCTAGAAATGACAAAAATTTCAAAAGGTTCTCTTCACTGGGGGGTATGGGAGGAAAAAAAGACCTCAACCACTTCTACAGACACATGGCCAACCACACGAAGTTTCTGCTTCATGGACTTTATCAGCCTCCATCTAAAAGGAGCCCAGGGAAGCATTCCCCCTAAGTGGAAAGGACACAGGAAACAGGAGGCTCTTGCCTAGGGCCAGCAGGGGCACTGGCTGGAAAGTACAGGAGGGCTACAGTTCAGGCGGCTGGAAAACTAAATAAATGTGTTCTCTACAGTCTTATTTCTAGATGTATTTAGTATACGTGCTGCCGAAAGGAGCACAGACGCATCTCGAGCAGGAGGGGCGACACCACGTGCAACTACTTCTATTTCTTACATTATTAAAAACATTATTCGTTATCTACGTATGCTGACCAACAGTACACATTCCCTCTGCTTTGTCTGGGAGGCAGGCTCTCTCTGTGTTGCCTAGGCTACCGAACCCTGAACTTGGACTACAGCATCCCGCGGCGGCCTCGGCATGCCCAACAGCTGGGACTACAGATGCACACCAACACACCTAGCTTCTCATTCTGTAACTTTAAGACAATCTTGTCACAAACCCCCCCAAAAAAACCAAACTAGGCTATAACTAACATCCACTTTATTCAGTTCTGTTCTATCAACTCAGAAGGCAACAAATGACCACATAAAAAAGGGGAACATTTTTAATGTATACATATAAAATTGGTCTAGGTATCTAAGATGTTTGATTTAATAAAAAAATTGAAATCCCAACTGTATAATTCCACCTAGCTTCTACCAGGCCTTCTAGGCCTTAGTTATTACACCTTCTTCTACAGTGTTTTATTACTTTCATGACTACAAAATGAGGCACTCATACAAAATAGACAGGAATACATATATTTATGTCATACTGACACTCAAGATATCAGGGATACTTGAAAGAAGCCCTTGTGATGGTTGTGTAAAAACCTGACCCAACAGCAGTAAGCTGGAAGGCAAGCATGAGACTGACAGGGCACGGGAAGCAGGAAGACACAAGACAGCCTGGCCCTCAAGAGTCTCCCCCACAAGGCTAACACAGCACTTCAGTGGTGAGACACATTAGCTTGTCTTCTCTTGATATAACCAAGAAACACTCTGAGGGAGGATTTTAAACATAAGTGAATTTTACAGTGTAAAAACAGTAAGCATAGAGTTTAATATTTTGAATTCTGAAAATTAAAATAAGTGACTAACTTTTAAAAAAGTATCAGTGCTCTTTTGGCACTGGTCTCCTCTGTGTGACTGCGAATACAATATAGAAATTTCCAGTGTTTTTTTGTTTTTAAAAGTCATTAATTCAACTTAAATTTAAAAATTACACTTTGACAGTGTAATACTAATAGAATAACACATCTGTTAATAACAAATTCTTTGAGGGAAAGTTATCACTTGTATGAGGGAAAGAAAAAAACACAAGACAAGTTTCCACAGTAACAACCGCTGTATTACATGTCGAAATAAAAACTGCTTGCTTACATCTGGAATAAAGATGTCTCATCTTCTTTGCTTCTCCAGAGGACAAGGGAGAGAGGGGTGGGCTAAAAACATTGAGCTTCTTACAGGCCAGCTACACACAAACTTCACATTGGCGTTCTTCTTCAGTTTCATCTCAGCTATTAGCACGTCACAGTTCAGAAACAAACATAATTTGCTAATAATGAACAAATGAACACCTCAAACTATGACCACGTGATAACTGGCCATATAAAGACCAACCTCAAATGGTGATTTGTCTTCAACATAAATAGTAAAAATAAAGCAACAAGGTCATCTTCCTTGAAGACTTTTAGCTCAATGTAAAATAATGGAAAACTATACAACAATTAAAAAAACAAAACTATGTGAAGGGCAGCAAAACTAATACTTTACGAACTGCGGGTTTAAAAAGTAACTACTGATTAATAATGAAACCCAGATGGCTACCCAAGCAAATACACCAGGGCTCCTTTCCTTAGGATTTATCTCACTGCAAACAGAGGACAAAGCACATCTATCTGAAGGGGAGCGATGTCTTCAGAAAGACAATATAAAATTATCTGCCAGTGAAATAAAACAAGAGCAAGTTTTGGCCATGCGCACACGTGTGTGCACACATACACAATTTTTTACATTTTTAAATAACACATAAAATTCATTTAAAATTTTCATAGGATTGAAAAATTTTAAGCTTTTGTGGTATCACCTAGATCTGTTAAAATAACGTATTTCTAAAGACTTTAAATCATGTCTACAAATTTTCTGAAAATTTAATAGAAACCTAAATTAATACAATCAACCTATAAGCCCAATTCTGTACTTTTCTCATAAAAAGAACTTATGTAGCCATACACCATGACAGATGGCATTATGCTTTCAAATGCTACAAATATTTTACAGTAGGACTGTATTTCTCAATATAGGTATAGCAAAAAAGAGAAAGGGCTACTACAAAGTGCCTGAGAGTGTCAACACTGAACCCTATGGCAAGCATTTTATACTGATATTTTAAAATAATTTTAAAGTATTTCCTTACCAATTAGGGAAAAACTACGGAGAAATAAAAACTATCAGAACATGTTGCTCTTGATTTTGGTAGCTTATGTTTGGCTGACATTCATATTTTTAAAACATTCTGACTTTAATCTATGGGTTTTAATACTGTATGGAAATTTGTATAGTTTCTAATGACTGTCCATTTCTATGAGAATTTCTAAACTGTCACTCAAAAGTAAATACTACCCTTACAATATACCATTAGTATTAAATACTTGATCATATAACCAACCATTCTATTCGTCCAAACTTTGAACTGAACGTTTTGGTTATAAGGGAAAATCAAGTTTGTAAGTGTTCAGTTCTCTGAGATGTTCTATAGCATGTTTGTAATAAAATACATTCCTATGTGAAAAGGCCAGCTCAGGCAGCTTCCTTTGCAGTTTTATTCTGTAAACAGAAAGCTCTGGAAACATTGAGACTTACTGATGAACATGGAGGAGAAATGCGCTCACCGATCCTCTCCCAGCAATGACCTGGCTAGCAGGAGCAGGCATTCTACGCAGGATCCTGCAATGCTGGCAATCCAAGACCACAACCGCACCTGCTTGACAAGCGCCTCGGCTGCATCTGACCCCCAGGGAGATGCAGTGTCGCTGGTGATGTTACTCCCTAAGATTTATGATCTTGCACAACACTTTCAGCCAAAAAGTAAGAGTTGTGTGGAAGGGGGATATAAGCATGAATGAAAATCTTCATTTGCACTTTTTTTTTTTTTTTTTTTTTTTTCTCCCCAGCATGAACATGCCCCTAACAAGCACAAAAATCCAACTCCCAATGCTGATCACTAGGAATATTAAATTATCAAAAATAAAAATAATCTCACCTAGCACAAGATACTATACAATATTACAAACACAGACACATGAAAAAAATCAGGCAGTAGAAAATGTACAACAGCTTTGGTGTTATACAAAATAATTTCCAAAAACAACAGTGAAGCACACAGTTCATGTTTTCTTACCAGACCCTTCACTGCTGACGGCTCTCTCTGCTTCCTCTTGGCGCCCGTGAGGTGGAACAGCCCAGACAGACAGAACAGACAGTTACTGAGTGGGAACTGCTAGGAACACCATGAGCTGCGCTCCCCAGCAGCTCTGAAGTCTCGCCTGTGCTACTGCTCTGTGGCATGATTCCTGTCGAGATCACAGCAGGTCCAAAATAAAGTGACAACTAGATTTAATAAATTAATATACATTTGTTTGTTTAAAGATGTACAATGCACATTCTGTTTAATCCAAGGTTTTAGGGGATCAAGGAGCTTCTATGTACACATATACAGAACTCAGACAGCAGTGATGTCAGCAGATGCAGGGTGGAGCAGCGGAGCTGTACGAGCTGCCCTCTGAATGCTGAGGGTACAAGTCAAGTACGGTTAACTTAAAAACAGCGCTGAGAGATCACGGGGACCCTCCAAGCGAGAAGTCCACAAAGAGGGCGTGTAAAGGCAAGGGCAGGGCCGAGGAGCTGGGGCAAGCACTTCACTCTTGGGACGGCGGTGGAGCGGGCGCAGAGGTGCCCTGCTTGCCAGACTTCCGCTCATAGTTCACCAGGCGCTGCCCCACAAGGTACCTAGGTGGGAAACACAGGGCGGTCACGCTCTTGCCCAACGTTCTGCAGCAGGGTCACTTTTCATGTGACCCACATCATCATACGCCTACTAAACCTCTCAGTCATTAGGAAGCTGAATGAGGGGCCTAGGAGGAACAGACGCTGGAAGTGAGTGGGTTCGCAGAAGACGCAGAGTGCGCCTGGTGGCTGCTGGATGCCCGATGCTGTGCAGCGAGCGTGGCACGTACTGCGTCGGTGGGTCAGGCAGCCACACGACCTCAGAGCCCTGGAGCACAGACGAGGCACGGCAAATGACCACAGGGGAGGGAGCTGTAGGGTTCACAGCTTAGAACCCAGCTCTGTGGCACAATCTGAGCAAAGAGACTAGAAACACGAACGTCAGGCTGGGCAAGGGTGCAGCAAGATCTGTAGAGCAGTGCAGGCAGCACGTAGCCACCGAAGGTGACACAGTGGCAGCAGGAAACAGGTGGGAAGGCTGCTCGTGGCCAGGAGCTGATTTCCTCATCAGTGACTGAGGGGCGCAGTGCCACAGCACAAGGTTGCTGTGAGAAAGGGAAACGGCCAGTCCAGGACCGTGCCTAAGTGTCCTGCACGGCAACCTCTGCTGCTCACCCCCGCAGGTGCTGCCAGTTCCCAAACCCAGCTTCTCCGCTGGTGCGGCAGCCTCAGGAGCGATCTGGCCGCCTCTGACCAGCTGCTTCCTGGATCACTATGCGTAAAGTGCTTTTAGATCCATGACTTCACTGTGAGTTCACTCTCTTTTCACCGATTCTTTTTCTTTATTTTAATAGCGCAACTTACATATTTCACATGGGCAAAAAATTAGTATCATTTATAGTATCTTAAGATAAACTGCCTTTGTTTTTAATCTATGTATTTAGTACAGGGTCTCACTACGCAGCTCGGACTCACAGAGCTGGGATTACAGGTGTGCACCACCACGTCCAAGCTTGGTGGCCAGCTCCACACGCCCAGGGCAGGGCCAGCATGGCATATGGTGCTGGGGATCGCAACTTGGTCCCTGCACTTGCCTAAGTAGGCACTTACTCCGCTAAGCTATCTTACCAGCCCAATGAACTGCCTTTGAATGGGAACTTCCTTTTCAGTATTTCATAACTAGAAAACTTACTACTGTGGAAAATGAAGACTGCTTAGACCAAATTGGGGTTGGGGGTAGAGGAGAGGGCCTGTCATACACTGCCCGTAAGGCAGGGGAGGAGGCGCCATATTCTCTTTAGGCATCATTTAGGCACTGAAGCTTTGGCAGAACAACTTCAATGCTGTAAGAATCATGCGTTTTGCTAGCAGTGACAGAGCTCCTGGGCCCGCTAATTCTTTTCTTGAAGTTATCGACCTCGCCTCAGTGTTCCCTCAGAAACCAGTATAACCCAGGATTTCACAATGTTTCCAAACAGTGATGATATCTGACACAATACACATGGTGCAACCCAGCACATTAGCAACAACAGACACTGTAAGACGTTCTAAGGATGTGCGCCACACTGTGGGAAGGAAAAAACCCAAGGGCATACAAAATTTACAGAGAACAAAAATATTAATCTCTCCAAAACCAAACGTAATCCAGTGACAGAGAAGTGAGAGTGTAAACCCCAGCCTAACCCTCCTGATCACCTACCTTTTCCTGTTCCCGGCCAGAGCAAAACCTAGGGATCAACACTACGCTGCGAAGCAGCCCAAGAGCAGGCAAGTCCTACCAAGAAGAGTGTGCTGGGGGGCCGGGGAGACGGCTCAGTGGAATAAGTGCTTCCCTGGCAAGCACAAGGGCCTGAGTTCAATCCCTGGTTCCGCCAAAAAAAAAAAAAGAGTGTGCTGGGCTTAGGAGAAAGGACTGCAACAGGCCACTGGGCCTGGACCTGTGCTGGAGGCCGAGAAGGGAGCCTGGGTGGAGCAGAGAGGCAGAGGGACTCCGGGGGAGCCAGTCTTGTTTGCAGCTCCACATGCACTCCTCCTCATCCTCAGTGAAGACAAGCCACACAACATGAGCCCGCTGTCCTCACTGGAAACGGCCCACACTCTTCAGAGCCACGGTTCTCCCTACTCCCAGCATACCTGTGCACCAGGAGAACACGTGGAAAAGCTTTGGGCACTTAATTTCTTTATTTTTATTTTTTTTTCTAATATGCATATTTTATATCAGTCATTTATTTATGTATTTATTTATTTTTGGCAGAACCAGGGATTGAACTCAGGCCCTTGAGCTTGCTAGGGAAACGCTTATTCCACTGAGCCATCTCCCCAGCCCCCCTTAATTTCTCTTTTAAAAACAGGCTTCTTGGACTGTGGCATTAGCTCAGTGTGCCCTGGACTTGGTCCACAGGACCTCCACAGTAAATAAAGTGGCTACATGATTTACTCTCCTGAAATGGCATCAGAGTGAAGGGGCACAGCCCACAATGACACAATGGCCCTGGAACTGAGTAGACAGTTTCATTCTCTGCTGGCCATTGCCAGTGCCCAGCACACAGCATTCTGTCAGGACACTGAAGTTCCTCAGCTGTTATCCAGGAAGGTGTTCGCCTTGGCTCTACTCTTCCCACCCAGGCCAGGTGGCACAGAGGACCCGTGACACCTCTGCAGGCCCTCAGAGCCTCAGTGCTGTGTCAGAGTGACATGGCCACCCCGGGTGAGCCAGGCTTATGCTGGGGCTGCTAGCTGTACCTGAAGCTATGGAGTACATTGTCCATCCGAAACACAAGTGCAGACCGAGAAGCCATGTAGAATACACACTAATAACTCCTCCTCCTCAAATCTGTCTCCTCCAGCAACAAGCATGGGAATGCCACACTCCTCGCTGCGCAAGAGCCCAGGGCCCACTCCCCTCGACATCTCACAGCCAGCAGTCAGCAGAGCCTGCTAAGCTCTCTCAGCACCAATCCAAGTAGGAGCCACTGCCCACCTGTGACGGACGGCCACACCTCAATAAAAGCAGCTCAACCAGTGAGGCTCTTCTACACTTACTTGTCATTTTTAATATGTTCATAAAGGCGCTTAAACTGGCGGACCTGGAAGGACAGGATTCCCATCAATACCACAACCATCAGTAAAAATGGATAAATCCGCCGGTGGACTAAGTTTTGCATTTCGGCAGTTACACCTGTAAAACCAAAAAAGAAACCTTAAGTGTTCTGTTGCCAGGTCTGGCTGCGGGGGTGTATGTGGCTCTAAAAGGTGGTGGACTGCTTGAAGGTGGGGCCTTGTCAGAAAGAATGAGGTCATAGCAGCCTCACTGGGAAGGTGTCCATACTCAAGTCCAAGTGGGGGAAGGAGCCGAGCCTGCCCCCACCTCTCCCTGGCTTCGTGTCTTGTCATGGGATCCCTTCCAAGTGCTGCCAGGATGAAGACAGCACCCACATGAGGCTCCCCCACTGGGATGTTCAGCCTTCAGCCAGTGGGCTCAATCTCTGCCCTTTGTAAATACCCAAAAGAGACAGGATCTTTCTATATAGCCAAGGCTGGCTTCAAATTCTTGACAATCCTTCTGCTTCACCCAAGTGCTGGAATTACAGGCATATGCCATCACACCCAGCAAGAACAGAAAGATTTTTTTAGGTAATTTTGAAAATATACTGGTTTTAAAGTCCTGTAAGGAATCTTCAGTAGCAATGAATACTATAACTAGATATTAAGTGTCACAACTTAGCACCTCCCTTTTAGTTTCTCTTTTATACTAAGAATACTTTATAAAATATAGCAACATTCTTACTTAATTTTTAAAATATAAAAAAATCACAGAACTTCTAGTGAGAAAACTCAAAGAAAATCTGGTCCTGCTTATTTTGGGAAGAATATAAATGTCAATACCTCAGCATCAGCTCTCTCTCTCTCTCTCTCTCTCTCTCTCTCTCTCTCTCTCTCTCACACACACACACACACACATACACAGAGACAGAGACAGAGAGAGAGAGACAGACAGAGAGACAGACAGACAGCTGAAAATTAAGATTCTTCTACTCTTACCCTAAGTAGTAAAATCTAAAAAAAGAACTATGAAATCAGAAATCACCGTTCTTTATTTCTGGTTTTCTTTAGACAGGGCCTTGCTATGTTACACAGTTCAGGCTAGCCTTGAACTCATGATGATCCTACTACTCAGTGCTGGGAGTGCAGTCATGTGCCACGATGCTCAGCTGTTTCATATTCACAGATAAAGGTTCTGGAGTCCCGACGGCCTTTGTGCCAAAGTGACAGACAGGACAGTAACACCATGTATGCAGTGAGGCTCCCGGGCTAGCGTGACCCACCTAGTAGAGGAACAACACCAGAAGCAAGGACGTAAGGTACACACAGGGACAGCAGGAGCACGGAGATCACTGGGGCCGCCAGTTTACGTATGATGTAGTGAAGGTCGATGTTCCGGATACCATTTGCATAGACCTAAACATTAAAAAACAATTAGAAAAGAGACACTAGACAAACACCCTCCAGGTGACAGAGGGCTCTGTGCTGAAGCCAGGCCACAGGGAATGGAATCTGTCGGCCCAAAAGGGCTAAAACTCGTTATTTTTCCTAAGGCAAACTCTGGATTACACATTTAGGCCTTGGATCTAAAAATTTAAAAGGAAATGCATTTCTTATTAACACTTCCCAGTTAACCCCACATGACAAAAGGAGACAGCACTCACCCAGAGTTGTAATGTATACCCTCCCTGCACTCTCTGCCAGATAACATTCAGTAGTTGAATACTGCATAATTTGAATTGTTAGCACTTCTGTAAGAATGGTGTTACAGCTTAAAATTACACTTATTTTACATGAATGTGACATGAAAACAGGAAGCATGTGTATGAAGAGTTGATAAAAGTTATTTTATGTAGTAAAATTACATGGAAGCATTAAAATTAAAAATTACCAAGAAAGAATTCTAAAGTGAATATTGAAAAAATCCAAGTAATTGCTAAAATATTTCTGTCATCCAGAAAATTTACTAAACATACAAATGTACTGGAGCACAGTGGGTGAACCCTACAAGCAGGACGACTGCTAGAGCAGAGGGCCCGTGGGAGGGAGGACGCGGGTCCTGCTCTCTCCCTTCCCGCCAGCTCCTCAGCACCAGAATCACCCACAGCTGCGATGTGCCGGGACCCAAGCCACCCATCACCTCCAGAACTCCTGGCTCTGCAGCCACGGTGCCACGGAGCCATGGGCTCCAGGCGCAGGCGCAGGGCTGACCACTTGCGTGCACTAAGAGAACTTCCCTGTCCCACAACAGGCAGTGCAGCCCCTAGCACCACAGACCCACAGGGCTCTGCTTGTCTGACACGGAGCAGAGAGGCTAGGAGCTGCAGCGGAATACATTCTTTAGACAACCAACACTCTCACGCTGGCTACTTGAAACAGACATTCGAAAATGAACCATGACGCCACCTAGTTTTACTCTAAGGACAGAAGTACAACCTACTTTTTTCACCACAATGACCAAATTATCTGATAGTCTCCGAATACCATAACAGTCAGTTGCTACACAGCTAGACTTTCCCTAAAACAACTCTGACATTTTTATTCTTCGTTCCTTGTCTTTTTTCTGCGTACTGCATACCTTGTATTACCGACTCTGAAACATGGGTGCACACTACTGTATCTGAGCTCTTGCCCTAGAAGCAGCACCGTTTTTACATCTACTTGAACAAGGTTCTAGGTACTTTAAGCTACTGGTCAACCTCCAGATGAGACTTAAAAATGGATGAGACAGGGTCTACCATGTAAACCAGGCTGGCCATGATCTAGCCCAAGTCAGCCCTGACCTTGCAATACTACAATTTCAAAGAAGCGATGGGATTACAAGTGGGCACCACTGGGCCTAGAGTGGATAATAACTCCGGTGATTAGAGTGCAGAAGACTCCACCCCTGGATGTCTTCTTGGCATAAGGACTTTGAGCTAAAGACAACTGGAAAGCAGGAAAGCCCCTGTTCATCCTCCACCTGCCTAATGGCAGGACAAAGGTTCAGAGGGAGAGGGCAGCCTACTATCTTCCCCTTGCAAGGGAGGACAAAGAGCTAATTACTAAAGGGCACGTCCTCCTTATTGGCCCGGAGACAGCCACAAAAAGCTGCATTAATAGCCTTTCCTAGCTAGCGTCTGCTGCTGTTCATTTGCCTTTCCCCAAGATGCTGCTCCTACAGTCTCAAAATCTATTTCCACTGGCTTGTTACATCTCTAAAGATTTCCCATTCTTTGTTGAAACCATTACATAAAAGTGCAATTCAAAACCACCTCTGCAAGAGTTATTCATTCCCATGGCATAAATGTTCTTCTCTCCCCTACAGGGGTAAAGCAAAGCTGTACAGTAAAAGCATCCATTATTAGGAGGCAGCACACTTCTGCAGTCCCAGCTAGACGGGAGGCTGAGACAGGAGTACTGAGTTCAAAGCCAGCACGGGCAATTCATCAAGATACTATCTCCAAATTGGGAAAAAAACAAACCCTTTAAAGGGCTGGGGAAGCAGCTCAGTGGTAGAGCACTTGCTGAGCACATGTGAGATCGTGGGTTCAACCTGTACGCGGGCGTAACAGAATACAGAGAAAACTAAGGTTTTTACGACAGCAGTGAAACACTATCACTGCCCGATTCTGATATAACTTTCTCTGAAAGCTTACTTGCTTACCTGTTCGATTACAGTTTTCAGCCACCACTGAGGACCCATCAATGTAATAGCTGCAATAATTTTGGCATGCAGGACTCCAAGTGCCCAGTCCTAGGGTAATAAAAAAAATAATTTTGTGTTTTTTAAACAATAAACCTAGCAGAGGGGCTATAAAATTTTCATTATTTCTCATCGAAACAGAAATTCTTTGGGATGGCTTTAGAGAAGACTGATATATACTGGAAAGTTTGGGAATTTCTTTTTCCAAAAAGTTTTATATTCTTATCAAAAATCATTCCTTTATCTTTTAGAAGTCTACATCATTGATGAAAATCTCAATAAGCAAAATAAACACCCTGATTTTAACTCATCAAACTGTTCTTGGGCCGCTTTATTGGTTCTGACTGAGCTGCTTTCTGTGAGAAGACGACTGTGGATCAAGGAGTTGCCTGAGACAGCTGTCTCGCAGGGAGCCCAGAATGGAAGCACTTGTGCCGTTCTCCTGCCAAGCAGTTCCCACAGCCCCAGTGCTGTCCACTCCCAGTCCCCCACATCTCCAGCTCTTCCTGGTGGCCTTGCCCCTGGCTGGCCAGCCTCTCTACACCAGCTCCCAGTGACATCTGCAGTCCACCTCCACCAGCTCAACTCTAAATATAAGTCAGACCCAGTTAGAGACTTTCCTGCTTATAACCTTGAAGTCATCAGCATACACAGAGCACTTTATAAGCTGATCTATGTTGCATGTGTCAACTTTAGTACATACAGTATTTCTAAAGAATTGATCAGCTTATAAAGTGCTCTGTGTGTGCTGATGACTTCAAGGTTATATCTTCTTTTGTTTTGTTTTGTTTTGTTTTGTTTTTTTTGGCTGGCTCAGGCTGCCTTAAGGGCGGGTCTGGTAAGGCATGTGGAGCTGGTGATCGAACCAGGGTCCCCTGCGCCTGATTGGGTTTGCCTGAGCAGGTGCTTAAACAACTGAGCTAACCCACAGGTCGCTTTCTTTTCAGTTTCTCTCTCATCAAATCTGGCAAACTTTTTCAACCTACACAGTAAGATCTATTTTTTTCTTTTTCTTTTTTTTTTTTGCGGAACCGGGGATTGAACTCAGACCCTTGCGCTTGCTAGGCAAGCACTTATTCTACTGAGCCATCTCCCGGGCCCCAAGATCTATCTTTAATCCAGCTAAGATTTCCCCTGGTTTTGTCTCAATACGCCTTCTTACTTTTCTCTTCCAACACCTGTTATTGGTAGATTGGGATTCCTAGATGTATCTTTACCCCAACAAGCAAGATACTTCTCTAAGATACTTCGCTTCCCCTCAATTTTTTCTCCTTCAGTTTTGCTGTGTTCTGCACCGGCCTCCAGGCCTCCAACCTGAGCCTCAGTGGCAGGTGTTCTTGCCTTTATTCACCCACTGCTTCTTGGAGTCCACGCTACGCTACTCCACAATGCGTTCCGCTGTGTGTGAGAGCATGCACACTTACTGGACACAGCTGCCCAAGTGCATTCTTCTAGCAGCTCGAAGCTCTTCACGTTGCTCTACTACCATCAAGGCATATGTTTTGCTTGCTCTGCCTAATCTATTTTTCTGTGGCTACTCAGCTGTTCTTTGCCAAAGCATTTGTCCTTTTCTTCTGTAACCTGAAAGGGGCTCAGGGTCTTACTGAGACTATCAGTTTTTTGCTTCTTCAGACCTTCAAAGGAGACAAGCCGAGACTACAAAGTGAACTCAAGGCCAGTTTGAACTATACAGAGAGACCCTGTTGGGAGAGGGTGGGGGAGGGGACGGAAAAAGAGGAGGGGGAGAAGGGAGGAGGGAGGGAAGAGAAGGCACGGGAGGAGGGGAGAGGCCAGGGGACGGGAGAGGGAGACAGAACATAAGGAAGGAGGACTTTGTTTTAAGCCAGGCTCTATTAGCAGAATAACCCATAGCTGATTATGTGATAAAACAAACAGAAAATAACCCTCATGATAATGAAGCAGCAGCTAATCATGTTAGGGAAAGGGAGTTTAGTTAAAGCTCACGTTCTGCCTGTCCAGACATGATTACAGAGGTTGGTATTGTTCTTGTCCTGTTTTATCTTCCTCTAATATAAAGCAGCCTTCTATGACACTGTGGGTCTGTGAAACACTTGTACCCGGCAGGACTCCCTGACCTGGCTGCTGGGAGGAGGACAGCTCCTCGGCACACTTCTGCCCTCTGGCAGTACTACTCGGCATGCCTAACCTAAGGAGGTGCACCAAATTTTCACCTCATCTAGGGTATTATGGTTGATGACTATGATGTCATGATTCCCTATGAAAGCGATATTACTTGGTAAAGTAGCATTGTGCCACTAGGCAAATAACCACTTCTCTTTTGTACTAGTGTCAAAATACATGAAATTCTTCTCCAGTTAGGCAGCAGGGACTACAGATTCCTTTCCCTGGAACCTGGGCCATTCTGTTACTTGCTTTTATCCAGCAAGACAGAGGACAATGTGATGCTGCGTGCTCCTGAGGTGAGGTGAGAATGGCGATGCCTGGTCTAGCTTTTGTAGGGACGCTCATCTCCTCAAACTGCCCGACCACTAGAGGTTCCAGAAGCTGTGAAGAAAGAGGCCTTCGGTGGGTACCATGCCATGGGCATCACCTCTCATGAAAGGAGGCCAACTCCGATGACTCCAGACACAGCTGGTAAATCACTGCCAGGCACAGAACTTCCCAGGGAAGGCTCCAGATATAGACCAGAGACAAACTAACAAACCCTCTTAATTTATGACCCACAGACTTTGGGGACAAGATCGCTATTTTAAGCCATGAAGTGGGTAACTTGTTAAATAGCAAGAGTAACTGAAAACCCGTCAACCTTTCACCTTATAGGTTCAAATCCATGGACAATCTTTGCTATAATTATTTTTGAAGTGTTACAAAGTAATGGTTTTCTAATTCTGTTAATAAAAAAAATTTTAAAAAAAAAGCCAGGCCAGGCAATTTAGTGAGACCCTGTCTCAAATTGAAAAATAAAAATAAAAAAAGAAAGGCTGACTGTACCTTAGCAGTAAAGCACTTGCATAGTATATACAAGGCTCTGGGTTCAATCCCACTACTATAAAATAAATAAATATCTAATTCTGTTAATCCCTCTATGTTAACTAGTGTTTTTATTTTTTAAAAGTTTCTAAAGTTCCTAATGCTATCTGACTACCCTGTAATACAAAACTTACTGGAAGCCCTAAGATGTGCTTAGTTACCTAAGAAGGGTATTGCTTAAACAAGTTTACAAGTCTTTCCGAAACAGAACAAAATTAAGGAGTCTTTCTAAATCAACTACTAAAATTCTTTCAAATAGTAAGGACTTGTTTTGAGCCTAAATACTTAACAAAGGAGTACGAGCGAGAGGCATTTACCTGCCATGGATAGAAAAGAGGCGTCTGATCCAAAGGAACTCGCAGGGGGGCGACAATGACCAACTCGAACAAGAGCCCCAGAAGAAGCGGGACAGCCCCAGCCAGCAGCACCGCCACGACCACGGTCTTCACGACCTGTGGGGACATGGAGAACACTCACCACAGACGCTGTCCTGACCCCAGCGCACCCTCACTCTTTCTGCGCTTACCTTTTCCTTGGACCTGACGCCTAGCAGCGCTGATTTTACTACATTACACCTTTTCGTATTACATGCTTAAATAAAATTTCTTGACTACATAACTAGTAGAGCTTTATACTGAGAATCTGAAATTTCTAGGAACTGTTACTTCAAAATAGACTACAGAGAGTGCATTTTACTATCCTAACCAGGCAGCAGTATTTTCCTCATGATTCCACTCTCAGAATTCGGTGCCTATTTGTAATAGGGAGGCCGACACCAGGGCTGACCTGTACCTGTACATGGGAAAGGAAAGGGCTCAGCACAGCCTCAAGGTAATCCATCAGCCAGACCAAATCAGCTGCCTTTAAAACAAACTGGTCCAACAGAACTTACTACAATGACAGAAATCTGTATCTGCTTACTCAGTATTCTGGCCATTTAACAACAGAGGCTAGTACATGAGACACTGTAGCTCTAGAATTCAGATTAAGCAATGTTACGTTTGTGTCTAGGTGTCCCCACAAAGCCTCTCGCAGTTATGGGGTGGACTCGAGAGTCCGTAATTAATTCACCATCCAGTGCACCATCCATTACACTATAGACATGTATCAAACGATCATATGTTATCCCTTTGATCTGTATAATAAAACCAAAACATAAAACTTATACATATTAAAAGGCAGATTTTAAAGGCTGGCTAGAAAGCTCAGCTGATTAAAGTACCGCTTAGGCAGACATAGGGGCTAGGGTTTGGGCCCAGGCCTGCTCCGTTAGGCCTGCCCCTGGGGCGCACTGAGATGCTAACTGAGACTGGGCGTGGTGGTACAAGCCTGTAATCCCAGCACTTGGGAGGCTTAAAACAGGAGGATCACTATGAGTCTGATCTGTGTAGTGAGACCCTACAGACCCTGTACGAAATACAAAAAAAGGGGCCGATTTTATACTTTTCATTCTATTTTAGTATTCACTGGATAAACTTCAATTGAACTCAAAATATAAATTCAGACATAAAAGTTAGAGGTGATTATACAAATGGAAAGGCATAAAAAGTGACCTCAACACTCTTTGGAAACTACTGGCATAACAGGGTAACAAAACAGAAGTGAAAACGAAGTTAAAGGAGGGAATGATTGGAAGAACATTCACTACTCCAATCAGGTCAGCACCTACCATGAGAGCCCACTCTCTCACTTTCTGGAAGATCACTCTGCGCCCCTGAGGCATCCAGGCCACCAGCACCGTCACAGCCCGGATGGTGAGCCAGCACACATAGAGACCACAAGCAGCTGTGTAGAGCTCGTGGATCTTGGCAGTGCCCGTCCAGAATGACATGAGCCAACGGCCAGCAAATACTGCAAATGGAAAGGTTGATGAGCTGTCCAGCTAGCCAAAAAGAACTGGAACCCTGATGTCCTAAGAGCAATCTCACGGTACCCAAACAACTGAAAACCATACTCTTATTAGAAAGTACAATGATTTCATTCATGTATACAACTTTACACAGGACGTGCTCAGGAAAACCCTTTGGAGATGTGCGCTCTGATGAGTCACAAGTACTTATTCTTTCCAGCCTGCCAAGGCTTGAAGGGATTGGTGCTTGCACTGTTTTGATCATCAGCTGAAATAATTACGCACATAATGGGATCACGGCAGGAAATGTCTTTTCTACTATTTGTGCTGTTAACCCTTCTCCCGGTTTAGGAAGATTGCAAAGAATATAATTTTTCCAAGTGGCTCAATCATTAATACAAAAAACTAAAGCTTATTTTAACAGAATGGGTATATTTTAAATCACAATAATCAAAGAATGCCTGAAGAACTGGGAAAATTAAGAACATCTAAATGTACTAGAATGTATGACACAGATTAAGAACTGCCTAAGAAACATTAGAAATAAACTTCACAGTATATCCACATAATCTCAGGTATGATCATTTATATAAATAATTTTTTTTTCCCCCAGAACCGGGGATTGAACTCAGGCCCTTGAGCTTGCCAGGGGCGCACTTATTCCACTGAACCATCTCCCAGGACCCCAATTGATTAAATTCTTTATCAGAATACTTCTCAATAAAGTTAGAAAGAACAAGTCTAACTTGTAGTATATTTTTTCCTCTACAAATTGCCTTCCCAACCTGGTGGTGGCATTTTTAAATACCTACAAAAAGCTGGTGACTGTACTACTTTCCATACACTATCTGATAATCCTCCAAAGTACCATCTCCCCATGTAGACACATTCTCCATTTTAAAGACTAAGAAATTTGGCTTGGACGGATATGGCAGCACACACCTGTAATCCTAGCACCCGGGAGGTTTGAGACAGGGGGACTGTACCAAATTCAAGGCCACCCTGGGTTACAAAGGGAGTTTAAGGCCAGCCTGAATTGCATAGTGAAGGCCTGTCTCAAAAAGACAATTAAAATAAAAAGAAAGGCAGGCAGGCAGGGAGGAATGACTGGGATCAGTAACAGAACCAAATACAGGCCAGAAATCAGCTGAATTTGAAGGCATGTCTGTGTAACAGGCCACACCCTTAACCACAGAGCCACACGACCTCCAAATCAAACTCAACTAGCTTCATTGTCAGGCCTTACAAACTTCAATGCTTTGCTGCCACTACTCCTCCCATTCGCTCTTCCTTTTTTGCTGCTCTGCTGCCATGAACTGCTGCCATCTGCCATGTGCCACTCTGCCTTGGAGCCAGCTGAGAAGGGACTGAAACCTGCACTAACTGTAAGCTAAATGTTATAACCCGACATATGCGCCACCATCCTGCTCTGTATGCGCCCTTCTAAACCCTGTAACTTTCCACTGTGCCCCGCTCTCTACTTGAGAACCTGCAGTTGGGCCTTTCTCACGCTGTCCTCCATGCACACTCGAATCTAGTTCCAGCCCAATGTCCTGTTCTTGCCCTCGTTCCCAGCTACAAGTGTACCCACCACTGTATCTGTTATTATTCATTAGAAACAGGTTAATTTTTCAACTGCAGGCCCTTGACGTCCCTCCTTTGTGGTTTATCAGCTTAAATACCCACTCCCCTCATCCTCCCAGCGCACACCTCGGAGTCTTGCAGGGTGGTCACTGCTGAGTACCAGCTAAAATAAAGCGCTTCTTTTCTTTACGAGCCTGCCTCAGTTTTGAGTTACAACACTAAATAAACCTTTCCTTCTGTTATAAAATGAAAACAAAAACAAACAAACACAATGCCTTTTGATGACTACAGATTTCTTGCAAGCTCATAAAACTGAGTGTGAAAATAATTATTTTTCCTTTGTGGTTGTGGGAATTGGGCATGGTAGATAACTGCTCTACCACTACCTTTCCAGTCTTTTTTAAGACAGAATCTTGCTAAGTTGCCTTGAACTTGTGATCCTCCTGCTTTAGCCTAAGAAGCCAGGATTACAGGCATACACCTCTCTGCCCAACTGAAAGTAACTTTTAAAGTCAAAAACAAGGCTGGAAATGTAGTGATTGGGAGAGTGCTTGCCAGGCAGGGACAAGGACCTGGGTTTGATCTCTAGCACTGCAAAAGAAATAAA
>NW_004524584.1:27945987-27949569 GCF_000260255.1 Octodon degus | reverse complement strand
TCTCAAATGTCTGCTATCCATCTAAAGTAAAAACTTCTATGATGACAAATTATTCTTTCTACTACACCGCGGAACCAGATTATAAGGATATACTGAGTTAATGATGCTAAAGAAACTAAATTATTACAATCGAATTCTAGCATAAAAACTAGACTTTCTAGGGCTGGTGAGATAGCTTGGCAGTCTAAATGCTTGCCCGGCAAGTACAAGGACCTGGGTTCGATCCTTGGTATCACATGCCATGCCGGGCCCAGGCGCGCTATGCAGGCCACCGAAACCAGGGATGGTGACGCACACCTGTAATCCCAGTGCTGGGGAGGCTCCACCAGGAGGAGCAGTACAAATCTGAGCTGCACAGCAAGACCCTGTACCAAATAAATAAATCTCTAAAACAACAACAACCAAAAACAAAAACAAAAACCCTAGGTTTTCGTTAAATTTTTTAAAAACATTTTTGGCAAAACAATGAAAACAGAGCATGAAACTACAAATGTAAACCTGTCCCAGGTTCAAATACTAAGTCTTCTCAGCACTATGTTTCTACATAACTGCACCAGTCAAATAGGCTTTGCCGTCTGTTTTTTTTTTTTTTGAGATAGGGTCTTGTATGCAGTTCAGGCTCACTTTGTGCTCATTTTTATAGCCCCCAGGCCAGTCTCAAACTCGCAGCAACGGGCACAGCATGTGGAAGTGGAGCTGGCACTCAGGTCCTAGTGCCTGTCACGTGCTCAGCCGCTGAGCTTTCCCCCACCCCATGCCTTTGCTATCTTAACAGCTCTGATTTGAGCAGAAGGGAGCTTCATGTAAGGCCTTAAGGTCAGCAGTCACACAAACAGTACAGTAAGAAAATAGGTTTACATGTTAAAGGTAAAATAAGTTTCTTCAAATTAAACAAAAACATTTTGTTTCATTTTGCTTAGAAACTTAAAATCAGGGCTGGGGAGATTCTCAGTATCAAGAAAGAGAAGAAAAGAAAAATTAATTTTTTTATCTGCTTTCTCTCAGCCTTAGAATTCATGGGAAAAATTTAATACAGATTTGATTTATGAAATTACACTGAGTCAGTACTACAAGCAAGATAACTGAATAACTAGATAGGTCTGATAAAGTTGAAAATTAACTTAGTGATTACTTAAATAGTTAATGCTCATCAACATGATTTAGAATTTTCTGACAGGATTCAAATGCTCTGTAAAAGTGGGCAGGCTATTTGGTGACCTTGTCATTTATCTCTGACCTCTGAAGAAAAAGAGAAGCTACTCTATCCGCTCAGCTAAAGTTGGCTTTCTCTCTTAGATGAAATGCTGTCTACCTGACATATCCGATAAACATAATGTCAGGAAAACACAGGAGTATTTGTGAGCAGATTATCAAGGGAAACAGCCTGGTTTCATTTTGTTCTTGACCAACAGTATGAACGTATTGGAAAGCAACATCGTTAATGTTGAAAGACTGGTTTGAAAAATTACATAAGTCACACAAATGACTTTTTGAAAATCCATACTGTAAAACAGCGAAGAGAACCGAGTGATGCCGGGTACTTCTCCTCCAACAGAAATGCACAGCTCGCTCAACCTTGTCCCCCATGCTCCAACACACACAAGTCCAGGGAGATGAAGGGTCCTCACGAGCCACCATCCCAGTTCCGTTTAAGCGAAAGGATAAAGTATCTCAAGTTTCTATCCATGAAAAGAATCACAGCTTTGCAAAATAGACTCTTTAGAAAAACTAGTGATGCACACCAGGATGAGCTCCTACCTGGTAAGGTAAGGCAGATGAGGCTGGCGATCAGCAACGTCACACACATGAGGATGATCAACACCAGAATCTGCGAGGCAAACAGAGGCAGCTCAGGCATGCTCTGGGCACCTCATGGTGCCAGCTCCCCAGTCCTCACAGTATATTCTCCCACTAAACTGACGGCCTGAATTTGTACTTCCAGGTTTTTTGAACTTTACATCAAAAGGAGAAGTTTTCAATTTTTTTTTCAAGACAGAGCCCTGCTGCACTGTCCAGGCTAGCCTTGAACTCCAGGCTCACATGGTTTTTGCTGACTCAGCCTCCCCAGGATCTGGGACTATAGGCCCACAGCATTGAGCAAGCAAAACAACTCTTTACTTTGGTAAAATTACCTATAATCTAGTCCACAAGCAAAGTAAGTACCTATTTTTATACATTCAGAAAAAAGCCAAAAATAGCAAACATTTTGTTTTGTAATCAAAGAGCATAAAAATAAAACATACCCTGTTTTTCTTGCTATTAATAAAACAAAAGTTACACATCTAAAATACTTACCTTTTTAAAACACAGCAGTGCTCACCCAGTTAGAATGCTCTGTGTTAACAGAGACGTCTACACCTACACTGTCTGCTAGAGCAGCCACTGGTCACACACAGCTGTCGGACACTGAACACGGGGCTAGTATGAACAGAATTTCACATTTTTATTTAACTGTAATTACATTTAAATGTATACAGCTGCAGACAGCTAGAACTCATCAATCCTAGCAGTGCCTGCCTGAAATGACATTAACCACGGCAAGCAAGTATTGCAAACAGAAAGGCTGATGAGCTACGTAGCTAAGGAAAAAAAAGTGCAGCCCTGATGTTCTAGGAGCAATCACGCGGCACCAATGCCAATGGCACGAGCCCGCAGGAGGAGCCTGGACACGCCCCCTTCAGAGAAATCCCACACAACCTACCCTGAGTGGGAAGTTCAGAGGCCGGCGGTAAGGCTGGAAGCCAACAGGCCCTCCCTGCTGGAGGATGGCCTGGTGGGCTGCATGCAGGCCTTCCCCCACCACAGGAATGGCGTTGTTATTTCGAGCATGCTGGTTATTGTTCACTTGTTGATTTGCACTGTTCTCGTTTTCCTCCTGGTCTCCCAGTAAATAGGAATGAAGATCCCTGTGCAAAAATCGTACCAGTGGAAGTCTCATTTCAGGTCAGGTCACAACAAAATGACATACATGGGACTTTACCTTCTTCTATCTACTACAAAGGGTAGATATCCACATAGAACCCATACATGGAGCTTTTACTTCAATCTGACGTCAATGCTGTGTGTCTACTCCAAAGTAACCCTTTCTAAACTTAGTGTTAACTAAACAACTTACACACTCAACCTATTTGAAGTTTTCTTCAGCATGCTAATATTCAGCCAATTTCTTCAGGTAAGAAGTCAGTAACTTTAAAAGCTCATTTATCAAGTGAGAGTCTCTTAAAGGTGAGCTACTTGACATTAAAACTGTTTTGCACAGTGTAATGGCATAAAAGTCTTAGTATGCAGCAGAACTTAGTAAGAAGTTAAATATACAAGGAGCCGGGGAGATAACTCAGGAGCCAGGGAGATAGCTTAGTAGCATAAACACCTGCTTGACAAACACAAGGTCCTGAGTTCAATTCCTGGTACCAAAACATAATAAGCCAGGCCTGGTGGCACACAATTACAATCCCAGCACTCGGGAGGCTGAGGCAGGAGGATCGTTGTAAGTTTGAGACCAGCCTGCACTACAAAGTGAACTCACAGCCAGCCCTGTCTCAAAAAAGAAAAAAAAAAATAAAATCAAAGTTTTCATAAAAG
>NW_004524584.1:27910675-27945887 GCF_000260255.1 Octodon degus | reverse complement strand
AAAATAAAAAATAGGAATAAAGAATTATATATGCTTACATATATTAGTAAATTATCACTGACCGAAACTTTCATGAGTGAAACATGCAACATACTTTGTCCAGAGAGGCAACAAAGGGACAGCACAGGCCCACTCAAGGAGCGGGCTGCCCATACTCACAGCAAGTAGCCCGCAGTGACAGTCCAAGCGCGCACGAGCCCCTTCAGCCACTGCCTCGTGTGTCCCTGCTCCAGCAATGCTGGCAAGACGACCTGTAGCAGAAGCAGCTCAAGGGACAGTTCACTCACCGGAGCATCACTGGACGATGACAAATGCCATGATTAAAAATGTGAATTGTATTTCCATTTTAACTATATTAAATATTTACCAGAATTAAAATAAAGCATCCAATGAACTCAATGTCACTCTCTCTCAAAACTAGTGAAGGCTTCCTGCTGAACCGCCTAAGGCGCCCTCCCGCCACTAACCATGAAGAGCCAGGGCACTGTGTGGCGGGTGTCACTGGCAACTTTCCTTCCTCCCTGCACAGCTTCCAAGGCCCCTTGTCCTCCTCCGCCTCCTTGACCTGGAAACACCCTGCTCTGCACTCTCCTCCATCTGTGCTCACTCCGAGAGTGTAGCTCGGGAAAGCACCTGCCCAGCACGTTCAATCTCCACTACCACACACACACAGACAAAGTAGTAAATTTGAGGAAGCAATTCAATCTCCTCATTTGGGATCATGACTAATGGAAATCACTACAACAGCGAACATGGGAAGATTAGCTAAGATTAGGTTTCCAAATAACTTAAAGAACTAAACCAAGACAAGTTTTGCCATTTATAAGCCTTGTGATTTTTTTTTTCCCCAGTACCAGGGATTGAACTCAGGCCTTTGTGCTTGCCAGCCAAACACTTATTCTACTGAGTCATCTCCCCAGCCCCATACCCTAATTTTAATCCATAATTACATATATACTTTTGGCTTCATCCTTATGGTGTGCTTTTCAAAATAGAGATGTTATTAACACACTCTTAGAAAAAAGATAAAGCATTTAAATGTGAACAAATGTATTACTTTACAGAAAAACAGATTTCCGCTGGAAAATATACTTATGTGATCTAGATGCTTCCAACAGTTGTAGAAATGAATGTTAACTGTCTACTACAAACAGACTTTACTAACAAATTATCAAATGTATTTGCATGTTTGAACTATATTATACTTTTAGAACTGAGAAAAAAAATACATAAAATAGCTAACAATAAGTATTTGTCTGAAAGAGGAAAAAAAATGTTGAATGCAATCCTAGCAGTGACCAAGTGCTAGGCTACACCTTAGAGCTTACCTGTAGAGCATGACGTTGTAGGGAAGAAAATGAGGCAGCAGACTCTTGATTATCCGTACCGGGAGCCAAAGCATCAGGAGGACAATGGAGCCAAAGACAATCTGCACGCAGTGAGAAGCCAGATACAGCACCCTGTGACAGCCGGCAGCCCTCGGAGCTTCCTCGGCCTGCTCTCAGCGCAGGCCCACGCCACCCGTAGCCCGAGCGACCTCACCCTGCACATCACCCAGAGGCCACTCTTGGAAACTCATAGCCCAAAGGCGACTGCTCCCCTGACCAAAAAGATCTCCCTCTTATTTAGGTCATAAGGGCTAAAGGATAAGCACTGGGTGATGTACAGGACCAGAGTGTGCAAGAGCAGAGTCGCCTACAACTAAGTAAATCTCCTGTAGCCACAAAGACATCAACCAGGTAATGTCTGTAAGAGTTACCAAAAATCTTCAATGCAGATACAATACTGAATTTAGGATTTTATGTTGGAAAAACTTGGATTAATGACATTAATTCTTTCTCCACTACGGAAGAAATTTTGAGATGCAATAGAGTTTAATTTAAATATCAGTTAACAAATCTCAAAACAATGGAAAAATCTGCTTACCACTGACAAAATAAATCTTCGGAGATGCCTATAAATGGGCAAGTGGATCATTTCCTGCACTGGATTGAAATCTGGATCATTTAAATTCCTTAGAAACCATAAGACACCAGGTCGAAGTACCTGCAAATATATTTTAAAAATCATAAATATTCACCAATATCTTCAGGCTCTGTATATAAGCTAAAACAACAGAAAAATAGGCTCCTGAAAAAGTATTTTGCCATTTCAAGCCCAAGATAATTCATGTGGTTTTCATGGAAAAAGACATTTCTAAAAAAGCCTTTATGAAGACTATCTTGGGGAGGGCTGGCCAAACAGCTCAGTGGATTAAAGGGGGGGAGGGTTCGATTCCCGGGCCTGCAGTGATGGCCCCGCCCCCAGGGCCCACTGAAATGGCAACTGAGACTGGGCGTGGGTGTGTACCTGTAATCCCAGCACTTGGGAGGCTGTAAACAGGAGAATCACTAAGAGTCCAATCTAGTAGTGAGACCCTGAACACCCTGTAGATCCTGCCCTAAAACATGCGCGCGCGCACACACACAGACTATCCTGGGGGCTGGCCAGACAGCTCAGCGGACTAAAGCACCTCCTTAGGCAGAGCACAGTGGCCAGGGTTCAATCCCTAGCTTTCCGTGCTGGCCCCAGCCCCGGCCCCAGGGTGCAGTGAGAGGCCACTGAGACTGGGCATGGCGATGTGTACCTATAATCCCAGCGGTTGAGAGGCTAAAAACAGAGGAGAATCACTACGAGTCCAAGCTACAAGTCTGAACTATGTAGTGAGATCCTGTACACCCTGTACCAAATACATTTTAAAAAAAAACTATCCTGGTTTTGACAGTATTTGAGGTTTTTAATATTTTCACTGCCAAAAACATTCCCTTGGTCCAACAGGTCAAAAAAACTTAGATCAGAGCCAGCCAAACAGTTCAGCAGATCAAAGTGCCTGCTTAGGCAGACACAGCGGCCAGAGCTGGATTCCCAGGCTGGGTGCCGGCCCCACCCTGAAGGTGTGCTGAGATGGTGACTGAGACTGGGCAGGGTGGTGAACGCCTGCAATCCCAGTTCTGGGGAGGCTGAATAACAGGCGGATCACTGAGTCGGATCTGCGTAGTGAGACCCTGTAGACCCTGTACTAAAATACAAAAATAAAAAATAACCTAGGTCTAAGATGAAAATTAAAGTCATTACTCAATATCATTTTGCATGCCTTGGTGAAAGGATAATGTTGCAACTTATACACGCCCTAAAAGCAAAATCTAGCTTTGGTTTCACACCTCCCCAGAAGCGTTATCTTAATGAAGAAGCTCCACAGTATCTTCATTGTATTACCTGCATCTCTGGGTGAGGAGTAACGGGCGAGTATGGATACTAGTACTGCCAAGTCCACACCTAGGAGGCAGCCTATCCAAAGCAACAGACCCATCCAAGCCTTACTTCATCTTACAAGAGGCAGTTACAATGCATGATATCTGAGGTTCTAACTCCCAAGTGTGAGGGGTCTTATACCAAGAAAGCCCCATCACGTTAATAAAATTAAAGAAGCCAGGGAGATGGCTCAGTGGAATAAGCACTTCCCTGGCAAACGCAAGGACCTGAGTTCAATCCCCGGGTCTGCAAAAATAAAATACAATAAAATAAAGACTGTAAAACATTTTAGAGTTTACATATTATTGTTTTTAAAAACTCATCACTGGGCTGGGGATATAGCTCAGCAGCATAAACACCTGCCTGGCAAGTTTAAGGTCCTGAGAAAAAGAAAAGAAAAATTACTGAATTTGTTTAGTCTCAAATCATTTTTTTTTTTTTTTTTTTTTTTGTTATTGTTTTATGTATTTAGTATAGGGTCTACAGGGTTTCATTACACAGACTGGACTGGTAGCAATCCTCCTGTCTTCAGCCTCCCAAGCACTGGGATTACAGGAACGTATCACTATGCCCAGTCACCACACACTGGCACGGCATGCCAGGGATTGAACTCAGGTCCCTGAGTCTGCCTAAGCAGGTGTTTTAATCCACTGACCTATCTGGCTGGCCCTTTCACATCATTTTGAAGATAGGACGTGAGCTTATCCTGTGTGATTCAGAAAGTTTCGCGCCATATCTGTCTCTCTCCTCCGATCTTTCAAAGAGCAAAGCACAAAGGAGACCAGCCCTCAGCCTCTGGCTCTATGCTCATTTCTTGGAACTGCCAACCTGTTTCATAGGTAGGTAGGTGCCCAGGCTCAGCAGAGTAAACTGGCTTGTTTGATGACTTTTTCACAAGATTCGTGCTTTGGCTTCTATTACCCAGCATCCAGCAATCCGGCATAGTCTGGCACTGAATTTAAGACACGTTCCTTTTTCTTTTTTGAGACAAGTGTCTCCCTATGCAGTTCAGGCTGGCCTTGAGCCCACTTTGTAGCTCAGGCTGGTCTTGAGCTCCCAATAATCCTCCTGCCTCAGCCTCCCAAATGCTGAGATTACAGGTATGCACTAGTACCCCGGCTTACATCCTTATTAACTGTAAATACAATCTGCTTCATTTGCAAGTCAATAAGGACCAGATTCTGAAAATAGCATTAGGAAGGTTCCCATCTGACACATGAATTAGAATCATAAACACCCTCACTATAATTCTGTACTGAAGATGCCTCTTTCAAAACTGCTATACACATTCAGTTTTATAAAACCATGTATTTTGGGGTTATTTCCAGTATCACATTTCCTTTTCTTTTGGGGTGGGGCTGTGTACCAGGAATCAAACTCAGGACCTTTTGCTAGTCTGGCAGGCACTGTAGTCACAGCATACAAGATTGGAGGTTATTTTAAAAGATGGGACTGTGACATACCAAATAAAGCAAGTACTCATACTTTCTTCCTCAGCATAATCACATTTAACACTCATAACTTGGCAATTTTTGACATAAACAACTAAAACATTAAAGCAACCCAAATTTCACTATCAGTTATTTCTTCTCAAAATAGGAAATCCTCCCAGCCTCTGAGGCACAGTCAAACAAAAGTTCTTTTCCAACATGCACAGCAGCAGCATTTCCCACACGGCTTACCTCTCTGAGCAGCAGAATGAAGGAGGCAAAGTAGAACACATACACCATCCCCACCAGCCAGTGCAGAAACATGGTAGTGCCTGGAGCGGACTGAAAGCTCAGTTCTCGGTCTTTCAGAGTAGCATCAAACATTTCCTAGGCCAACACAGGTCAGATGATCAAGACCTGCACCAACTGCATTTATCTGCCAAATGCACATCTGCACCTCCCAAGAAGTGAGCAAATCATTGCGGAACAAGGTATGATGTTCTAGGACCGCAATTCTCTCAATGCTGTTTCAGTGTTACAGAACTGCATGACATAAGACCAGATACTATCTCAAAGAGGAATACTATATTTTCAATTTTTCAAACAAAGAATGATAAACCATTTGGGGAATAAAAACTTTACCAACACTATTTTATAATACAAGGACCACTGTGACTAAAGATCTGACTTTGTTGGTTAGGATAATGAATTTTCAACTTACCAGGGAGCAGATGTCCAACCACCAGCCACAGATGAGAGGGAACACTCCAATTTCCACCACCACTAGCAAGGAGACCTTAAGTAAAAGTAGAGGGTCAATATCACCCAAATGTAGGAGACACTCTTTCTAGTTTTAATGTATAGTAGGAATTACCTTAACAACAATATAGCAGACTCCCAGTAAGCGACGAGACCTGTGAAATTTAACAAGAGTTGCCAGGCCCTATAGCATCTGGTTAAGGAAAAGGTAAACATTTAAGGCTGCAGTGAAGAGCTAACTACTTAGATTACACTTCTTGTACAAACTTTATTTCACATTTTGTCTATACTCAGCCATAAGAGGAAACGGAGAAAGAAAATAATTTAGTTATTAATGAGAACCACACTATGGAATGAATATAGTATACCCAAGATGACTCATTGAAGGATACATGACAAATTATCAGTGTTATTGCTAAAAGTATATACCCAACTATGGTTGTGATTAAGCCTTCAAAATGAGATGCTTGGACCTAAAAAATAAAATATAACAAAACAAAAATTAACTTTCCTACATGGCATATACCCTAGTTTTATGACTATGCTAACCAACCCTAATGACTGACCTTGAATCATCCAGGCAACATAAAATTAGGTAATACAAAATTAGATGACATCTCTGCAAAACTTGACTATTCTATATGCAGACTGCATTTGTCAATGAGGGATGAAGAAAAATTAAAGAACAACTCTCCCCAAGGCGTCAAAGTAGCAGTAGAGTGAATGAAATTTGATAACTGGAGCACTTTAACCCAGTCAGCCTGCTAGCCCTGCCCTACGGCACACTGCCCCAGCACCCCACCAACGTGAACGCGCGAGCTACCTCGTTCCTCCCATGAGAAGTACATACGTGCATCACTCCTACACTCCAAATCACTTCCATTGACTTATGAAGAATAAGACTTTGGAAAAGACAAACACTGCCACCTATAACTCTTTCGGTTCCTGAGTTTCAGAGAACAAGTGGCAATTATTTATCAAAGCATTTATGTGAACCTTTTAAGTTCTTGCTTGCAACTAACAAGAATCAAAAGGGCTCTGTTAGTAGCAGAACGTTTCTGAACATGCTCTCAGGATTCAGAGGAACAAAGTAAACAGGAGGCAGACAGCCTTCTAGAAGGAAGACCTAATCCTTCCAGAGCCCCAGAAAGGATTAGTAGTGCATACAATATCCACCTCTAGAAAAGGATGATAAAATATCAACACTTAAGCAAATTCTGTTTAAAAACATGTATCCTATCATTGTAAGACAATGTATTCTTTTTCTTAAAAATCATCAATATATTGGGTCAGGGAGATGGCTCAGTGGAATAAGCACTTCCCTGGCAAGCGCAAGGGTCTGAGTTCGATCCCCGGTTCCGCCAAAAAAATAAAAATAAATAAAAAATAAAAATAAAAATCATCAATATATTGTTCCTTTTCTAAATTTACTAAGGGTCACCTGGAAAAAGGGACAGAAGGAAACATGCAAGTTTGTAAAGTAGGTGGGAAATCAGCTGGTGAGAAACTCCTTCAGGCTGTCTCAGGCCCACCCAGTGAGAAAAGAGAGCATTATGGGGCTTCCCAGCACACCTTTGTTAGCTGTGACCTGTTTCACTTTAGCAATTGTGAACTTCAGGAAAAAAAGAACAAGATCACACAGCTAACTGTCCCTTTGCAGAGCCTGAGAAATAAAGTAACTCTGAATATTACGACTTATTCAGAAAGTATCAACTTTGAGTAATTAAGGAAAATAAGTTTGTAAAAGTATTATACTCACATGTTCTTCAAATCCCAAACCAACAAGGGAGAAATGACCAATGTGGTAGGGGCAAAACGCTAAAAGGGAGGGGGGGGGGAAATCAATGAGAACTGCAACATCGAAACAATGAACAGCCCCTGCACGACTGACCGACCGACCGACCAACGTCCCACAAAAAGGAACCAGGGCTTGTTTAGAAATATAAGATTCAAAACTGGGCCAAAAATGTGCTACACCTGGCACATTTTCTCTAACCTCAGAATAATAAAGCTATATATAACCCTAACAGGTCTATGTCAAGAGGACATGAAGGGAAGACGACACAAGGGCTGGGGACACAGCTACCCGTAGAGCACCTGCCTTGCATGCACACGGCCCACGTTGGGTCTGAAGTGAGCCGGAAAGGAGGGTGTGTGTGTGTGTGTGTGTGTGTGTGTGTGTGTGTGTGATCTGAGCATCACAAGAAACTAATGATGAAAACTACAAGCATCACACCGAACACATACGAACCTCAAAACAGAAAAACTTTCTGCTCAAAAACAGAAAGTCTCAAATAACCGGAAAAGAAAAACACAGCAACATTACAGGAAACATTTTTATGTCTTAGAAGTAATTATACAGCAACGGAATGCATCAATTTCTTATTCTGAAAACTGACAAAGGAAAAACACTGAGCACCTGTCTGCCTTCTCCTGAGCAAAGAAAATTCTTCTTTCAAGAAAAGCCAGCCAATAAACATAAAACGTGACCGACTGTGCGGTCGTAATTTCTCAACACCTAGTACATGAGCCAGGCAAGGATCACTGAGGGGCACTAAAGTCATGAGTGAAAGAATGGAGGCCACTGTAATTTGCATGGTACTATAGCAGCACCCCACAGATTATTTTTTTTCTTTCTTCTTTTCTTTTAAAAATGGTACTGGGGATTGAACTTGGGACCCTGCACAACTTTCTCATGGTAAAAGGAGAAAAAACCTAGGAAGAAGGGTTTAGGCTGGTTCACTGATAAAAAAGGATGAGCCAACATCACACACTTTCTGTCACATCTGTGTCAAAATGTGAAGTGACAAATGTGTCACAAATAAATTGAACTTGGGATCTAACTGAGCCCTTCAATACAATGACCTTCAGAGATACAGGAAGAGGATGGCAGACACCCAGGAGGCGGATGGGTGGATAGACTATCAAGTGGGACATGTGACCTAACTCATTAATTAATTAATGGCAAAATGGGTGCAGCATAGGGGCAAAGTGAGTATTCCAGACTAAAACTAATGTAAGACTTATTTTAAAAATGTGTGGGGGCCAGGGAGTTGGCTCAGTAGAATAAGTGCTTCCCTGGCAGGCACAAGGGCCTGAGTTCAATCCCTGGTTCCACCAAAAAAAGAAAAAAAAAGAATAAATAAATAAATAAATAAATGTGTGGACTGAAAAAGAAAAAAAAGGTGTGGACTAAATAAATAAATGATGATGACGACGACAATGTGGACCTTATTTGGGTCTTCATCCAGACCAAGCAACCGTAAAATGTCATGTAAAGGGAAGACTTAGGGACTTTAAATATAATTCTGATAATTTAAATAAACTCTGATAATTTTGTAAGATGTAAAAATGGCACTATAATTTAGAAAATTTTTTAAGTCACCTTAAATTTTTCACAAAAAGAATTTTTATAATCTTTTCCTCAAGTCTTTCATATCAGCCTTTCTTAAGTTTTACTGTTAACACAATTTAATTTTTATATTAAAATTGATTGATTTTATAGAAATTATAAGGGGAGTGGGGGACTCAATCATTAAGACAAAAACCACAGTGAATCTACTAGGACTGGCCCACAAACCAGCACTGTATGTTTCTTAATATTCCTGGCTTACAAATAGAACAAAAGTCTAAAACACAGCACCTAGAAAACCAAACTTCTATCATAACATCATAAAAAATAAAATTATAAAAACTTACCAAAAACAAGAATGAACAATGTATTTAAAGACACCACCCAGAAGACATGCTCCTAAAGACAAAGGTCATTATTAATAAAACATAGCTCATACTCAACATATTTGACTACTCATTTTATTTAACGATAGCTTAGGTATTAAAAATAGCTCAAACTGTCATTTTCTCTCCATGAGCAATCTATTTGGTATGCTTCTAAGAAGCTATTCCTATTCTCATTCCTTTTTCACAAAACACTTTCCTACTCTTAACCTCTGTTATTCCTTAGACTTCAACTCTGGAGAACAGGAACTCAGCGGATCTGACATGTAGCAGGCTGGAGGTTATTTTTCTGCTGTATCTCCTTGGAGGTTCCACCAAGATCTTCAGAAACAAGTACAAGTTTGCTTTTGTTTCACTACATCCCTAAGTATTTCAACTGGACTCTTGATTGTGACACATTTAGGTAACTGAAATTGTCATCCTGTTTCTCAGCCATTCATAGCGTCTCTTTTTATTAAAATGGTGATAGATTTGAGAGGATGGGGAAGTTAAGATGTTTTTCTGTTTTTTTGATAGGATATTTTTTCAGGTGGGGTCTTACATCCCTGTTTTTATTCAGACTTACTAGTTCCTGAATTTATTTGTATTCCTTTGCTTGACTTGTTTGATGGCTACAAGATGGCTTATCTTATTTTAGACAGTAGTGCTGGGGAAAGGTAATGCTGGACTCTCCTAGTAGACTTCAACACTAACCAAAAATGTGAATTTGTAAAATGGACTTATCTAGGAAATACAATCTTTATTTGTCCCTTACAGAATTCTAGGTAACAGTGGTTACTCTGCCAGCTAGTGAACTGTTCTTAGAACACATGCCACTCTTGAAGCAGGGGACAGGTTTCCCCCGTGCCCTCTGGTCAGTCCTCACTGAAGCCAGCTGGATTCCTTTCTCGAGAAGATTTCTGGCTGTGTGGAACCAGTCAAAGTTAGGCCAACGAAGGGGGGAGAGTGGGGGCAACTCCCCAGTAGAAGCTGGGTCCCAACAGCCAGACTAGGAACTAGCAGAGAAATCTCCACTCCTCTATCATTCCACCTGCAGTCCTCAGTGATGTGAGAGGTACAACTCAGTGATCTGTCATCCTCCATCTCAGAGCAACCGAAGATGACACTGTCAGAACACTCTCATAAATCTCCATGGAGAGCTGAGCTCCAGATTTGGGCTGCACTCTCTCTGGCTAGTAAGACACACTGGTCTTCAGACATGCCTTGACATATTTATTCATGGAGAGACCTGTGAGAACAGCAACCCTAGAGTTTCGCTAGAATGAAGGCGTATGTGGAGAGAACTGCCCCCACGCCCTAGCTTTTCTTTTCATTCCAACTCTCTGGTGTTAGTTTTGGAACTCCTTAGCTTACTGACCAACTGCTTTTAACATGGGAGAACAGCTATCAGAGGACAGATTTATACTTTTTTTTTTTTTTTTAGGATGGGTGGGGAGATTCTTTTTTTTCAAGAAGAATCTAATGTATTTTATTTTATTTTTTTAAGATTTTATTTTATTGAGAAACAAATAGCGATGAGACCGTTTCAAAACTGATTAATAGGACATTTTCAGTAATTAACACATTGTACATTGTTATCTTCTCAGTGGTTATCCACAGTACAAGATACAGACAGGATATCCTGTCCAAGCACTATTAGTACAAACCTTTCTCATTAAGGAAAAGTAGGTGTATATCTATCCTAACTACTCTGGGGCCAGGGAGATGACTCAGTAGGATAAGCGCTGGACTGGCAAACGCAAGGATCTCAGTTCAATCCCCGGTTCCGGAAAAAAAAAAAAAGATGTGCCTAACTATTCTGTATCTACAGATAAAGAATGGTCCTTCCTTTCTAACTCTTTTGTTTGGTCCTGTCAGAGATGGGTATTCCACTGGCATCTAAATACTATAGGTGCGTGAATTCAGCAAAACCATCCAACACAGTCCAGCAGTCCACAATATATACTTGTGCCTTATATACTAATAACTAAGGGTAAAAAAAGTTTTAGCCTTTTTCTTGTCAAATGAGAGAAGAAAATCAGCAAATTCTAAATTCTTCTAACATGTACTTTGTGACTGCTAGACAATGGGTACAGACTTTACTCTGTGAGTTTAAGTATATTACAGTTTGCCTTAAAATATAAAAAAATGACTAACAAAATGCTTCAATTTTTTCAGCTTCCTTGCCTAAAAAGCACCCAAACTTTCCCTCTCTCCAAGATTTTATCTTCTATACCTCAACATCTAATTAATTATTTTTTAAAATGTCTTGCTGTCAACTTCCTCCACCGAAAAAGACCTGACCAAAGCCTCTTCCGTGACCCTCCTGACCCAGGTACATGTTCTGTGTTGCTGAGCCTTTAACACACACCTCTCAACTTCTCGATTCGCATTTTCATTTCTCTCTACTGAATTAAAAAGGATCTTTGAGAACAGGACCCTGTTTTATTCACTCTCAACCACCCAGTAGGTATACCAAATAGCAGTACTAAGTATATATTAAATATGAAGGAATGAAGTCATTCTGCAAATGGTCTTTCCAATCTGAATAAATTTTGGGCAAAAAACACAGCCTCAACAACTTCTGTAGTTCACTTATGAAACACACAAATCCCTTGGTTTACAAACCTCAGCAGTCTCTCAAATACAAAGGGATTAAAATAAGTATGTCACCTAACAATACCTTTTCTGCCCACTTATCAAACCTTAACTAGAAACTCAATGATACCACATTCCCACTCAACTGTGCTTAACAGACACACATACCACACACAAAGTCCTCAACTGCTAACTCCAACATCCTCTCGGGCACCCACAAGCACCTAGCCCCTGAAGAGTCCATCACTGCGGACAGCGAAAAAGACAGACGGAAATTATCGGGGTCTGTGTCAGGCCTCCAGATCAACCCCCATCTCATCCTTCGTCTGGGCTTCCTATTACACTAATGCTTCAGTCAGTGGGAGTTGTGTACTCCTAAGTTCCTTTAAAAAGCCCAAACAGCAACAATTTTGTATTACACAGCATGAAAATACCATTCCTCCTTTAAAAAACAAGTTCTTCAAGTTGTGATCCTTATTAATAAGGCACAGTTCCTGGGTCAAGAAGGGTGGGAGAGTACCCAGAAATCTAAGATCAGACTGCAGCTCTTACTGTGAAGATCACGAAGCCGCTCTGCTTACAACATGACAGCTTTTAAGACTAAATTATAAAAATCAAATTATTTTAACTACCACTAATGTTGAGCTTCATTTTCTTTGTACAGGGTTGCACTGTGCAGATCGGACTCATAGGGATCCTCCTGCTTTCAGCATCCCTAGTGATGGAATTATAGGCATGTGGCACCACACCCAACTCAGCGTGCCTGGGGATGGGGCTGGCATGACATACGGCACCAGGGATTGGACCCCAGTTCCTGAGTGTGCCTAAGCAGGCACTTAGTCCACTGAGCTATCTCACTGGCCCTGGGCTTCATTAAAAAAAAAAAAATTCTTCCAGTATTTTCAACATAGAAAATACATTTCCTTCACATATGAAGTATTTAAAAGCAGGGATATATTGACATTTAGCATAAAAAGGAAACACTGTAAATCTGACATTACTGAGTAAGAAAACTACTTCCCAGCAATTATTAAAATAACTAGTTTTCCCTGCTAGGGTGTCTGCACTGGCTGCAATTCTGCCCGTTTCTATCCCTTCCCCCAAATCAAGCCCTCATTCTGGTCCCCAGCGCTGCCAATGGGAGTAGCTGGGAATAGGATTTGGGGTTTGGGTAGCCCTGGGGCCTGCCCCATGGAGAACTCCTCAGACCAGTCATTTCAGGTATTAGGAAGGTAGAGCTAGGCGTCACCCACTCATGGAGCCTGACTCCCAACTGAAGTGCGTAAGATTGAGCTTCATCTGCAAGGCCAGCAGCTTGGTCAACACCCTCCAGGCTGTAGAGGAGGTGCTGATGCATCGTGGGTGTAGCAGGCTGCGGGCGAGTGGGACCACAGTTTGGGGTATGCAGTGGGCCATGCAGAATATTTCAGTGGTCACGGTCCTGACCCACTTAATATTAGTAGTAACTCCAGTGGTGGGATAACTGAAATCAAGACCCTGTTCACACTTTTTAAATGACGGGGGGGGGGGGGGATTACTGTGGGGTGTGGGACTGTCCCTGGTAGTCATAGGACTTTGCTAGTCCCAACTGGTGTGTAGGTAAAATCCTAACTGCCACCCAGGAGGACTGGGCTGATATCCACGGCACCAATAATACTCTCAGCAAGGCCCTTTCAAGGATGGCTGTGTGGACAAACTCCTTCACTAATCCCTAGAATCTACAAAATTGGCATTGTCAGCTGGTAGGAGCTGGAGCCAGCAGACCGACCGTTGCCTGGCATGCTGTGCTTTACTACACTTTCTAAATGTTCATTAAAAAGGTATGCTGAATTGAAAAGAATAATTAGGTTTACTTACAAGAAAAACTAGTGATCCATCAAGTCCTAGCATCTAAAAATAAATAACAAGAGGCATTAGTACAAGATGCAACATGAGCTACTTTTACAAAAAAGGTCTGCTTTCCTTTCAGTGTCTGATGTTTCATCTTTGTTGTTGGAAATTCAACACAAGGCCTTCTGCACACCAGGGAAGCATTCTACCACTGAGCTACACACACCCTCAGCTCATCTCTACCACAGTTCTAATCCACTACTATTACTGTCAAAGTCTAAACTAATTTCTGTTCATGGGAGCTTTATGTTTTGGGTCTCCTTTTGTGTGTGTGTGTGTGTGTGTGCGTGCGCACGCACATTTTTTGAGACAGGGTCTTGCTATGCTGTTCAGGCTAGTCTTGAACTCAACACAATCGATCCTCTTGTCCCACCATGTCCAGCAAGATCTCTTTTTTGAAACTGGGCCTCATTATGTTGCCAGGCTTGCCTCAAACTCACGACTCTCCTGCCTCAGCCTGGGAATACAGGCATGCGTCATAACCGCCTTCCAGCCTCTTTTTATTCCTAAGTGATTATACAATCTTAATGAATTTCACATTAGGTTCAATTATTTTTTCCCTGGTATTGGGGATCAAACTCAGGACCTTGTGCTTGCTAGGCAGGTACTTATGCTGCTAAGCTATTTCCCCAGCCCAGTTTCAATTCTTACATTTTCAAGTAAAACACTGCTTAAATGAAACAAGGTTTGTATTAAAGGTCAGAAAACAGAAAAATAGCCATCAGTATCATTTTTAAAATCATAAACAGGACATATAATTTTCTGTAGAAATTAAATTCTGAGACTGGGGATATAGCTCAGCAGCACAACACCTGGCTGGCAAGCACAAGCCTAAATTCAATTCCTGGAATACTTTTTTTTTTTTTTTTGCGGTACCAGGGTTTGAACTCAGGACCTTGTGCTAACTATTTTCATCAGATGTAACTAATAAAAGTAATGTATACAATTAAAGATGCCCAATCTTAAATTCAGGACACTCACTCGTTCCCATGTAAGCTCTTCTGCAGCTCGGTCCCATTCCAAAGCATTCCAGTTCATGTCATCTGGAGACGTAATTTCATGTTAAAGATTACTAATGGAACTAAAATATAATGATGAAGTGTAGTCTACTTGAATAATGGACCGTTGAGAAGCTAAGCCATATTTAGAATTTTCCCACTGGTTAGGCAATAAACACTACAGATAAGTACATACCTATAAACAAAATACATAAAGTATAGTGATGTTGAACTGCAGTGAGCACTAGAAAGCAAAAAGTATGTGATGGAGAGGAATTCAACAGCTCTGGGTCAGACATTAATCTGGTGGATTTAAGAAGACAGAAATTAGTCCTAGAACTTTCTGAGCGATGAGGCAGTGGAAGATAAAGTATGAAAGGCAGCTAGAGACTGCATCATGTAAGGAACTTGGCCTTTGGGTTTCATTTTATTTTTTAATAAAGTAGAAAAATCACTGAAAACTTTCAAAGCATGAACCGTGTGAAGCAAGAATGCAACAAAAACAACATTACAACAAGCAACGATGATGACCTGGCAGGAGGATGGCAGCAGCCGGTAGGGCTCAGGGGCTGGGCTGCTTCCCTTGGAGGTGCGCTATGCCCATTACACTGCCTGTTCCTTTTAATCTTTCGGGTCTCAACTCAAACACCTCTTATGCTGAGCTTCCCAGAAAGTCTAATTTAAAATTCTGTCACCTTCAGAGCAAGCTATACAACATGCCCAAATGGGTATGTCCTGCTTCTTCCCTAGCCCAGAAAGCCCATGAAGGCGGGACCTGGTATGCTGCCTATAGTGACATACTGAGTGTGTCAGGCAGGGCATGCATGCTCACAAAGTGTCAAGTGGACCCAGGGACAATGCAGCTCTCCACAGGTAAACTACGGTAGCAGGAAGGAGAGAAGATGGCGCCTCTGAGAGCCAACTGTCAGATCCCACCTTGGATGTTACCTTACATTCTACAATTTACACAGCTAGAAAGTTAAAAACTGGTTTCTGTAGGTGGCACCTTGCTGCCCATAGATCTCAAGAATGCCTTTTCAGCTGTAAAAATTGAACTAACTCAACAGAGACATAAAGATAAAAGCAAGTAAGGTAAATCTGTACCTAACTCTTTAAAAAAAAAAAAAAAAAAAAAGATATATTCCAACTTAATTTCTTCCACTCATTCTATAAAATGGAGTAAAGGGTAAGACCCAAAATGTTCTTGCTTCATAGAAAAATAATATATATATATATATACCTATATCCATAAAAGGCAGTTTGCAAAAGTAAGGTAAAAATACCTACAGAATGTTTTGGGGGGTACTGCGGATCTGGCACTGTGCTTGCCAGGGAGGTGCTTATGCCACTCAGCTATCTCCCCGGCCCTTTACAGAACTTTTAAACCCTAAAATTTGAGAAGGCTAATAGTCCTTTTATCTTCAGTGCAGCTGCATGCGGACTCAGAGTCTAGAAAGCAGCAGCTCTCACCCTGGGCACCATTATTAGCATCCGCCGCATCCTCCACGCCAGCGTCATCGTCCTCCTCGTTGTCCTCCTCCTCCTCCTCCTCCGCCTGCTCATCCTGCACGGCCGGGTTCTCCCCCACCACTGCATCCTCAGCAGGGGGGTCCGCAGGCTGTTCGGCAGCAGCATTTTCTACACCATTTCCTCCTACTGGAGCCTGAAACGACAGAAGAGCCAGGAATTTAGCTCACTTGTCACACTATTTCCAAATCATACTCACCACGCTAGGGGAAAAAAAGACAGTGAACACAAATTCAACTAAGATCCAGAAATAGGCATCTTTCAGAGTTATCTCTTCTTCAAAGTCATTTTCTCAAAACATACTTGATTTGGTTATCAACTTGGTATACAAAAGCCTAGTTTTGCAGAGCAAAAAGAAAACCCATGAGCTGAGAAAGCAGCCAACTGTCCTTCTGACAAAGGCCTTCTATCTAGAATATATAAAGAATTAAGAGGGCCGGCAAGGTAGCTCAGTGGTCTTAGAGCGCCTGCTCAGGTAAGGTTAGGCAAACACAAAGGGACCACAGTTTGATCCCTAGCACAAGCCATGGGAGCCCCGCCACCAGGGCACCAGGGTGGGCTAAACCGGCCACACAGACACCCCCCCCCCAAAAAAAAAGAAATCAGGAAAAAAAGAAACCAGGTCTCCAAAATTCAAAAACCCAATCCAAAATGGGCATCCGAGATGAGTATATACTTCTCAAATGAAGAAACACAAATGGAAAATAAATATGGAAAAAAAAAATGCTCAACATCATTGGTCATTCAAGAAACGCAAATTAAAACAACACTGAGACTCCACTGTACTCCAGAAAGAATGGCCATCATCAAGAAGTCAACAAATAACAAGAGCTGAAGGGATACGGGGATAAAGAACCCTTCTCTGCTACTGGTAGAAGTCAGTATGGAGATTCAAAAAACCAGGATTAGGGGGCCTGCCAGTTAGCTCAGCTGTTGAAGCGCCTGCTCATGCAAACACAGTCAGACGCAGGATACCGCAGTTTGATCCCCAGCTCCACCTGACTGATCAGACCCGTCCTTAAGGCAGCCTGAGCCAGCCCCCCTGAAAAAAAATCCTTCTCGACTTTATGCAAAAAACTAGACTGGAGGGCCTATTCAAGCCAGCTATTCCCCTCCTAGGTATTTTTCCAAAAGAACTGAAAACATCATACCGCAGCGATATATGTGCACCCATGTTTACAGCAGCGCTATTTGTCATAGCTAAATCTTGGAAACAACTCAAACACCCATCAACTGAGGAATGGATAAAGAAGATGTAGTATTTTTACACAATGAAGTATTATTCAGCTATAAAAAAGGATAAATTTGAGGATTTTATAGCTAAATAGATGCAACTAGAGATCATACTGTTTTAAGTGAAATAAGTCAGACCCGTATGTGCAAATATGTATTGTCTCCTTAATGTAAGAACCCGAGAGAAAATCAGGGGTACAATAGGTACTGTGAAAAGGAACTGAACCTGCTCAAAAAGAAGGAATTACTGAGATGAGAAGAATAGGTGTGGGAATGGGGAGAAAGGGATATGTGGGTAAGCAGGATGGTTTGGATAATGGTACTGTGGATTTCCGCTAGTCTGGGAAAAGAGCAGTTAATGTTTATCTTCTTATTTCAATTTTGTTTTCCTTTTTCTCCTTAATTTCTTATAACTTTTTTCTCTTTTTTTTCTTTCCTCTTCCCATTTTGCATTCACATACCTGTTAATCTGAACAAATAATTGGAAGACAACACTAAGCAATACGACAAATACTGTCAAATTCATCTTCTTTTGTGTGTGAAACTCTGTACCACTTGTATCATTTTCTGTTTCAATATTATTTTGCACTGTCCTTAAATAAAAGAAGAGCACAGGCTTCCTTTACCATGTGTTCACTGAGTTTCAAACAGGGTAAGATTTCGCAAAGCATTATAGAAAGTGGGTTTACAAATCTGGCTATCTTTAATTCTTCATCTGTCTTTTTATTTTTTTTTTATTTTATTTTTTTTTTTTTTCATCTGTCTTTTTAATACAGCATCTCTTATTTTTACTGACTTAAGGATGGGAAGAAACCACATTTTTAGAAAAATTATTTATATGTATATAAAACTTAACTCTCTATTGTCACTGAAACACTTAAAATGGCTTCTTGTTACAGCTCTGTCAGTTCCCAAATGCAGTCTGCTCCAGTTCTTCCTAAATTCTGCTACTTAGAAAATGCAAAGACATATAAAGCACAGAACCATACATTCATGAGGGTCTTAAAACACTGCTGCATTAATGCTTGCAAAGGAGACACAATGATAAAGTATTAATCTTAGATGAGAATGGTGCCCTTTCTTTATAACCTGTTGTCTATGTACATTTTTTTAAAGCAATTGAACTCTGGGGACCAGGCAGATGGCTCAGTAGAATAAGCACTTGCCTGGCCAAGTGCAAGGGCCTGAGTTTAATCCCCGGTTCTGCCAAAAAAAAAAAAAGAGAAGAAGAAGAAGTTGAAGTCTGTAAAGAAGCAGCCATGTATTTTGATGAAATCAATCTGTACACTAAAAAAAAAACCACAAAGTCCTCAAAACAAAAAGTTATTATCGTTACTTTGTGGGCAGTTTTCTCATAATAAAATTTTGTTTTGTTTTGTTTCTGGTACCAGGGATTTAACTCAGGACTTTACTGAGCTATCTCCCTGGACTCAAAAGTTTTCATTCTAGAAAGTAACTAATTTATGGAATTTTCAGGGCCATAATTTATCAGGAAACAAAATACTAAACATTTTATTTTCTTCCTCTTCTCAGTACCTCTAGTAAATTCCCTTTTGTCTAAGACTGTCATCGCTCAAACAGAAAAAACAACAGCTGGTACCCAATTTCTCTACTTTTGGTCTTATTTCTTCTTGATAGGAAAAGCAAAATGATGAAAAGGCATGTCTTCCTTCAGTGTTGAAGAGTATGTGAAAAATTTTGGAAAACTGTCCCTTAGTTTCCAAACCCATGTTAAGCAGTTCATTCAAGCAAAGAGAATGAAAGAGTATTTTAGTACATGCTCTATCAGTGTTCCTGACCCCGTAGGAAAATTCATAAGGCAAAGTCACAAAAGCATGTCTAAGATTTTTCACATTTGTCTTAATTCTCCCGCTATGTCCTTTAAAATGGCCAAAGACCCAGCAATCAGTTTGGATAGGATGACTACAAGTTTGAGACCATCCTTGGCAACTTAGGGAGCCCCTATTAAAAAAATAAAAAGTAAAAGCAGGCTAGGTATGTGGGTCAGTGCAAGGTGCCAAGTTCAATCCCCACAACCGTGCAAGTAAAAAAAGAAAAAGGCCCCAAAATATTTATGAAGCATATACGGTAGACTTAGACCTTAGAGGGTAAAATAGTAACTTTCACATCCTAAGTAAGGCAGATTTCAGAGCCAGCAGCCATCACCTCATTCTGGTGGGGCCCTGCAGCATTGAAGGGCGGCGCGGCATGCTCCAACCAGATCGGGGCTCCCCCGTGGACAATCTGCTCCCGCAGCCACACCAGGCTGATGAATGCACACAGTGTGCATGTCACCACGAAACAGCCCTGCAAACAATCCGCCAGCAAGTTTTCCCTGTTTAAACAAACACACACACAGATGGTAACTCTAAGAACAATCATAAAAAGTCAGAAAAACAAATTGCAATTTTGGGGAGAAAATCAGTTTCTCCACTAGAATTATCATATTAAGCATAAAGGAACGTCAACACTACACAACTATTAACGATCTCTTCACAACCTATCCCTTAATATGGTCAAGAAGCAAGAAGGTACCAAGTAAAAAAGCAGCCAAAACTTGACAAAGACCAAGCATTAAATTTATAGAATTTACTAACAGTAAGTAGCTCTCTCTAATGCTTAAGAATTTTATTGTTCTTTTCCATAAAATTTTTTAAATGCACTCAGAAAAAAGTAAATAAAATGTAGTGTGATTTCAGAATACATTAACTCAAAAATCTTGGTAGGCTTTTAAAATGTACCATTTTAAAGGAATGACTTCTTACTGCAGGGAAAAGGAAGGGTCAACCTGGAAGATCTCAGCCTAGCAGCTGCAAACCTAAACTGAACTTGTGTGGTGGCCCTAAGTTAAAAGGGAATCCTGGGGGCCGGGGAGATGGCTCAGTGGAATAAGCGCTTCCCTGGCAAGCGCAAGGGTCTGAGTTCAATCCCCAGTTCCAAAAAAAAAAAAAAAAGGAATCCTAAACACTCCTTCCTAAGGAATGCTTCAGACAACAAAATTTTGATGGGTTAGGGCTAAAAGTTACCTTATTCTCCTTTGTCATCAGCAATGAGAACAAATGCTTAACTGGTTGTATTTTAGATACTTTAAATGGTAACTTACTCTACAGCCCTCCTTTTTATGCTTCATCTGGGGCTGGTGTTATGTACTGCCTGGACCAGAGCTGCTGTCAAGTTCCAGGGTACGGATGGGGCAGGGCTCATGAGCTTCCTCTCTCACCCTTCGAAGATGCTGACTAAAACCACTGTGTAAGAGCACTCTCCTCAGCCTGGTGGAAGATGAGAGGTGGGGGGGAACTAAGGCAGCTCAGCTAAGCCCCACGGAGACTCATAAGACCCTCTAGGGTTCCTCTCCTGACTAGAAATAGCTAATGAAAACAATGAAGATGGCCCTTCTGCCAATCAACTCGGCGCAAAGGGGCATCAGCCAACCATGACAAGCAACAACGTGTCAAAATGTGGTAAAATGACTACATGGACAGGTGTTTAGGATATGTTTTCTTACAACCTCAAAATATACTTTAAAATTTATCTTAGCATATGAACACATCACACACCTCGAACTTCATTATAGCCTGTTTAACAACTCATCCCATCATTACAAAACAGTCCTTTAATTGGTATATATATATTTTTTAAAAAGTCATTAATCTATGTTAGCTACTTCTGCTATCCTAGGTGTAACTGTTAGGATAAGAAACATCAACTACTGTCCTTGGAACAAAATAATTTTCAAATATGATGACGCATCACTTTCATCATCACTCAGCGCAGTACTCACGTGGACAGCATGTCCAGTGGCAGTGTCAGTAGTGAGCTCACGGAGCCAGTAAACAAGCACTTGTAGATGCGGCCTATGGAAAGGGTATGATGGCAAAGTCACAACTAGCATCGTCAACTCTGTCCCTCCACAGAGCAGCAGTGAAACCATAGAGGCCACAGAAATCAACGCTTTAAGTTTGAGTCTCAAAGTATTTCTACAAACACTGCCAAGCATAAAAAAAGGCAGCATAAAAACGTTACGTAACAGTGTTTAGTGTATATATTCTCTCTAGATTTGCTTTTACTAAATGCATACTGTTTTTTCTCTTCGTCTAAAGAATTTATGCAAATAAACCAATTTTTCCTTCGTTTCTATTCTCTCCTCAATTTCTCCCAATATATTCATCTGAAATTTTAGCACCAGCCTATCGTCTAAAAATTCTTCATTATTATTGCAGGTTAACAGTCATTGAGCTTAGCCATAAAGGATTATTTCTGTGAATTTGACATCTTTCTCTAATTCCCTGCTCATTTAGTAAAGTATTTTCTCAGTTTCATAAAAAGTTCATAGCAGTGAGCTTTCTGAATCCTTATGACAAAGCAAATGTCTGTATTTTCTTCTTCCACCTGGGATAATTTTCAGGACAGGAATTAGTTTCAAAACTGCTGTCAAAGTCAGACATGGTGGCATACACATGTAATCTTAGCTATTGGGGAAGCTAAAGCAGGAAAATTACACAGAAGTTCAAGGCCAGCCTCAGCAACTTAGTAAGACTGGTTTCATAAGTAATATTTTCTGGTATGTGTTTTTTGAGAGATCTTGGAATATAGCCCCTAAATTCATAACCTTCCTGACCCAGCCTTCTGAGTCCTGGGATTATGGGCATGGGCCACCACACAAAAATATCTCTTACTAAACAGGGCCGAGGATGTTCCTCAGTGTTAGAGAACTCTTGGTTTTGATCGTCAATACCGTTTTCTTAAAAAGTCAAAACTGAAAGTTCCCAAGTCTTCAAACATTCAGTATTACTGATCAGAAGTCTAAGCCAAGTCTCACTTTCTGTATTTTGTAGGTCAGTCAGAAGAATACCGCTATATTCTATATTCTATGACATTATCACCCTACCCCGCTCTGGAAACTTTGGAATTATGTTTAGGTTTGTGAATCTTTCTTTTCTCAAGATCAGCTTTCCCTTTCAACATAAAAGACAATGTTCCTCACCTCCACTATCTCTCCTCCCTTAAAAAATTTACTACATAGTTATTGAAACAACTGGATATATCCTCCATCACTCTATTTGGTTTTCTCAATATTTTTTATATTTATTTATTTATTTGGTACAGGGTCTCACTAGGCAACTCGGACGCATAGTGATCCTCCTGTCTCAGTCTCCCCACCACTGGGCTTACAAGCATGTGCCACCACATCTGGTTTCAGTGGCTAGCTCAGCACGGGGCTGGAGGTCAAACCTGGGTCCTTGAGCTTGCCAGGCAGGCACTTAGACCACCATGCTGTCTCCCCAGCCCTCACTTTCTCATTCTTAAAACTACACCTCCCTTTGAATGATGCCCTACAATGACTTCTTAGTCCAATCTTGTAGCTCATTAATTAACTCAATAACTATTCTGTTACTTTGTGTATTTCCCAAGATTTCCATTCTAGAGGTGATCGAGAAAACTTTATCTAAGGAATATGAGAATACTGTATTTTAAAATCTTCCTTGTTTTTCGCTCCAAGTAATCACAGCTATATATTCTGCAATTATATACTATCTACTCCTCGAAATCTTGAAGAAAAACAAATGATCAGCCAAGAGGGCAAACTGGTGTGTCAACTCCCAAAGACCCTTCATATTTGAATGTTAAGCCTTCCAATTATTCAGAAGCATTAGATCTGTATGTTTACCATTGTGTGTGTGTGGGGGGGGGGCGCGGTGAGATAGCTCAGTGGTCTAAGGCACCTGTTTAGGCAAGCTTAGGCAGGCATCGAGGACTGTGGTTTGATCCGCGGTACCATATGCCATGCCACCATGCGAGCCCTGTCCCCAGGGTGGGCTAAGCTGGCCACAAAAAAAAAAAAGACAGAGGATCAAAGAAGATTCCCAAAGAATCGACCTACTAGAGACCCTGAAAACTCCAATATTAAGAAATAAATTATGAATTTATTCTAATTATGCTGTAATTTTGCCTTCATAATTATTAGTCTGTACATTGGATTATTTTCCTGAATTCATGCACCTATAAAATTTAAATGGCAATGGAATACCCATCTCTGACAAAACTAAAATAAAACGGATACAAATGACCATTTTGTATCTGTATATACAAAATACTTAGGATAGACATACAGCTACTATCTCTTAATTCAAAAAGAAGGATTTGTACTAACAGTTTTTATTTAGACAGGATATCATGTCTACATCTTGTACTATGAATAACCACTACAAAGACAACAATATGCAATGTATTAATTATTGAAACTGTCGTATTAATCGGTTTTGAAACTTGTCTCATTGCTATTTACTTCTCAATAAAATTAAAAAATTGTAAGAAAAACAAATACACTAACAGAAGGATTAGAAAAAAAAATTATTAGTCTGTGTTTTTCTCCTTTTCCACATTTGTTAAGAAGTAGTATTTCACTCAGGATGTAGTTCAGTGGGAGAGAACATGCTTACCACACATGAGCCCCTGGATTCGATCTCTACCACAAAAAAATTCCCAATGTCATTCTCAGTTTAGATGAATGTAAACCTTTCCCAATATACAAGGTATGATCAAAATATGGTGAATGCTCAAAATTGTTTAAAAATTATTAAAGTAAAAGATGCACTGGAAAGCCAGGTGAGGTGGTACACACCTATAATCCTAGCACTTGGAAGGCTAAGGCAGGAGGATCATTGTGAGTTACAGACCTGCCTGGGCTACATAGTGAGCTCAAGGCCTGCCTGAACTGCAGAGTGAGACCCTATCTCAAAAAGACCAAAAAAAAAAAAAAAAAAAAAAAAAAAAAAAAGATATATTTGCATCAATACGTACAGTATTCCCTTGTTGCTCTGAACATACTTATCCCATTGTTCTTGTCACTTTCTGAAGCTGCTCTGGAAGTCCTCTTTCCTGAGGATCTTTATGAGATGTAATCAAACTACAATGCATGCTGCTGCTGTCACCCAGAAAAAGGCAGGCTCATAAAAACATGACATTGTGTCCTCTATCCACCTTATTTACCAGACTTGGCACTATGTAACTTCTGGCTCTTCCTCAAAGTTAAAACGATCATGAAAGATAAATGTTTTGAATCAGCTCAGGACATTGAGGCAGCCATGACACTGCAACTAATGATGAGAGAAGACTTTTAAGAACTACTTCAGAAAGCAGCAAGCATGGTGGGGTAGGTGTGTTTGAGGCTAGAGGGAAAATATTGAGGGAGACTAATGGAAATACAATTTTTACTGCAACAATTTAAAACAAAATTTTAAACATAGGGGGCAGGGGGATGGCTCAGTGGAATAAGCACTTCCCTGGCAAGCGCCAGGGCCTGAGTTCAATCCCTGGTTCCACAAAAAAAAAACATTTAAACATACCACATATTTCAATCATACCTCCTATAACATTATAAATAGTGGTAATATTTCTTATTAATAAATAGCTGTACATTAAACAACTGCAGAAGAAACACAAATACTCACATGCTGTAAGAGGAACAACTCCCAACCAAGCAAAGGCCACAAGTGTATAATGAAACCAATATCGTATTGCAGTACCAATACTTGTAACTAGCCCAGCAAATATGTCTTGGATAGGAAGCCGTGAAGGCATATCTGGGGAATAAACTAAAAGTGAAAAAAGAAAAAAAAATGTCATGAAGATTTCAAAATGGTTTAATTCATAGATATAAAATGAGCACATATAACTATCTTAACATTCAAAATAAGTACTATTTTAAAAAAAGTGACTCAAATAGTTAGAACACCATATTTACCCCAGGAAGTTACCTACGAAGCTATCACATGCAAGGCACGTGGGGGGTGGGCATCAGAGCAAGAAGAAGTATTCAGAAGAACTTCACATCCTTAGCTCATAACCATGAACCTCATGGCAACCAATGTACATGCTTAGCACTCAAACAATAAAGCAGTATAGTGATGTGGTCACCTGAGCTATTCAAGATCCAACAGGGGGAGGAGCAAAAAGTGAAGCTGATGGCATGTGACCAGGAATGAACTCCCAACAGGAACTCTGGACACAGCCCTCAAAGAGCCCAGCACCTGCAGCGAGGCCACTGCACATGAGAGCTACAGCCCACTATGGTCTGCCAGCCAGCCCTCCACACACCTGTAATACTACATTTAAAATTTCAAGTGAAAATTTCATCTCTTCCCATTTCTCTCTAAAATGTGCTTTAATAAACTTGGAGAATCGATAAATTTTGCAACAGTTTAGAAAAACATGACTTTAAAATGGTTTCATGAAAGCTACTTATTTTACGACTCCACCAGAGATTAAACAGACAAAACTATAGGAGAAACATTTTCCCTATGAGGCCAGACAAGGAATTATGATGCCTAAGGTTTCCAAATCAATTATCTACAATTTGTAAGAATACTGTCACAAAGCCATTCACATTTATATATGTTATAGAGTAAACAACAAATGGCAACTTCTTTTATTATAACCACTTAGATCACTGACTTCAGTACAATATTTTGTACAGAAAAGCAAGTCTTTAAACCAGTAGTGAGACTTTTTGAAAAAGGGAAGGGAAACAGCATATGAATGTCCAATCAACACTGAAGTATACAAAGTAAGGTTTTGTTGGCCTCAAAGTAAAAGCCCATATTATTTCCTATCAAACTTCATGAAAATTCAACTATTTAGTTTTAGTTTGTTATAAATCTTCAGCTGTACAGCTTTTATGTATAACAGAAAACCAAAGACTACAAATAACAAATCTGACATTTTTTGATGGCAAAGAATAAAGTTCTAAGAGTATAAATGTACTAACTTTAACCATTTACACTTTTCAAAATACAAAGTAAAATGCATAGTGATGCACACTTGTAATCCCAACACTAGGAAGGCTGAGACAGGAGGATCACTGTGAGTCTGAACTGCATAACAAGACCCTGTATCACACACCAAAAACAGTATCTATAATTAAAAGAAAAAAGTTTTCCTACACAACTTACATGTGTATGCTAAAAGATAACAGTATTTAAAAATATTTTCCTAAATGGAAGAAGATTTTCTACTATTATCAAAGAAAATAACAGATTAAGCACCTGCTTAGGCAAGTGCAGGGACTTGGTTTGCTCCCCAGAACTATAACCTATGGCACCCCCACCCCCCAGCCGCGCTGAGCCGCCTACCAAGTCCAGGCGTAGTGCCGCACACCTGTTAATGCCAGTGCTGGGGAAGCTGAAAGCAGGAAGATCACTATGAGTCTGAGCTACATAGTGAGACCTTGTACCAAATACATTAAAGGTAAAAAAAAAAAAAAAAAGGCAATAAAATTGAAAATAGCTTTAAAATTATTAAATACCTCTGACTGCTGGTAATACCCAAACTACCATAATGAAAACGCTGGAAGAACTTACTTGGTGTAAAAGCAAATCTGTGCTTGCATAATTCACAATATTCTTTTCGACTGTGTTTCAGCCACTGAACTAAGCTGTAATGACAAATACATTCATAAATGCAGTATTTAAAGAGATGGTAAGGCTTCACTGAAAACTAACATTCTGCTTTGATTAAAATCTTATGCATTAGAGCTGTGGGGGACTCAGGTCAATAATTTCTGACATTGCCAGTTAAACAGAAGACCCAATGCTGTTATGGGCTACGGGACTCTTTTAGAATATTTTGCTGAGTTTACACACCTATAATATTCAATAATGGAACTTAGAAAAAATGGGGTATACCGATGAATGTGCACTTTGTATCTGTGTATTCAAAGTGGTTAGGATAGATATATAGTTGCATTCTCTTAATGAATAGAATGATTTGTTCTAATGGTGTTTGTAAATAGGATCTCAAGTCCGCATCTTGTATAGCAATTAACCACTAAGAAGAATATATGCAGTGTGTTATTTGTTGAAACTGTACTTCCGATTTGATTTGAAACTGCCTCATTGCTATCTGTTTATCAATAAAATTTTGAAAAAAAAAATCTTATGCATTACAGAACTTTTACAGTTTTTACTGTTTCAAATCTGGAGTATTCTGACAATTTGATATTTGCAGCATTCTTTAATTTTTATAACTGCCTTCTAAGAACTTACATTAAAGACAACATGTACTACACCCTTTTACTAAAGGGTACAATAAATAAATGTAGTACCCTTTTACCAAAAGGGTACAATAAATCTAAGTTATAATCTCTTCAGAGCTAAGTAAGTATGACTGAATCCAAGCATTAACCTTCCCAGTTACTAGTCTGGTAACATGGCTGGTCATGTGGTGCAGGACAATATCTATGTCTATATTTTAGTTCCCTTCTGTGCACAACTCTCCACCTCAGTTTCCTTGCAAAGTTAAATGAGTTAAAAAGTATAAAAGCGCCGAGAGCTACACGTGGTAGTACATGCTTGTAAACCTAGCACTTGGGAGACTGAGATAAGAGGATCACTATGAGTTCATGGCCAGCCCAAACTACAGAGCGAAACACAAAACAAAACAAAATCACTAAGAATAATACTGATACAGAGTTCTATACTTCATAAAGTTAGGATAATATGCTACTCTAAATAGAAAAGCATAGCATGTCCCATGGACAGAATCTTCACAATAAACCACTTCAGTAAGCACAGCATTAACAATTATGAATAATGTATTTCCCATACTTTTACAAATTCTAAAAGTAATTATGCAACAATTTCCTTAAAATGATCATTCTTATTACATAGATGACAAAACTGAAGCTCAGCATCAGGGTTTTCTAGAAGTATGACTTACCATTCTTGATGGATAAACTTAATACTGCCAGTACATACACAAGGGTGATAAAGAGGTTTCTCGGGTGTTCCTTCTGACCGACACACTCTACATATGTCTGTTAAGGAGAAAGAAAAACAATTAATTCAGTTAGAATTTTTTTTTCTTCAGTACTGGGAACTGAACTCAGGACCCTGTGCTCTGGCAAGCACTTATTCTACTGAACGATCTCCCCAGCCCACTGAGCTTTCTTCTCAGCCCTTGAGCTATCTTCCCAGCCCAACTTTTTTTAAAAAACAGACCACCAGGTCCAGAGATATAGCTTAGTGGTACAGTGCATGCCCGGCAAGTGTGAGGTCCTGAGTTTGATTCCCAGTACCAAAAAACAAAACAAAACAACAACAAAAAAACCCAAATACTAAAGTATTTTATGTTAACACAACAATGTCCCTTGGAAAAACATTAATCAGCAGCACAAAAACTAAAAATTGTGATTTAAATTTTATGTGTATAACAAACTAAAACCAGTTTCTTTTAAAAGTAACACAAAATTTTTCTTAAACTAGAACTCTAGGAAGCTAAAAATAAAAAGGTTTTATTTAAAACTGTACTCTCTCATAACAAATACTAAATGAATTTAGACTCATACCCAGTTCTAAAATCCAGTCCCCGGGGCCAGGGATATAGCTTAGTGGCACAGTGCATGCCTGGCAAGCTCAGTAGAATAAGTGCCTGCCTGGCAAGCGCAGGGTCCTGAGCTCAATCCCTGGTACCACAAAAAATAAATTAATTAATTAATTAAGTAATTAAAAAAAAATCCAGTCCCAACAGTTGAGCAATTTAAGACACAGGACTGATAGTTTAAACTATACATATATGCACCACACTGAGGATTTAATATGGATCAACAGTGGGGGAACATTGTACACACCACCTTCTACATCTCAACTACAGGACAAAAACACATAAAAACATGGAGGAAAGACAGCCTTGTTAATAAATGGTGATGGTAAAATTGGATCGTCACATGCAGAAGATTTGAGTTTAGATCCATATATCTCACCATTTACTAAACAAATCAACATGAGTCAAAGATCTAAACGTTAAAACTGACACATTAAAACTACTGGAAGATAAAATAGGTAAAACTCTTTTTTTTTAATATTTATTTATTTTTATTTATTACATTTATTTATTGTGTGTGTGTGTGGCCAGCTCAGCCCACCAGGGGGCGGGTCTGGCTGGCATGTGGTGCTGGGGATCGAACCGAGGTCCCTGTGCTTTGCCAAGTTTGTTTCAAGTAGGTGCTTTAGACCACTGAGCCATCTCTCCAGCCCCAATAGGTAAAACTCTTGAAGACATAGGCATAGGTCTATGAATCCACAAATTGGATCATATAAACTCAAGGCCTTCTGCACAGCAAAGGAAATCAAGAGACTGGGGGGGGGGGTACCCAACCTACAGAATGGGAAAAAAAAAAAAAATTGCCAGCTACTCCTCAGACAGAGGACTAACACCCACAACACATAAAGAACTCAAAAAATAGCTCTGGGCTGATGAGATAGCTCAGCAGTCTAAAGCACCTGCTTAAGCAAGCTCAGGCAAGTGCACAGGGACCAAGGTTCAATCCCAGGCATCAAATGCCACTCCAGCCCCGCCCCCCAGGGTGGACTGAGCCTGCCACAGAAAAAAAAAGACCCTCAAAATAAAAGACCAAATCAAAAAATGGACAAAGTGAATAGACACTTCTTAGAAGTACAGATGGCCAATACATTAAAAAGAAAAAAAAAAAAAGTTCAGTGTCACTGGCCATGAGACAAATGGAAATTAAAACAACACTGACATTCCAACTTACTCCAGAGAGAATGCTATTATCAAGAAATCAAAGCTGGGCGTGGTGGTGCATGCCTATAGTCCCAGCACTCAGGAGGCTGAGCAGGAGCATCACCGTGAGTTTGAGGCCACCCTCAGCTATATGCAATTCAAGACCAGTCTGCACTACATAGTGACACCCTGTCTCAGAAAAGGAAAAGAAGAAAAAAATCAGTAACAAGCACTGGCAACCTTGAAAGGAAAAATAAACTTTTACACAGTTGGTAGGAATGTAAACTAGTACAACCACTATAGAGATCAGTCTGGAGACTTCTCAAAAAAACCGATTAAAAATCCCACTTGAACTAGCTAATTCCCCTTCTAGGAATCTTCCTGAAAGAGTTAAAGTCATCATATTAATTACAGTAATCCATGCATATCCCTGTTTACAGCAGCACAACTTACAAAAGCTAGAGCTTGGAAACAGCCTACATCCCCATCAATGGGCTGAATGGATAGAGGAAGTGTGTTACACACGCGCAATGGCATGCTCCCCTGCTCTAAGGGACAAGCCGAGGCACGTACAGGTGGATGGGTGCAGCTAGGGGCCATGGCATGAGGTGAAGCACATGCCTCACCAAGTTCACGTGCTGCATCGCTTGTTCTGTGAGTATCCCAAAGTATAAAGAAACAGCAAGATAAAGGACAGACAACAGGAAATAAGGAGATCATTTTCAAATGGAAAAGGGAACAAGTGAGAGAGGGATGGGGGAGGGAAAAGAGAGTTCAAAAAAATGGATGTTGGGCTTTTTCAAATGGGAAAAGTTGGAGGATCAGGAAAGAGACAAAAAAAGATGTGCTATGAACAAACTCCCCAATATAAATATTATGTACTGCAAACATGTACCAATAAAAAAATTAAAAATATAAAAGCATGCATCGTGATTAAGGATAGAAAAGCACCCCAAGACCTTGAAGACTGCAGGTCCAAGACAGGTGAATCAGAAGCAGCCTTATGCAGAGGCAGATAGAGGCATGGAGCTAAAGATCAGCTGCTCTTCAGAGTACAGCAGCTTGTCCCTCTCCCCAGCACCAAGTGGCTCAAGACACAGCCGTCTGCCTGAGGAAAACCTACAAGTGACCCTTTGCACTTGCTCCTGAAAGCTACCCCACAGGCCCATCTGGTTACGTCATTCGTTTGGTCTTCTCAGCTATCCTATTCCCTGGCTATACTTGCCGTGTGTATCCCGAGGTGCTGATCAAAGGGGACTGCAAAGTGTACCCAAGGGGCCAAGACTTAACACTTTTCATCTACTCTCTTGCAGGGAATTGATCATGGTGAAGAAAATATGCAACCCTAATCTCCCAGTGGACTTAACTGGTCACCTGCACACTTGAGATTAGGGTGCAGCAGCTGAGCAGCATGGTACATAGTCCTGGACACTTACAATTATCACAGGTTTATGGCTACTCAATATTGGGAGACACATATTACTGTCAAAGCTGAGGGATACAAAGTGCTCAGGGTCATCTGACTGGTTATGCCACTCTGCTAGTTATCAATTAAGCAGACAAATTTCTCACCAACATTGAACAGTTACAAGCCCCTTGTGCATGGAAGAGCTGTCAATGAGCCAACCATGTCTATGGTGAATCTGAGGTGGTCACTCATGCTGACTGAAAGCAACCTTGGCCTCTTCTCTCGCCTTCCACACTCTGTTTTTGAATTACACTCGGCCCCTTCCACCACCCAAAGTGTGTGGTTTTTTTCCTAGAAGCTGCCAGGGGGATAATGCCACAATGGGCATCACCACTGTTTATGGGCAGAACTACACAAGATCTGAAAGTCTTAAAATCTCTCACTTCTATCTTCACCCTTGATTAATGACAACATTCTTGGCAACTTTACTTTTGCAATCCACAATCCCAAGCCACATCCAGCAGTCACACAGTCCACAACTGCTTTGTGCTCTCTCCACATGCACATTCAGTCCCAAGAAAACAAAGACTACTTTGAGGGTACTAAGGGGCAGAAGGCGGGCTCTCCTTTCAGCTGGATCTTTCCCTGTACCTGAGATCCTAGTGCAGTTTATCTGCAGCAGATTCACTGTACAGCACCGAAGCTGGGCTGGGGATATAGCTCAGTGGTACAGCGTAAGTCTGGTATGCAAAACTAGAATTACTATGGACACCAGCCAGTACCATCTCCTCTAAAAGATTTGAACTGCCCATTCCAAGTCCAAGAGATGGGGGAAAAAGGGAGACGCAAAGGGAAGTTAAAAAAAAAAAATTACTATGTATATGTACCAACTCCCCATGATGGGCATAATCATTATGTGCTCCAAACACATATTAACAGAACTTTTTAAAATTCAAAAATAAGGGCCAGCCAAATAGCTCAGCGGATTAAAGCACCTGCAAGCAGGCACAGGGGAGGGGCCACGGATTCGATCCCCAGCAAATAAGACTGGCCATGGTGGTGCACACCTGTAATCCCAACTCTTGGAAGCTGTAAACAGGCAGATCACTACAAGTCACATCTAGTAGTGAGACCCTGAACACCGTGTAGACCTTTCCCTAAAAAAATAAAAAATAACATAAAATTCAAAACTGGCCAAGTGTGGTGGTGCACACCTGTAACCCCAGCATTCAGGAGGCTGAGGCAGGAAGACTGTCCCAAGTTTGAGACCAGCCTAGGCTACAAAGTGAGCTCAGAGCTAGCCTGAGTAGCATAGTGAGACCTGTCACAAAAAGATCAAATAAATAAATTATAAATTTAAAAATAAATAACATTGATTCCAATTCCAGGGCCCCAAAGTCCCATATTAATTGGGCATGGTAGTACATGCCTGTAATCCCAGCACTGAGCAGGCAGAGGCAGTAGGACTATAACTTCAAGTCCCACCTGAGCAGCTCAGGGGAGACTCTGTTTCAAAATAGAAAACAAAAAGGGCTGGGGACATAACAATGGTAGAAAACTCCTGGGTTCAATCCCCAGTGCTACTTTAAAAAACAACAAGGGCCAGGGAGATGGCTCAGTAGAATAAGCACTTGCCTGGCATGCCCAAGGGCCTGAGTTCAATCCCCAGTTTCACCAAAAAAAAAAAAAAAAAAAAGGGTTCTTTTCTTCACTGCCCTGTGTGGAGCGAGGAATCTGCATGCCTCTCTTCCTTACATGGAGTTTTCAGCTTATTACCATCCCCTTCCCATTACCAAAACTACCATCGCTACCGCCTGGATTTTAGGGCACCACTGTCTACACAGTAGGACTGTCTCCTAAAGATAGCACCAGGCATCTCACTGATCTACGTTATGGAGAAACACCAGAGCCACTGGGCCATGAACCCAGATCAGCCCTCAGAATTACCAGTTGTCTTGGGGCTGGGGAGATAGCTCCATGTTCTAAGGGCTCACCTGGCAAGAGTAAGGACCTGGGTTTGAGTCTCAGTACCACATGCTGTGCCTGACACTAAAAGCAGAAGTGGTGACACATTCCCATAAACCCACCGCTGGGGAGGCTGAGACAGGAGCATCACTGCAAGTTTAAGCTGAGTAGCAAGACCCTGTACCAATTAATTAATTAAAAAAAGAATTACCAGTTGTCAGACTAGAGGCTAGCCACCATCCATGACACTCATATTAACTATACAGAGCACTCAGATGCTCAAGGATTACACAGTAGGTACATGATAATGGTACGTGCAGGGTAGGAACCTGCACAAGTGGGCCAGTAACAACACGGGACCTGTCTTCCCAGCCTGCCCACAGGCATGTTCTGGAACACTTTGCAAAGGAAAGCAGCAGGGACACAGTCAATAAAAACTACCATAGCAGTCCCCAGGGACATGGTGATGAGTCAGCTACCCAGAAAGAGCAATTGATCATCATCAAGGCACCCATTCCCACCCAGTAGTACTAGCGGAGGCCTGAGGGGCACTGTAATCCTACCCCGGATGAGCAGAAATATAGCGCTCTCACGGAAACCAAGCAATAGAGGGTGTCATGTAGGGGACCTGGCTTCCACCTGCAGCTGGATATGCTTTGCCTCTCAGCATGACATAAGGGTAGAGCTGCTTAAAACACAAAGGCCAAACATTTTAATAAAGTCAAAGGGGCCAGGGAGATGGCTCAGTAGAATAAGCGCTTCCCTGGCAAGCACAAAGGCCTGATTTAGTTATTTATTTTTTTGTGGAACCAATCCCTGCTTCCACAAAAAAATAAATAACTAAATCAAGTCAAAGACTCATAATATACAAATTGTCTACAATACAACTGAGAATAGCTCCTTCAAGAACCAAGAAAGACAACCTAAAAAAGACAAGACAATCAACAGATGCTAACATTGAAATAGCATATACTAGAATTATCTGACAAATATTTTAAAGCAGCCATCATAAAAAAGTTTCAAGGGTCAATTATTAACACATTTTTAAAAATTAAACAAAATTTTAACAAAGAAAAAAAGAGAGGAAATTTTTCTGGGAAGTTCAGAACAAAGGAACACATTAAGAGTAGAGATGGTGGCACATGCCTGTAAGCCAAGCACTCTGGGAGGCTATGACAGGAGGATAGTAAGTCTGAGGCCAGCCTGGGCAATTTAGCAACTTAGTGAGACCCTAACTCAAATTAAAAATAAAAAGGGCTGATTGAGGATGTGGTACAGTATGAAGATCATGGGTTCAATCCCCAGTAGCACCACACACACACACACACACACACACACACACACACACACAATTAACAAATAGACTTAAGAACAGAAAAGAAAAACAACCCTTGGAGAACTCTGTAACAAAGTATCTAACATGCCAGGGAGATGGCTCAGTAGAATAAGCACTAATGCCTAAGTTCAATTCGCAGATCTGCCCAAAAAAGAAAAACAACAAAGTTTCTAACATTTGTATCATAATGTCAGAAGAGGAGAAAGTGGAGATAAAGTATTCAAAAAAACACAGTAGTCTCTCTTTACCCACTGGGAATACATGGGAGGTGGACTGGGGGGGGGGGAATCAGTGGACTAATGAAACTTTCTACTATATATACAAAGTATGCCAAAAAATTCATATACACCAAGATTTTTAAAAAACTAAGTATTTTAATGCTAAATTTATTTAGACACCATGAGATCAATACAAGCTACCTTTGGCCTATACAATTACAAGATGTACTCAATGTGGTATCCTTTAGCTTTCAAAAATGTATTAGTACAGAAAACTGCTGAAGTGTGTATACATTTTTTGGCAGATGCCATATATATATATA
>NW_004524584.1:27901973-27910350 GCF_000260255.1 Octodon degus | reverse complement strand
AAAAAAAAATTGCCAGCATCACTACTCTCACATACTAAGTAATCTAAGGGATAATTAAACACAAGCACTGAGATACTAGGACAGATTGATAACCAAGCCAGCTATTAAGTGATTAAGGTGGCTAGTGCATACAGCACAGATACACTGGACAAAGGAAGATCTGCATCCTGAGCTAGATGGAGATCTTCAAGAGAAGGAGCAAGTGGTTACACTATGAGAACAACGATAGGCTTCACCTCAAGTAGGAAAACACAGTCCAAAGGGAATTCTCATCTACCATTATGTCCAAGTACTAGTAATTAATACTGCAAAAATCTTCCTCTTCAACTGTTTTTACTTTTAGTAAATTGTACAATAAAGTACATAACACTCTAATGAATGGCATAATGGTCATTCTCTATGGCTATGAGTATATATAATAAAAATTTTCCCAAGGAAGCATTTATTTTACAAACTCTACTCACCCTAGGTATCATAATGCATTTGTAAATTTACTCCTCACTATATGAACACTGCAAAACTGAGCACTAGCAGACTTTTCTATAAATTATAACACACATAAACCCTTTAAGCAGTGCAAAACTTTTATAAATGGTATTAGAATATATCCTATTAAACTATTAAAATGATCACTTGTTTCAAAAAGTATTATTTCACTAATAAATCACATAGGTCAAATCAAAGATCTTTAAGTCAGCCAATGCATGGAACCAAATAAACGAATACAATCATCCACACTCTTTTGACTCGGGCTTCTCCGCCTGGTGTTCGAATGATGTGTAGACAACAGCGCCAGCTCTTATCTCAGATCAGTGACTTCCTCTTCTGCATTCCCCTTCCCAAGACAGAATTCCTCTAAAGCGGGTGACTCTTAACATGTATACCCAATTCCTCTCAATAAATATTTTTGAAAAAAAACCCCTCACATTTATATGATTTTCCATGTTTTTAAATTCTTACTTGATATACTAAGGGACCTTTGATAGAGGCAATTAAAAAGTCTGGCCAAGCTCAGCATGCTATGGCAAACCTGTAAAGTAATCGTAGCTACCCAGGAGGCTAGGCCAGAAGAAGTACAAGTTCAAGTAACTTGGTGAGATCTTCTCTCAAAATAAAAAGTATACAGGGCTGAGGATATCTTGTGTTCAGCTGGGAGCAGGAGAAGGAAATGAAATAAAGAAATCAACCAACCACTGGCTATTCCACCAAGAAAAAACATTTTAAAAGTTTTTTGGGTTTTTTTTTTTCTTTTGCATTTTAAAAGTTTAAAATGTTTAAATTTATGGTAGAAGGACCCACTGTTTAGGGCTACCATGGCTAGACAGTTCTATGTACTCTGAATGCATTATTATTATTGGATTCAATCTTTGCATCTTAGATTCTGAGAAGCAGATTAAAAAGAGAAGGGTCACATAACGTATCGAAGGCCAAACACAGGACTAAGCAGGAACAGTAGAGATAGGGAATGTTACTAGACTGCTACTACTTGAAAACTGGAAACCTAAGATCAGCTAATTCTATTTTGGTTACTGTATTAGTCACTTTCTTGTCACGGGGACAAAATACCCAGCACCCTCAACTTGAGTTTATTTTGGCTTCCAGATTTTAGAGGATTCAGTCCATGGTTGCTTAGCTCTAAGGCAGAGAAAAAATAGGCACCTCACTGCAGCCAGGGAACAGAGACAAAAAAGAGCCAAGGACAAAAACAGCTTTCTAGGTCACGGCCTTAGTGACCCACCTCTAAGCAGGCCCCGCTCTCACAGCACATTCAGCCATGAAATCATCAGAGCATGGATTCAGTGATGAGTACAGTACCCACCAATCACCTGCCTATAGAAGTCTTCTGGGAAACATTTTAGATCTAAACGATAAGTTGCTGAGACTCAATAATGGACACATACAAAAGAACACAATGATTGCACAACAGTGTGATCAGTGCTTATGAACGATATACTATAAAAAGATTTAGCCCGATCTATATGAGGAGACCCTGTAGACACTACCCTGTACTAAATACAAAAATAAGTAAATAAATAAATAAAATGATTTAAAGCTAGGCATGGTGAGACATGCTGCAATTCCAGCACTAGAGAGGCTGAGACAGGCAAATTCAAGGTTGGACTAGACTACAAAGCAAGTCCCTGCCTCAAGTCTTGCCCAAAACAAGCGAATTCATAAAACAGATTAAAATAACAAATGTAATTATATATAACCTACGACCAAAAGAACTTTTTTTAAATGACACAGAAGGGGCCGGGGAGATAGCTCACTAGAATAAGCACTTGCCTGGTAAGCACAGGGTCCTGAGTTCAATCCCCAGTGCCATAAAAAATAAAAATAAAAATGACACAGAAACTATTACATACCTACAAAAATGACAAAAAGGTAAAAAACTTACAATACCTTCTAGCAATCCTAACCTAGGTATTTAACCCAGTGAAATGAAAACTTAGGCCGGGGAGATGGCTCAGTAGAATAAGCGCTTCCCTGGCAAGCGCAAGGGCCTGAGTTCAATCCCTTGTTCCGCAAAAAAAAAGACTTACATTCATATAAAACCTGTGTGAATATGTGTAAAAGTTTCATTCATATTTTTCCCAAACTGGAATCAGCCACTCCAAGGAACCCAAAACTGGGTACCAAATAAGAGTGTAGATCTGGGCTGGGGAGATGGCTCAGTAGAATAAGCACTTTCCTGGCAAGCGCAAGGGCCTGAGTTCAATCCCCAGTTCTGCAAAAAAGAGTGTACATCTGATGACAGACTACTAAAGAAAGAATGAACTATTATTGAAACATGTGAAAACGTGTGTAAAGAGTAAATATAGTAAGTGATAGAAACTAGATCCCACACAATACATACTGTAGGAGTTCATGACAAGCTGGATATACGCAGAATACAGATATCCATAGGAACAGAAATGGATCAGTGGTTGCCAGGGCAAGAGGGAAGAGATGGGGCAAACCTTTAGAGATTACAAGTAAATCTGAGATGATGATGGGACTATTACAAACTTCATTTTGTTGGCTACATGACTACATGCATATCTCAAAATACATACATGAAGGGAAATTTTCCTATATTTAAACTATAACTTAACTTTAAACATGAAGACTTTCTGCTTATAATCCTAGGACTCAGAAGACTGTGACAGGAGGATCACCATAAGGTTGAGGACAGCCTAGGCTACATAAACAAGCACATGGCCAGCTGCAAGTTCAAGGCAAGGCTGCACTATGTGGCGAAACCTGTCTCAAAAAAAAGCCAAAAGCTAAACAAATTAATGAAGACTTTTTACAGTACTGTCTAGTCATGGGGAAGAAACAGCAAACGACAAAGAGAAATGATATGAAAATAACCTTTCCTGCTCTAAAACATGGTCTAATGAAATTGTAGATTAAAACATTTTTGAATGAGTTTATTTCATGCACTCAGATAGGAATGTTATTAGACACCATGGAAACCATCACCAATGTTCACCAATATTTCTAACTGTTGAACTTTCTGAGCACATGGTGTAATTAACTCCATTTCTCTGCAACCTCTGTTCGGCATGGAAACTGACTTACTGTATCATAAATTCAAGTAAGTGATATATTTCTGGGTAGAAGTATTTTATACAACAAACACAACTCATCACACTACATTTTCCAATCTCAATGGCTAGAGATGCAGAGAGCAGCAAGATAGCTGAGTGGTCTAAAGCGCCTACTTAGGCAAGTTTAGGCATGCTCAGGGACCACATGCCATGCCAGCCCTGACCCCAGGGCAGGTGAGCAGGCTACCAAAAAATAAAAATAAAATTAAATAAAGTAAAATAGAGATGCATTTAGTAAGGAAGCTGTTTTTCCAACAAATATACTTAGAAAAGTATTCTTTTCAACCCACACTGGGTACACATCAGTGAGAAGCTAATCTGTTGTTCTAAGCTACTGAAGTTATAGAGTAACGTGTTTGTGACTACACCATAATTTAGCCCATACCATCTTGTACGGCACTTTAGCAATTTCAAAAACATATCAAGCAAGTACAACTAACACAGAAAGTCAAAGAATAACGTGTTCTGTACACTGGTACCAATCCTGAACAGAATAACAAGAACAAGGGTACAAAGAGAGTAAACAGAAAGTATAGCCTGAGATCTTTTGTTGGAAATTAAATCACACAAAATATGTTCTGTGGTGAATTAAGACTTGTGGTATTTACATTATGTGTAGTATAACTACAATATGTTTTAAAACTGGTGTGGTGGTGGCACATGCCTGTAATCCCAGCATTTGGGAGGCTAAGGCAAGAGGATCAGCCTGGGCTACAAAGTGAACTCAAGACCAGCCTGAACTGCACAGTGAGATCCTGTCTCAAAAAGATAAGGAAAAAACAAAATAAAACAAAAAAACCTTACAAATCTTAAAAATGTAATTAAAAAAAATTTAACTACAAACCTTGCACAGACCAATATAAAATCAATGCATCTTGTTATGAATGCAATCTGCTTAGAAACAATAGTGCAAAGCTTCTGCTCGTTTTGTTTTTGTCTTTTTGAGACAGGGTCTCACTATGCAGTCCAGGCTGGCCTTGAGCTCACTTTGTAGCCTAGGCTGGTCTCGAACTTGCAGCAAGTCTCCTGCTTCAGCCTCTACAGGCATGCGCCACCACACCTGGCAAAGCTCCTGGTTTTGAAAGGCAATTTCATTTTATTTTGTGGGACCTATGTTTTATTTGAATAATATGGTGGATTAACTAATGGTCAACTTGTAACACCAACTCAGCTGAGTGTGGTTTGGGTGTGAAAGGCCTACCTAAGCATCATCCCCAACAGCATAAAAAGAGAACTGCAAAGGAAGGTGGGTGCTGTTGATTCTCTTGAAGCCTGTCACACTGACTTTCCTGTCTGTTATCACCATTAGAGGTACTTGAGACCTTGATGGCTGAGGATGGCTGCAGTTGTTTTGTTTTATTTTGTTTTTGAGATAGGGTCTCCCTATGCAGCTCAAGCTGGCCTTGAGCTCTCTTTGTAGGCTAGGCTGGTCTCAAACTTTCAACGGACTCCAGAGTCCTGGGATTATAGATGTATACCACCACATCTGGCTGGCTATAGTTATTTTCAAAGGTGCTCTGGTCCCTGCCTTGAGCCTCGCTTTCTGGCTCCAGTGCAGATCCTTCAGCCAGGTGGTAAGGTTCCTTCACTCCACTGACACTTTCTGGCTTCCACCACCGACCTTAGGGCCTTCCCTATACAGATCCTTGATACAAACTTGCCTGGGACATTGTTTGGGGACACTATCATGGGACATTGGGCTCTAGGTCTCCAGATGAACTCCTTGAAGACACTGATATGGAATCCAGGCCCTCATTTGGATTCATTTGAGTCTGGTGTGTGCACAGATTTTTGGCACTCTTCTGCATTTGACTCTTTGGGTAAATATTATAAAAAAAAATAATCCTATAAAGTATGTGTCCTGTATTAGATCTTTTCCCTTGTAATTCCAGCGCTTGAGAGGCTAAAAACAGGAGAATCACTACGAACCCAATCTGTGTAGTGAGACTCTGTAGTCCCTGTACTAAATACAAAACAAAACTTCTTCCCTTGTAAACCCTGGCTATAGCAAATAACTATATATATTATAAAGTACAGCCTTTAAAATTCCCAGCACACTATTCAGGACAATAAATATAAAGTGGGGTTCTGTATGGGAATTTTTTGTTTTTAATGAAAAGCCTTAGTAATAATATAGAGATGGTCCAGAAGATGAAAGAAGGGACACCAACCACCAGTGAATGCGATTACGCACTGCAGCTTCCTGTGGAAGTCAGCACCGATTTAGGTCTGACTGACCCATCGAGATTTTTTGACCAAAAGTGGAGTTCAATAATATACACTGGGGCCAGGAATATAGCTCTGCAGCATAAGCACCCACCTAGCAAGCACAAGATCCCAAATTCGATCCCCAGTACTCCTAATAATAATAATAATAAATACTAAGTGGATATAACTAGGAAAAAAACCTTAAAAGTTGAGGGTACATATTATAACTTAGCCTGTCATCTACTCTGAAAGTTGTACTATGCAAAGAGATTTCCAAATCTCTTTGCTCTCCAGCTGGCAATAATTTAACAACAGATTTTTAGAATTACTAATAGATCCTTTTTTAGAAGTCTTAAGAGTTATGGAAACTATAAGATAGTACAGTGTTGCCATAAAGCCACCACACATTATCCCTTATCATTAACATTTTATTAGTTACTTTACTTACATTTAATGAACCAATACTGATACATTATCTTAAAGCCCAGCTTATTCAGCATTCCTTACCTAATGTCCCTGTACCATGACCTACACTTCTCTGGATTCTGGTAGTTTCTTGGCTTTGTCTTGCTTTTAATGACCTCGCCTACTTCGAAGAACACTCTCAATGTTGGGGGAGGTCCCTACACAGGAAATAGTCTGACTTCATGATTAGTTTGGGGCCGCGTGTTAAGCCACATAGGAAAAGGGTCACTTCATCACGTCCTATCAAGGACACGTAACATCAACATTATTCATGACAGTACTGACCTCATTTTATCCAGATGAAGGAAACAATTTTTACTATCCATTTACCAACAAAATGTTGACAATTATAATGGACAAATTATATACAAATACAGATATATTATACATATATATATTTTTTGTTTGTTTTTTGGTGGAACTGAGGATTGAACTCAGGCCCTTGCTTATTCTACTGAGCCATCTCCCCAGCCCCTCTATATATTATTGATAAAACATCAAAAAACAAAGTCTGTGGATATCTTACATACCCAAAAACAGGTAAGGAGCCATATACATTTAATGGTGGCATATATACAAGCCCTTTAACAAACATCTGTACAGCAGTATGAAAATGTACAATGTATATGTGTGCATTTTGTATTGTTAATTTTGTGCCTTTATCAAATGCACCAAAAAATGCACAATGTTGGGGCTGGGGAGATAGCTCAGTGGAACAAGCATTTCCCTGGCAAGCGCAAGGGCCCGAGTTCAATCCCCGGTTCCACAAATAAAAAAAAGAAAGAAAGAAAGAAAAAATACACAACATTAAGTAAACAAAATAGGAATAAAAAATGAACACACGCTCTACCTCATGCTAGGTAAAAACACAGCCTAAAAAAGAAAATGTGAAAAACAAGTCATTACAACTGGGTAGATGAGAATATGGTTGCTGTATCTTCCCTGCTTTTTCTTAGTCTGTGTTTTGCTGAAACTTCTACAATTATAAGGGAATAACACATTGTAACTGCTCAAATCTTACCAAAAAAATTGTTTTTGCTTGGGAAAGAGTAGCTGCTAAAAAATAAGGATTTGGTAATTAGACCTTGCCAAATTCCAAATTCTCCATGTTTCCCAAATTTACATTTTTTCATGCTTCCCGACTACTGACATTACTAAAGTCATATTTACTGATGCTCTTGCAAGCCTGAAAACTACTTTTTGGCTCCTTGCTCACTAGACTTAAGTGTACCCATGAGAAAGACTTCTATGAGACCAAAAGAAGGAAAGAAAAGTCCAAACTCCTGTCCACTTCTGGCTCTAACAACAGTGGCAGCTAACTGTAGGCACTAGGCTCCTGAGGCAGACAAGTTGTGGTGGTGATTCTGCCAGAAGCAGGCAACTTCAAGCTTCAGCAGTGCAGGCAATGCTTCAACAGTTTCAAAGGACAAAAGTCAATTATCACCATATCTCCTCTCAGTTCCAAATTCCTCCTTCAATACCTAGTGATAAGAAACTGAACTCTACAGCATTTTGCTCTGCAGTGCAGCTTTGTCAATAGAGGGTGCTGAAGGGACAACCAAGTGGAAAGGTAGTTCACTTACTCAGGCTACACTGGTGGTAGGTTCATTTCAATGACCACCTTCCCACAGCCCTATTGATAAAAGACCCAATCCACTACAGATCTTGCACAGGGACACACAGAGGTGTGTCAACATCTGCACAATTCTCTGTCCACTATGGGCCTGTATTTTGAAGGTTTTCTGCTTCCTGGAAAAAAACAGAGGACCAGTTTACATTCCTAATGGCGCATGAAACTTTCAGTTGCTCCACATCATCATTAACACTTGGTATGGTGGTGTGCAGTTTAGTCATTCTATTAGGTGCACAGTGGTAGCACTGTAATGTTAATTTATCAGCTTTATTGCAATACAATGTATGTACCATAAAGTTGATAACACCATATACAATTCAATAGTTTTTTTTTTGGGGGGGGGGGCTGGCTCAGGCTGCCTTAAGGGTGGGTCTGGTAATGCATGGGGAGCTGGGGATGGAACCACCCCCTGCTCCTGACTAGGTTTGCCCCAGCAGGTGCTTAAACAACTGAGCTAACCCTCAAGCCTATATATATA
>NW_004524584.1:27894811-27901873 GCF_000260255.1 Octodon degus | reverse complement strand
TTTTTTTTTTTTTTTAATTTGGTACAGGGTCTCACTAAGCAGCTCGGACTTGTAATGAGCCTCCTGTCTCAGCCTCCCCAGCATAGGGATTGCAGGTGTGCACCACCACGCCCAGTTCTGGTGCCTGGCCCAGTGTGCCTGCGGGTCCAAGGCCGGCATAGCACGTGGTACTGGGGCTCAAACCCAGGTCCTGGTGCTCACCACACAGGCATGGCTTAGACGGCCGAGCTACCTCCCCAGCCCTACAATTCAGTAGCTTTGAGTATATTTATAGTTGTAAGCCGATCACCAATTATCAACTTTTAAAATGTCCCTGCTCCCAAAGGAAAGTGCTTAACTCCCAGCAACCACGTCCATCTTCCCCAGCTCCAGCTCATCACTACAGTACTGAGCTCTATGCAGAGCTACTTATTTCAAACATCTCAGACCAATTCAATCACATAAAATGTAGGTTTTGTAACTGGTTTCTTTCACTCAACATTGAGGAAGTCCAAGTTGCAGCACCTATAATGCTTAATCTTTTTGTACTGCTCAAAGGGTCTATCCAGACTGGACTCATAGCGATTCTCCTGCTTTCAGCCTCTCAAGCGCTGGGATCGTTCCCATTTTAGATTACACCCATTTTAGAGACAAACCATGTTTATCCATCAGCTAGCAGACACTGAGTTGTTTCTGCTGTTTCGTTATCATGAATGATACCACTATGAACATTCATATATAGGTTTCTGTGCAAACATACATTTTTAACTCTTGGGAATATATTGAGAAATGAACTGATTTTTTTTCCTTTTTTTTTTTGGTGGAACCAGGGATTGAACTAGGCCCTTGCACTTGCCAGGGAAGTGCTTATTCCACTGAGCCATCTCCCCGGCCCCAATAAACTGATTTTGACTCATATGGCTACTCACTTTAACTTTCTGAAGAACACAAAGTCAGCTGCAACATTTTACATTCCTATCAGTGCTAAATGAAGGGTCTAATTTTCTACAATCCTCATCAACAATTATCTGTTCCTTTTAATTATACCCATCCTAGGGTGTAGGAAGTGGTATCTCATTATGGTTGTGATCTACATTTACCTAACAAATGACTAATAATGTAGTATCTTTTCATACGTAAATATTTTTCAGTGAAATATCTTCCCAGATCTTTGAGCCAAATATCTTCCCTCCTCTTTGAGGAGAGGCAGGAAAGTACAAAGGACAGATAATATAATGAAGTTATAAAAACTAAGGAGGGCCAGCAGATAGCTCAGCAGATTAAAGCACCTGCTTACACAGACACAGGGACTAGGTTCGATCCCTGGGCACGCCGTGCCAACCCTGCCCCCAGTGATTGAGAATGATCCCAAGAGCTTGAGAGGCTCAAAGCAGGAGCATCACTATGAGTCCAATCTGTGTAGATCCTGTACTGGATACATTATTTTAAAAAAAGAAAGAAAGAAGAATATAGAAAATGTTTCATTACTTTTCAAGCCTTCCTCCAAAAATCTCTATGATGAAGCCCTAACTTTGAGTACTTCAGAAAGCAACAGTATTTGGAGGTGACTTAATTTAAAATGTGGTTGCTGGTGTTCTTATACGAAAAGACTGAGACGCAGACACACACAGAAGGAAGAACAGGCAAAGATGTAAGTCAACCATCACAAGCTGAGGAGAAAGGTCTCAGAAGAAACCAACCTTGTCAACAGCTTGATCTCAAACTTTTGGCCTCTAGAGCTGTGAAAAAACAAATTTCTTGTGCTTAAGCACCCAATCTATAGCACTTTATTATGCCAGCATTTACAATGTTCAAAACAACTTTTCTTACTTGTGGTTGATGAAACTACTCTAGAAATCAATCATTAAAAACTTCTCTTCCCTACATCAACTACACACACACACACACACACACACATACACACACACACACGCATATATATGTTCTATAATTTATTTTCTTTTTATTTTCTGCAACAAAGTTTCACTATGCAGTTCAGACTGGCCTAGAACTCAGTGTAGCCCAGGCTTGCCTTGAACTCACAATGATCCTCCTACCTCAGCCTCCTGAGTGCTGAGGTTACAGGCATGCACAACCACACCTAACTATATTCTAAGTTCACCCTAATCTCTTTCTTCTTTCACATTCTTTCTATTTCCACTGCCTTAAACCCCCACAATCTCTGCTTAACTCACTACAATAGCAGTCTAAAACACAATCTGATCTGTTTTCCCCTGGTGTCTTACTTCCAGTTCCTGTCCTCTAAGAACTAGCTCCAGTCTCTTACTATTATACTAAAACCAAGTACACTTCAGGTCTTTAAAGGAAAGAAACCTGGTCTGCAAGAAATAGGAACTATATATCTAGATGAGGATATCTAAGCAGCCCCACATTAAGCACTCAGTACTTCAACCTAAATGTACTCTAGAGGTCAATAGTATAGCAGGGATCTTTTGAGATGTCTATCCAGCTCAGGAATGAACACAATTATTATTTTTTACTCTTCTATTACCTTTCCCACTACCACCTGTCTTCTTGGATCAACAGTAGGCACCTCACCCATGATGGGCCCATTAGACTCTTCAGTTCCCAAAAATTTGGATTCAATAGTGATAGCAAGCAGGAGTATGCGTAGACAGTGACAAAGTGGCACAACAAATGATGTCTCACCTCTGCTCAAAACTGTCCCACAGCTCTCTATAGCTCACTAACAGCAAAAGCAATGAAAGCCTTTGCTCACAACTCCTCTAACTCCTCCATGGCCCCAGGATTTCTCCGGTCTTATGCTCCCTCTCCTCCAACTCATTCAATCCATGTGGCTCCAGTGCTGTCCTGGTGGTGTGCTGAACACTCTAGGCATGCGCCAATCCTAAGACCTAACGTTGGCTGTTTCTTCTGCCTAGATTCCTCTATCCAGGATTGCAAGGGTAACTCCTCCTGACCTCACCTCAATGATAACTGCCTTCATAGTCATATTTAAAACTATAATCTTTGGGGGTTAGGGAGATGGCTCAGTAGAATAAGCACTTGCCTGGCAAGCGCCAGGGCCTGAGTTCAATCCCTGGTTCTGGGGAAAAAAAAAAAAGAAAAACAACAACAAAACAACAACACTACAATCTTTGCCCTTGTATTCTAGGGCTCCTTATTACCTTTGAATTTTCTGTGTTCAAAAACATTTGTAACCTAGTTACACCACAGAATTTATCACTTGTGTTTCCCTTTCTCCCCTACCAAGTTAAAAACTACAATGTAAGCACTATGAAAGAATTTTCTCTATTTTGTTCCCTCCCTAGCCCAAATACATACAAAAATGCTTGACTCAGGGCTGGAGAGATGGCTCAGTGGTCTAAAGCACCTACTTGGAACAGGCTCGGCAAAGCACAGGGACCGCGGTTCGATCCTCCAGCACCACATGCCAGCCAGCCGCGCCCCCTGGTGGGCTGAGCTGGCCACACACACACAATAAAATAAATGTTAAAAAAAAAAAAAAAAAATGCTTGACTCAAACAGGTTCTCAATAAACATTTGTCAAACTCAGGTTTGCTTGGCCACAGTATATGCCAAAGCCATGAAAGCTGATCTGCAGTTAAGACTGAAGTACATATGTCTAGAAACAGAGATGAAAGACCATGTGGTTCTAGAAAGAGGATAACCAGCTATCTGAATCTAACATCTGCCCATCCTTTTAACCCATTTCTTCCAAATTTAAACTAAGTTTTAAATTAAGGTTTTACCATAGGAGAAGATGAGCACAGTCAACTGCAATACACTGCAACTTCAACCTTTTAAATAAGTATTTTCCCCAATGCATGAGGCACAATTACTTTAATACCCCATTTAAAAAACAAACAAACAAAAAACCTACTGGCAAGATTTTGTATTATATTCTACTAGTCTAAACAGTAATTTAGAAAAATGAAAGAAACAAAAAGCTCTATCCAACACTGGGGTGAAATGTAAGCACTCTACTGTAGCAAAATATATCAACACTTTCTTGCAAATATATATTCCACCACTGCAGTACTTTTCAAAAAAAAAAAAAAAGAAAGAAAGAAAGCTAGGCATGGTGGCACATGCCTATAATTCCAGCACCCTGGGAGGCTGAGGCAAGACTGCACAAGTGTAAATTGAAGCCACCCTGAGCAACTGAGTCACTGTCTCAAAATGAAATAAAACAAGGGGTGGGGGGAGCTGGGGATGTAATTTAATGTAAAGAAAAGTCCTAGACTCAGTCCCCAGTGCTGAAGGAGGCAAAAAGTATTATCTCTGAGCAAAGGGTAGATTTTTTTTTTTCCCTAAAGGTAAAATATTTGTAATGTACTGCAGGATCAGATACTTATTCCATAAAATAAGGAGGCTGTATTTGTAAGATCTCCTCCAACTCTGATATTTAAAGATTTGATGATAAATAGCAGTACATATAGCACATATAGAAACTATATACAAATGAGTCATTTTCATTAGGTTACAGACTTGATCTTACAAAAATTGATTTTTTTGCGGAACCAGGGATTGAACTCAGGCCCTTGCCAGGGAATAAACTGAATTTTATACACTATGCACTACAGAGATTTTCTAAGAATCTAGCAAACATTTACTACAAAAGCAGAAAAAAAAAAAAATAGAAAATAGTACTGCTTATTATGAATACAAAACATTTGCAGCGCCAGGGAGATGGCTCAGTGGAATAAGTGCTTCCCTGGCAAGCGTAAGGGCCTGAGTTCAATCCTGGGTTCTGGGGAAAAAAAAAACCTTTGCAGCAATATAGTATACACAGTACCATACACAGCAAAAAGCTAATTTTATCAGAGAATTATACTATTTTCATGGTGTATATTTTAGTAACATTCTTAATCTCTTTGCTCCAAATTAGAATATTTTTAAAACAAAAGTCAACTATATTATCTGTTTTTTAAGCACAGGAAATAGCTTTAACAGATTTTTTTAAATTTAATTTTCTTTATATTTAGCCATAGTATTTTCCAGTCCTACAATATATTTTCCCTCATAATCAAATAAAAACTCAAATTGCATTGTTTTAATAAACAATAACTGACAACAAATAGAACAGTTTTGTATAGGTTTCTGTATCTTCAGTTTGCAATTTTTTAATCATGAAATTCTCTGTAACCCTACTTTTGCTACCAGTTTTATCTGAAGTTAAATTTAAATTGTGAAAATTTCAACACTTCCAATTTGCAAATTTGAAATAGGAGGCATGGGAAGTATTAAAATTAACTTTCATTTCACGAGTTTCTTCAAATATAAAATGCGATTTTCCAATTTACATTATTGATTCAACATAAGACAGCTGGTACTCACTTTTCAGTATCTAAGTCCAGAGTTTGGCACACATGCATTTGAATCTTGTCACTGCCATTACTACCTGTGTGACCTTGGGAAATTACTTAATCCTACTAACCTTTAGTTCCCTCACCTGTAAAATGAAGACACTGTCTCCTAAAAAATGCTGGTTGAGTTAAATGAGATGTATAGTGTTCAGTTAATAATATACCACACATTGACTCCTCAGTAAACACTAATTACTATATAAATAGGGACCAGTCTTCAAGTCAATAAGAATATCATTTATACCTTACCCAATTACAATTTTACAAGGAGAAAGATATCTTTGAGCACTAGAACTGTTTCTTTTCTCATAACACATTTCCACTTAGTGATATCATTAAAAGTCAATTCCTGCATAAGCACCTGTATGGCATATGCAAAGTCCTCAGTTCGATCACTGGTACAAAAAAAAAAAAAAAATCAATTCCTGAATTACCAATGTCATAAATACAACATAAGTACTAAGAGCCCAGTCCAAAAGAATGGAGACTGAACATCATATGCCATTACATATCAAGTGATAAATCAATGCATGTATGTCTCACTAGAGTTGGTCATTAGAACTTGAATCCAACCAGGCATGGTGGCACATGCCTGTAAAGGCCACACTCTGGGAACCTGAGGCAAAAGGATCACAACAAGTTCAAGCCCACGAGGTCTAGTTACAAAATAAAAATAAAAAGACTGGGTAGCACAGTATCCAGTCCCTAGTGGTGCAAACCAAACCCCTGAAATCCAAAACAACCTGAAACCTGTGTAGGTGGAAATCTACCTGTCAAGAAGAATGTTATTCCTCATCTCCAGCAGTTTCACTACACTATTTTTTCCAAAGGAGTCTTCAGTGATGACTAGCTTCACTCATGGCATATAATAAACACAACTGTTATTTAATGAAAGGGAAGCACTTTGCAATCCGAACATTGCACACCTGGGTTCAAATGTGTCTCCACTGCCCGTGTGAACCTTGGACATAAAAAACTAAACCTTCATTTCCACATCCATAAAAGAAAATAACACCTACCTACTCCACTGGGCTGTTAGGAAGCCTGCTTCGTAAATTGTAAAATATCGCTTTCTTACACTTAAAATGTGTAGTAAGGAAGGCTTTTTAAACGCTAAATCAACTTCCATCAAGATGTAACATGGATCATAACAAACGTTTTATCACTCGAGTAAACTCAGCGGTGTTCTATGACCCATTTTCACATAAACTAGCGAAAATCTCAACCGTAAGAATTTAAGCTCCACAAAAAACACCTGAAGTGTAAAAAGTGCCCGCGCCGATAACGAAAGAATCGGTATTTCTTCTACAAAACCACCAAGTTATCTTAGTATCTAAAGACACCTGCACCGACGGTGGGAAGGCAAACGCATCACCGCGCCCGGAAGGTGCAGGCGACTTCTCGCGCGCACCGAGCGTCCGGAGGGCAACGAGCACACGCCGAGCGCACGGACTCGCACGGACAACCTGCTCCACGCAGAGACGCTCAGCACCCCAGAACAAAGGCGAGCGGCCAGCCGCGTCCTCCCGGCCTAGGCACCGCTCTCCGCGGCGGCCGACCGGGGCGAGGCTTTCCGCAAGGGTCCGGTCCGTGCACGCGGCCGTCGTCTGCGGGGTCCTTTTCCGCCAAGTTGCAAAGTCAACAAAGAAGTTTCGTCGCGAGGGGTGAGGACAGCCGGGCGCGGGTGACAGGCCCGCAGGGCGACGCGGGGTGGGGGAGGGGCGCGGCGGCC
>NW_004524584.1:27888245-27894100 GCF_000260255.1 Octodon degus | reverse complement strand
AAGGAGTGCGGAGGACAGGGGCGTGGGCGCGCGTGGCTGCGTGCCCGGCGCGCGCCTAGCCGGCGGCGGGACGGTGGAGCTCAACAATGGGCCTGAGCGCTCCGGGGCTCGCCCTCTGCCGCCCCAGACGCGGTCGTGGACCGGAGGGGCGTTTGCGCGCCCCGCCGGGGACGTGCTCGTGCGCTCTGTGAGGAAGTACGGAAACGACTGAAATGTATCGAGGACAGGACCGGCGCCTTTCATCAAAATTCCTCCTGAGGAGGCTTATGCAACGAGTTGCAAGAACGGCTCCGAAACACTGAGGCGGGAAGCTGAAGCGTAATCCGCCTCTGAGGGCCACGGGTTTGGAGCGACAGGGTCACGGACGCCCGGGCGGAGCTGATGAAAGAATGATGAAAGCTGCCTGCTTCTGTAGGGCACTGTAGTCGCCAGCTTTTCCTCTGAGTGAGAAGAGCCGCGCGTGGTGGCGCGCACCTGTGGCGCCAGCGTCCGGGGGGCTGAGGCCGTAGGATCCCAGAGCTCAGTGCTAACCTGGGCTGCCTAGTGACCTCTCCAACGCCTACACACAGCACGGGTTAAAGAATGCATTAGGCTTGATTGACTAGAAACGACGGAGACTTTGCAGCCCCACTGTTTATAGTTTCAACCCCAGGTGCAGAAGACAGTAGAATTACTGTCTTGCAAGAATGCTAATTTTTCACCTGTATGAGTGGAGAAATTGGGAAGCCCTTTCCCCTAGTCCCTCTAATCATTCCCGTTTCCCTAGTGAGCAGTTGCCCTGGCAGAGGGCCTTGGGGCCTTTCGGGGATGAATGAGAAAGATTGACAGTGAAGGCTGGATACAGCACCAAGGTCCTTCCTCGGGAAGTGAGGCCACCCGTATTCAAGGCGTGCAGGGTATTCAAGCGGGCTCAGCTCTGGGACTTGGTTGAGAAGCCTTGATTCTCTGTTGCCGTGAATTGAGGTAGATTTCTGCTCATTTTTGTGTTTGTATAATTTAGTAAAAGTGTAATCGCCTTTCTGTTTCAAAATTGGGAACACCATAACTATCGATGCCATAGTTATGCATCTTTGCTTTGCTTCTGCGGTCCGTTATGGCAAATGTGAGCACCTTGTGTTTGGCAGTCGAGTGCTGTCACTTGACTCTGCCACTCTTAAGATCCAACTAAACCCATTACCCTTAATTTAAATTCACATTCGAGGAACTGCGGTCCCGACCCTAAGGTGTGGCATACAGAGAAAAGCGATGAGGGGGATCTTCAGAGTTGCTTGTGCTCTCACAAATCTGTGTCTTGGTTTTTTAAAGATTTATTTAGTCCAGGGTCTGGCTATACAGCAGCTTGGACTCACAGTGATCCTCCTGTCTCAGCCTCCCCAGCCCTGGGATTACAGACACGCACCACCAAACCCAGTTTCACCAAACCCAGTTTCGGTGACTGGTAGGGCATGGGGCGGGCACAGCATATAGTTCCGGGGACCAAACCCCGGTGCTTGTGCTTGTCAGGGAGGTGCCTAGACCACTGAGCTATCTTTTCAGCCCACAAATTTGTTTCTTAAGTTATGAATAAACTACATTTTCTGCATTACCCCAGCATTCCTGTTTACCTGCACTTTTAAATCCCCTCATCAACAGTAGTGACCCAAGGAATGAAAGGGCTTCTGTAACTCTTACATAGTGGGTCATCTTTTGATCCATACTTCTACCAACCAGCCTAATAAATTGTTAGCATTTTTTCCCAGTACCGGGGGTCAAACTCGGTGCTTGTCAAGCAGGTGCTTACGCCACTGAGCTGTCTCCCCGATAGCCCTTTTTTCTTTTGACACAGGCTCTCACTATGTAGTTTAGGCTGGCCTTGAACTCACTATGTAGCCCAGGCTAGCCTTAAATTAATGGTGGATCCTCCTGGGTCAGCCTCCCAAGTGCTGGGATTAAAGGCATGCACCACCCATGCCCAGCTAGCACTTTAAACAAACAAACAAAACCCTCCATCAACTGTAACATTAAATTCAAGAGTCTAAGCCAGGCATGGTGATGCACACCCAAATCTTAGTACTGGGAGTCTGAGGCAGGAAAATCTCCACAAGTCAAGGCCAGCATAAACTACATAGCTAGAAAGATCCTGTCTCAAGACTGAAAAATAATAAAGCTTAAAACAATGAGATGGAGTCCTTCAAAAACCAAGCAGCCCTTCATTCCTTCATTTATATCATTGATTTGACTAATGTCACTCACGTTACTCAAGACAGGAACAAACTCAAACTCCTCTTCATACAATACTGGAGACCCACTGGTTTCAAGGATGGCCCTTGAGATTTGAGCCAACAGCTCTTCTATGTCCCAGGAAACTAATTTGGAGAGCAGCTCTATTCCCAGTCCCCCTCCTTCCCACCCACCACCACAAGAGCTCACACTGTACCTGTTGCAGAGTACTTTCAGCCAGCCGAGCCCAGAAATGCAGGTCCAGAATGGTCAGACTCACAGCATAAGGGAGAGCACACAGGGAAAAGGACTGGCTGAAGGCAGGACCCACAGTGCTGCTTCCAACAGGTGTGTGAACCTCGTGGCGGTGGAGGAGGCTTAGGCTGGAGGGATGCGCACCTTCTTTCATGCTGCTCAAAGCAAAGGTGACCTTTAATTAACCAGCTTTCCGTTCTATGTAATACAGTGTTACTGGAGTTTTAAAGCCCCAGCTCTCCGAGTCTTAAGCTGACGAGGCTGGGACACCCCATCCCAAATTGCCAGTCTAGGAGAAAAACAGGAAATGAATTTTAGTAAGGGTAGTCATATCAGGAAGGACAGATTAAAAAGGTTCAAGCTCCCCATTTGGTGGAGTGACAGAAACTTTGAGGTTTTACAGAAAAGGAGAACAAAGGCAAGGCCTCAAGGTTTGCATGACGGACAGCATAGACAATCTTTTTTTTTTTTTGGCGGAACCAGGGATTGAACTCAGGTATAGACAGTCCTGACGGAGCTGGAGTCAGTCATGTTCTCAGGACTGGCTCTGCTTGCTCCAAGAAGTCCTTACGGGGCCATCCAAGTTTCATGAGGTGATGGCTCCTGCTTGGGGAGAGTGACATCAAGGGCTGATTGGTGAGGCTTTGCTTTGATCTGAGGGGACTGCAGGTTTAGGACAACAACCAAGACTTCTAGGCACCAATCCAGGGAGCCTAGAATAGGATATGGAGGGGCTGGGGAGATGGCTCAGTGGAATAAGCACTTCCCTGGCAAGTGCAAGGGCCTGAGTTCAATTCCCGGTTCCGCAAAAAAAATAAATAAAAAATAAAAATAAATAAAAATAAAAATAAAAAATAGGATATGGAAACTGGCAACTGAATGTCCCTGCAAATCTTAAAAAATGCCTCACTTATCCTTCTCTTGTCCCCAGCCTTGAAGGGAAACAAGGTAGGTTAAATTTAGGACCAATGAGCCTTGAATCACCAGATTTTAGAGAGACATCCCTGGGCAGAGCTGCCCAGGTAGCTGACCTGAGACTTAAGGTAATAAAGGAGACAGACACAAGAGTGAACATAGAAACCATGCGTGGTGATGCGTGCTTGTAATCCCAGCACTCTGGAGGCTGATGCAGGAGGATCTGCAAGTTCGGAACCAGCCTGGGCTACAAAGTAAGCTCAAAGTCAGCCTGAGCTGCATAGCAAGACCTTGCCTCAAAAAGAGAAAAAAACACAGAAATGTCAAGTTCTATTCTGCTCTGGGCATGTGCAGGCTCAACCCCTATGTCTTGTCTGTATTATAATAACCTGTTCCCTTACCCGCAAACATTTAGGCTCTGTGTGTGAAGTACTGAAAGTAATTAACATTCATTTAGTCCCTACTATGTGTCAGACTCAAGTCTCCTGTAGGTTGCATAAGTCAGACACCTTGGTTGCCACAAACAGAAACATAACAAAAGCAAAGGGAAGACTGTACCGTATTGCGGATACGAATGAATCGCTAGGAGGATGGGGGTCTGCCAGGCCTCGGGGACCACTGGAACTTGGATGCCTCTCTCTGCCCTGTCCCAGCTCTGCTGCTCTGCACACTGGTCCATGCTATCCCACACAGCTCCTCCAGTTGGCTGGAAGGCAGGCCACACATGGATCTCAGCCTCACAACTGTAGCTTCATCCTGCTTGTTAGGCTGAAAGTGCATGGTCTGTGGTCCATTTAAAATCGCCACGGAAGGACAGCTGATTGGTCTGACACACTGCCTATCCTTGAACCAAGTGATTGTGCCTAAGCACTAAGGTCTCAGTCCCTTTGGACGTGGCTGGGAGGAAATCTCCGTCACTTGCAGTACCGGAGGAGGGGTTTGTCTTGGCTCACCATTTGCAGAGGTCTCGGGCACAGTCCGCAGTCTACAAGGCAAATGGCCTGGTGTAAGAGTCTGGGTAGAGGGACGATGCTCGCCTCGTGGCTTCCAGGAGCCAGAGAGCCAAGGAGGATCCGGGAGGGGATTTAAGTCCACCCAGGTCATGCCTGCCATGATCCACATCTTCTGACCAAACTGTCCCATGCCAAGCGTGCGGTAGCATCCCTATAGCCCAGTCACCTTCCCAAAGTCCTAACACACCACAAGTATGTTCCTGTGACTGCTGTACTTGCATGTCTGAGTTCACTACAGCTCTGAGGATGCTGGTTTTCCACCCAGGGAGAAAATAAGGTACTGTGGTTAGTGGTGTTTCCCGAGGAGTGATTATGATTCAGCCTTGGCCTCCATCACAGCGCCTTTGGGAGGTGGTACAGCCCTAAGCAGGAGGTCTTGGGTCCTCATGCTTGCCCTTGGGGGTAGTTCTCAGCTTTTTTTTTTTTATCTTTTTGAGAGAGGGTCTCGCTGTGCAGTTCAGACTGGCCTTGAACTCTGTAGCCCAGGCTGGTCTCCAACTTGTAAGCATCTTCGTGCCTCAGCCTTCTGAGTGCTGGGGTTATAGGAGTACACCCTCATGCCCAGTTTAGTTCTCAGCTTTTAAGAAAGCTTTTATCAAAACCTGAATTTGAGCCCTGTGGGCTGGCCCTGCTCCTGCTGAGACGGGACCACCTCACCACCCATCATTCTCTGCGGGAGCTTCCCCAGAAACTGAGCCAGCAGCACTGGGAGGAATGAGCCTCTTTTTCTGTCTGAATTGCTTGGGTAAGCATTTTGCTACAGTGATGAAAACCTGACTCATACAGAGTGGAAGCATGGGAGGACAGTTTTCAGCCTAAGTGGAACAATAACAAACTAACAACAACAGTAATTAAGCAAACACCTCATTATGCCGAATGCATATCAGTGGCAAACCTGTGAAGTAGATAGCCCCGTTGCTGATGACCAGGCCATTCACAGCTGGGAAGAAGCCAGCCCCATAGAGCAGAAGGGGAAGCAGAATTAGGGACAGATCCACCCTACCCTAGGCCTCCCAACCTTCAGCCTTATGAGTGTCACTTGCACAGCCTCTTAAATGTCATTAAAACCTCAGCTTTTTCCCGTAAGCTTGTTTCTATCAAGGCTGTGAGCTTACAGCAATTAGAAAAAGTGTCTTAGTGTAAGTTTAACATTATTGACATTAATAAATTATTAAAGGCATCAGTGCATGGGTGGTTCAGTGGTAGAATTCTTGCCTGCCAAGTTATTGAAGGCTGGGGCCTGTAAGATAGCTTAGCAGACTAAAGCGCCTGCTTAGGCAAGGGCAAGGACTGGGTTTCGATCCCTGGCACCACATGCTGTGCCAGCCCCGCCCCCCGGGTGGGCTCAGCTGGCCATAGAGTCTGGGCATAGTGGTGCACGCCTGTAATCCCAGCACTGGGGAGGCTGAAAACAGGAGGATCACTATGAGTCTGAGCCGCATAGTGAGACTGTGTAACAACCAAATACATTTA
>NW_004524584.1:27885111-27888145 GCF_000260255.1 Octodon degus | reverse complement strand
TATATATATATAGGATTATCTTAATGTTGAACTCTTCCGTTCCCATCTTCTTGTCTTATTTCCTTTTCCTATGTTTACCTTCTTGTCCTTCCTGTGTCTATTTCTCTTCCTTTTCTGTTTCTGTTCCCCGAAGAGGGACCAAACTGTTCCATGGGAAAGATTTTGTGGGTGGAAGGAAGAGCGTGTAGATGGCAGAGAAAAGAAGACGAGCAGGGTCAGGTCAGACACGTACTTACATGGAGCAAGTGAGTAAATATGTTTGACATGATGACAGCCAGCTTTCCTACAGTACAGGAAAGTGTGGACGCAGAAAGGAAGAAGGCTAGAAAGAAACCTGAGTTGTTGGATTAGAAATGTTGGTATCATTATGCATTCGTTTCTTAAAATGTAAAAATAGAGGGGCCGGGGAGATGGCTCAGTAGGACAAGCGCTTGACTGGCAAATGCAAGGATCTGAGTTCAATCCCTGGTTCTGCAAAAAAAAAAAGTAAAAATAGAGCTGGGAAAACAGTTATATATGGATGTGTATATTTGGGTGTGTGTACTTGGGTGTGTGTACTTGGGTGTGTATATGTGAACTGACTTCCTAGTTCCAACCTCTGAAAAGACCTGCAAGCAATGATATAGTATGAACATGCTGAGGACACAGATTTTTTTTTTTCTTGGTCTTTTTTTGAGACAGGGTCTCGCTGTGCAGTTCAGGCTGACCTTGAGCTCGCTTTGTACGCCAGGCTGGTCTCGAACTCGCAAGGATCCTCCTGCCCCAGCCTCCCAGGTGCTGGGATTACAGGCATGTTACCCCGTCCTTGGCTGGTACACAGCTTCTGGTCCTTCACACCCCGTGCTCCCCTGAAAGGGACCTGAACCCTTGGAGAAATGGCAGCTGTTAGGAGTGTGCCGGACAAACTGTAAGAACATCTGGATTGTCTTGTACTGCGTTGCTCGAAAGCAGATAGGTGCTTGGTGAATAGACACAAAATCCAGCTCAACAGGACTCTTACTGACTGAATTAGGGAGGCCTTAGTATTATAATATTTGCATAGCGAAGTATAACCTAGTAAAATATATAAATGGAAAGAGAAGCAAAAGCTCTTCCGCTGCATTCTGATGACAACCAGCCCGTGAGCAGGACTGATACAAGCACAAAGTTATTTGCCACTGTGACAGTGATTCAGGCTGGAGTTGTCGACAGAGGAGAAAGCCAGTGGGCGACGTTCTGTTAAGTCAGAGATTCCTCGCATATTGTTGGGTCACATCCCAAATGTTACAAAAGAATGAACAGTAACCACAGAGATGACTTCGCAGTGAGTGAATGATCGATGGATGTTCGCGTTACCAGTAAGGGAGGGGATCAACAGGATGAGAAAAGCGGAGCAGGCCACTCATGTGTGCCACAGCTGGCCATGGGCAGCCTTCGGAGGGACCGGGCTAGAGGGCACCCTGCACAACCGAAGGACTGTGCTCTTTCCAGCTGTCAGGGGCAGGATCAGACCAACAGAGATGGAGGAACTGCTTGATTGGGAGACACCAGAGAGACATGCTACTAAACGTGCTTCAGAATGGGAAACTGGATGAGGAAACTTTAAAAACACAAAAAAGGGGATCTTGTGGGTGTAGGGCAGTGGTAAAGTCCTTACCTAGCATGGAAGGGAGCCTGGGGTGGAAGCCAAACACAGAAAAGAGGGAGGGAGGGAGCAGGGAGCGGGAAGGGGGAGAGGGTGGGAGGGAGGGAAAGAGGGCGGTAGGGAGGGGAACAGGGAGGAATCCTCCGAAGGGTTGGCCTTGCTGAAATTGAGCAGAGTCTGGGAAAGGCAGTGGTAGCAATTTTGAGTCCCTAATCTGAGAAGTCTTTGTTTGGGGAAATAGACACTGAGGGTCTCGTGCAGGTGAAGTGGAAGTAGGTCTGAAACTGCTGTCGAATGATTGAGAGGAAGACCAACTGGCTAGAGCGTGTGCGTCAGAACTGAGAAGTTAGCAATCGCAAGTCTGGGGGAGGCACAGGGTTATTTTGTACTGATGGCTCTTGCAACTTTTTTGAATTTGAAAGTATTTTAAAACCAATTTTTAAAATTACTGAATACTGATACAACTGCAAAGCAGCAGTCTTCAAATTTGGGGCAACTCAGTAATTGACACTTTTGACAGTCTGATAAAATCTCTAGCCCTGTGTGGTGGTGCCCACCTGTAATCCCAGCACCTGGGGGGCTGAGGCAGGAGGATTGTTGTGAGTTCAAGAGCAGCGAGCAGCCTGGGCTACAAAGTGGGCTCAAGGCCAGCCTGAACACTCTCTTTTTGAGGTACTCTCTCAAAAAGAAGCAACAACAACAACAACAAAAATGTGTATCCATGATTCAGTCCTGGTATGAACCAAACCCAAACACATATAGTGTATCAGTGATCCAATTATCTCAAGCAATAAATTCAGTTAAAAATAATCTTGGAGGGGGGCCAGGGAGATAGCTCAGTAGAATAAGTGCTTGCCTGGCAAGCTCAGGGTCTTGAGTACCACAAAATAAAAATCCCTGGTACCACAAAAAAAAAAAGTCTTGGAGGGAGACTTGCACATTAGCTCAGTTGTTTGAAGCGCTTGCTTGTGCAAAATCAGTCAGGCAGGGGGGCCCTCGGTTTGCTCCCCAGCTCCTAATACCTCACCAGACCCACACTTAAGGCAGCCCGAGCCAGCCAAAAAAAAACAAAACAAAAATCTTCTTAAGTTTTGGGGTCTTACCTGATAGCTCAGTTGTTTAAAAATAATCTTGGAAGGCCAGAGAGACAGCTCAGCAGCTTAAATGCCTGACTGGCATGCGCAAGGTCTGGAGTGCAATCCCTGGTACCACATATCGTCATCATCATCGTCATCATCATCATCATCGTCATCATCATCGTCATCATCATCATCGTCATCGTCGTCATCATCATCATCATCGTCATCATCGTCATCATTGTCATCTCATCGTCGTCGTCATCGTCGTCATCATCATCATCGTCATCATTGTCATCTCGTCGCCATCGTCGTCATCATCGTCATCATCATC
>NW_004524584.1:27870760-27883162 GCF_000260255.1 Octodon degus | reverse complement strand
TCATCATCATCATCATCATCATCATCTTGGATTACAGAAAGTACTAAACCTGTTGAAAAAGCCAACATGAACTTTCTCTGCAAGAATATGCCTGTGCAGTGGTTCACTGCCCTTGGAAATTTGAAGTATGTGTGCATGTGCGTGCATGTGTGTGCTTGTGCGTATTAAGCCACAATACACCGAGCAAGAATTAGCAAACAGCAGGCAGTAGAGAGCTCCCAGGAGGGCCTCAGGGGTAGAAGCTACGAGACGCATCTCAGACAGCTCCTCTCACTGGGGCCTTCCCTGCTTGCTTGCTTCCTTCACTGGTCTGGGCCCTTTATTTTTTAACTTATTTTCATTAGTACGTGTTTTCAATGCATAACGAAGGCATTCCTCATGGGGAGTTGGTACGTGTGCTCAAAGCATGCTCATTCTTCTTATGTCCCCTTCACCTCCCCTTTGTCCCCTCCTTCTATCTCTTGATTCTCTTCCCATCTGCAAAAACTACATCTTCCTGTTTCCTATTACGTATTTTTTGTGTTTCATTGTATCTATCTATCTATCCATTTATTTTGTGTTCAGTCTCACAGTAGTAGCCCAAGTTGGCCTCCAACTCACAACTGTCCTGCATCAGCCTCCTGAGTGCTGTGATTACAGGCATGTGCCACCACGCCTGACTCTAATTTATCAATACTTTGGGTTCTCAACGTAAGAGAAACCATGCAATATTTAAGCGATGTCTCTTATTTATTTGACTTAATACTATCATCTCGAGGTGTATTCTTTTTCCTGCAAATGACTCAAATGTATCTGTTTCACAGAGTGATACCCCATTGTGTGCACCCCGTCCATCTGCTGATGGACATATATCAAAATATCTATTGTAAAATATCAATTTTTACTGGAGATACATCTTTTGCCACCATTTAAATATGAAGTGAAAGCTGGGCATGGTGGTGCACACCTGTAATCCCAGTGCTTGGGAGGCTGAGGCAGGAGGATCATTGGGAGTTCAAAGCTAGCATGGAGAGCTGGGAAGGTGGCTCAGTGGAATAAGCACTTGCCTAGCAAGCACAATGGACTGAGTTCAATCCCCGGTTCTGCAAAAAAAAAAAAAAAAAAAAAAAAAAAAGCTACAAAGTGAGCTCAAGGCCAGGCTGAACTGCATAGTGAGACCCTGTCTCAAAAAGACAAAACTACATAAGAGATGAACAGTTTTTTAAATGAACATTTTTAGTTGTCAGATGAAGTATGCATACATTTTTAAGGTGTACGCAAGCCAAGGTCTTAGCTCTACACCTTACCATCCCTGTCGTTCGCATACAAGATGGAATCTGTGACCTGAACTCCTTAATGTCCCAGGACAGGTGCCGACTGATGTTTCCCTGAGAGCAATGGAGGGCTTAACTGGCAGCAGGGTGTCCATAGAGGTTGGGTGACCAAGTAACTTGTGCTGTTCCAGGGCGTCCCCGGTGCTGCTATGACGGCAGCATGAGTGTGAATGTCTCTCTTGGGAAAAGACAAGCGCGTGCCATAGCTGAAGACCCTTGTCATGTAGCCCCATCATGTGTCTCGGCTTTTCTATTCGACTTTCTTGATTGTAATAAGTTCACTCTCAGTACTTGAGCAGATTGCTCAACAGTGACAGGCACTGTGTCCAATCAGATAGTCAAAGTGGAGCACTGTTAGGATTTCAACGTCAAATGTCTCCGGGAAATTGCATGTGCTCAGAGGTGGCCCTTACGGAAGGTGATTAGATGCTGGTGAAAGGATTTCTTGGAGGTGGTTCAGTTGGAGGAAGTAGGTCACTGGGCAGGAGGTGCCTTTGGAGGGTTTCTCTTATCCCAGGCCATTTCCTTTCTGGTTCTCTGTCTCTCTCTGTCTGTCTGTCTGTCTGTCTGTCTGTCTGTGTCTCTCTCTCTCTCTCTCTCTCTCTCTCTCTCTCTCTCTCTCTGTCTGTCTGTCTGTCTGTCTGTCTCCCCCCCCAACCCCATTTCCACCATCATATTTCTGACTCACCACAACCCTCAAAGCTATGCAGCCTGTTGAGCGTGGATGGAAAGTGTCACAGTTTGCACCTGGAGGTCCTCCCAAAGCCTCCTGAGCAGGGATGAGGGGCATGAGGAGGTTCCTGTGGCCTGGAGAACTTTATTGTTACATGTGGGGCTGGAGGGGAAGCCTGCTTGGAGGAAGTGGGGCCTGGCAGGGTCTGTCTCCCTCCTCCTTCCTTGATCCCTGTCTGCTTCCTGTCACCATACCATGGACTGTTTTTCCTCTGTTACGCCCTGACGCCATGCTGCCCTGCCCTGAAGCTGGCTAACTGTGGACTGAAAGCTCTGCTGTGAACTGTGAGCCTTAATGAATCTTTCCTCCTTAAACTGTGAGGGACAGGTATTTTGTCTCAGCACTGACAAAGTCACTAAGACAAAAATCTTTTCTTCTTTAACTTGTTTTTTTCAGGTATTTCATCTTAGCAGTGGAAAACTGAGCAACACAAGTACCATGTGTTTCTCATTCCTAACATTCAGATAAAATAGTCACATGAGAATTACTTACAGGCTGCAGATATAGCTCAGTGACATAAATGCCTGCTTGGCAAGCACAAGGTCCTGAGTTTGATCTCTTGTACCAAAGAAAAAAGAAAAGAAAAGAAAAAAAATTATTTAAAATTTAACCCAAGATCAGGCCAGGGAGATAGCACCTGCCTGGCAAGCGCAGGGACCTGGGTTCAATCCCTGGCACCAAATGCCATACCAGCTCTGCCCTGGGCGCACTGAGCTGGCCACCAAGACCAGGCATGGTGGTGCATCCTATGATCCCAGCACTGGGGAGGCTGAGACAAGGAGGATCACTACAAGTCCGACCTGTATAGTGAGACCCTGTACCAAATACATTAAAAAAAAAAAATTTTTTAACCCAACATACCACTGAAATGAAGGCTTTCAAGATATGCTTCTTTTTCCCCCTCCCAATTTATAAATACTTTGAAATATACAGCATTACCTCAGGTTACAAAAGCTTCTGTTTGTGGATAGTTTGTGCACAGAAGTTTTCCGCAAAATTTTGCTTCTATTTGCAGACTTGACATCGGGTAGAATGAATTAAGTTTGTGAACTGAGGCACCATGTACGAAAAGGTAAAGCAAAAGTGCAACGAACACCTCTACCCTAATTTATACACCATAGTTAGTAACACTTAGTGACATTTATTTCAGCTATAGATTTCCTTTTCTGTATCATCCGGGAATAACTATTCAAGTGTCTTGGGCCTAACATGGTAACCTGTATCTCTCAGGATCAGAATAATCTTTAAAACCATAACCATGCCATAATAATATTTGGGCTGTTTTTTTTTTTTTTTTTTTAAAGAATGTATTTGATACAGGGTCTTGCTACACAGTTCAGACTAGTAGCGATCCTCCTGTCTCAGCCTCCCCAAGGCTGGGATTACAGGCATGCACCACCACACCCAGTCTTGGAGCCAGCATGGCGTGCCCGGTGTTCCAGGGCCTGTCCAGCATGTGGTACCAGGGATCTCACTCGGGTCTTTGCACTTGCCAGGCAGGCACGTAGGCTGCAGAGCTGTCTATCTCCCTAGCCAGCACCTGGACTCTTGCGTTCTCTAATTATACCGGCTCTGTCTTTTATAACTTTGCCGTGTTCACGGAGGTTCCGTGGGTGCCAGGCTTTGCCGCTGGCTGGTCTCCACCTCCTTTGGTCCCGAATGGTCGCTGTATCTGTTGGGTGCCGATAGCAGTGCCAGTTGGCCACAGGACGGTTGTTTTATACAATATCCTTCCTTCTCGGCTCATCTGATTGACCTTTCTCGGTGTCATTTCACTTGTCCCTTTTGCCTTTGTGTTTCCTATAAACTACAAGTTACACAGTGAGGCTTGACTTGATTCAAATTTGACATACTTAGCTAGAATCTTCATAGGTGGTGATACATTTTTTGCTTTGAAGTACATCAGAAAGCAAGGAAGTCAGGCAGTACCACTGTTAGTGTCGCAGAGTGTGAGCATTTGAAAGAGATGGTGACATCAAGTTCCACTCTTGACTGTCACCTGTGGGACAATACACCAAGCATTGAGGTCTCACGCTAGGTGAATACTCTGCCACTGAGCGACACGCCCAGCATAGCCAGATTTCTAAATTAGTGCTCAATTTGAAGTTGTATTTATCATTATAAATTTTTGTTTGTTTGTTTGTTTTGTCTTTTTGAGACAGAGTCTCACTATGTAGTTCAGACTGGCTTTGAGTTTACTTTGTAGCCCACGCTGGTCTTGAGCTCACAACAATCCTCCTGCCTCAGCTTCCCAAGTGCTGGGATTACAGGCATGTGCCACCATATCTGGCTCTAAAAATATTCTTCTAAAAAAAAAAAGATATTCTTGTCCTTTTTTGTCATTCTTGTCATTCATAAACCGAAATTTATTTTAGAAAACCTCCTAAGCTTTATATAATGAAAGCCCCTCACAATTTTTTTTTTCTGCGAGGTAAAACCACAATCTCTTTGTGTTGTTTGTCTATTTCTGCCAAAAACAAGATCAGCCTGGGTCAGCTGCTACAGGTCTTCCTGTGTGGCAGGTCTGCCAGGTGACATGTTGGACCTGGACTTGAATTTGTTCTGAGAAGATGGAAGGAGGAAAACGAGCACCACTCTCCAGTGTCGCCGTCAGTTCAGAGCCAGCTGGACCCAGCTGTGAGGACTCAAGGTGGCCTTGGTACCACCCCCGACTCAAAGGCCAACCACAGGAAGGCAGGACTCAGAGTCCCCAGAGAGGGAGGGGAGCGCAGCTGTGCACCCTGAACTAGCTGCGGTGCCGGCAAGATCAATCACTCTTGAACAAACATGCTTCCATCCTGGACTGAGGCCACACGCAGCAGGTGAGCTGGTGCCTGGTAGGAAGAGGGCACAGGGGAGTGGGGGGCTAGCACCAGTCCCCAAATCACAAATAGGGTCAGAGAGCAGGCACCACGTGCCCTTGCACTCCAGAGGACGGGTCCTATGGTTTCCCCCTTCTAAGCAAGGATGTGTTATAAGCTACGAAGGGCTGCAGAGCAGCTGAAAATTTCTAGGCATCTGTACTTCAGGACTTCTGGGCTACTTTCACTTACTGAAGTGTGCTGATGACCTACAAGAGGGGAGCATGGCCACCAGTGTGGTCCCCACACCTGCCTACTGAGTCTTTCTGAAGGTCACCTCACATCACTGGAGGTGAGCACACATCCCAAGACCCAGCTGAGCCGTGCAACCCCAGAGATTCCCAGCAAAACGGCAGCCGCAGCAGCAGTTCCCCCCTTGAGAGCAGAAGCGCATCTGCATCAAGCGTCTGGTCCATTTGAGCTACTTTAATAAAATATAACTCACTGGGCAGCTAATACAAACAGCAATGTACTTGTCATGGTTCAGTACCTTGCCTGTCAGGTGTGAGGTACTGAGTTCAAACCCCAGTACCGGAAAAAAAGAAAAAGAAACTTTACACAGTGGAGTGGCGTTCTACAAGGGCACTAATTGCATGCATGGGGGCTCCACCCTTATGACCTAATCTCTGTCAAAAGGCCCAAGCTCCTAATCGCATCATAGTCTGTTGATGTTCAGTGGTGCCCTTGGCTCAGGAATCCTTCAAATTAGTGTTAGGTTTCCCATGCTAAATTAGATCTCGCCACTAGGACAATAAATCCCAAATGCAAGGATAAATGTGGGGCTCCCCTGCATGCGTTCATGGCTGAGCCCCAGGACATCACGGCCACTCTGTATGGTCAACGGACACTTTGGTTTTCTTTCTTTCTTTCTCTTCTTTTCTTTTTTTTTTCTTTCTTTCTTTTTTTTTTTTTTTTTTTTGTGTGTGTGTGTGTGTGTGTTTAGTATAAGCTCCACAAGGTCTCACTACACAGATTGGACTCGTAGAGATCCTCCCTCCCAAGCGCTGGGATTACAGGCATGCACCACCACGCCCAATCTCAGTCACATCTCAGTGGTCTCAGTGTGTCTGGGGGACAGGGCCGGCACAGCACTCCAGGGATTGAACTCTGGATGCTTTAATCAGCTGAGCTATCCGGCTGGCCCTAACATACATTTTCAAAGGTGAACTATGAACTTCTGAATATCATTGCCTTTGGAAGGTGGGTGTAGCGGGCAAAATGCTGGCCCCCGCAGGATACTCCTAACCTCGCACAGGCTCTGAGGGTTGGCCTACGTCTCAGTTACTCTTCTCTCACTGCTGGGACAAAATACCCAACACACAGAGTTAAAGAAGGAAAGGTTTCTGTGGCACACAGTTGGTGGAGGTTTCAATCCATATTTGGCTGGCTCCAAGGTGGAGTACCACGGGGCCGAGGGGAGCAGTCCCTAGCAGCAGAAGAAAACGCTGAGGGGGGCAGGGAGATAGCTCAGTAGAATAAGCACTTGCCTGGCAAGTGTGCAAATTACCCACCCCAGGGCAAGGATGGCATTCGCACCCACAATCCCAGCACTGGAGGGCTAGGGAGGTAGCTCGGTAGAACTCGGCACAAGTTTCTGAGTTCAATCGTCAGTAACGCAAAAAAAGAAAAAAAAATTAATTACAAGGGCCGGCCAGAAAGCTGGTTTCAGGGTGGCATGGCCTGCCAGGGTTCTGGGGCCGGTACAGCTTGCGGTACCAGGGATGGAACCTGGGTCCTTGCGCTTGCCAGGCAGGTGCTTAGACTGCCGAGCTATCTCCCAGCCCCGTAGGGCTATTTTAAATGTAATAAAATTTTCAATCGTGTATTTCTAACGCTATCATATTTGTAATACTGTTCAAGGATGAGTCTGGGAAACACAGTTAATTCTCATAATTAGAGAACTATAAAGCTTAACAAGCCATGGAGCTCCCGGAGCCAGGTGCGGGATACGTGCCGCTGAGCAAGACAGTGAAGTCCCAGAAAATGATCACCCCACGGCCACCTGTGCCTGGTCTCAGACCATGATTGATTCTTCCCTGTTATGGTGGTAACTCCAATTAGCTTATGTGGAAGAAGGCTGCCTGGCAGCACAGTACCCAGCCTATGTAACCAACTATAAAATTGGTTATGAGTACAAAGTACAAATCCTGTTGTACTTCCTTCTGAAAGCCTAGATAAATGACTACTTTACTTTAACAAAGAGCTGGTGATCTGGACCTTGATGTCCCCCAGTGTGCAGAGTAATAGAGCTATCTGCCTTCCAAGGTGTCTCTGCTGCTGTGCCTTCGTCTGGTCTCGTCCTGAATACTGCAACAGCTTGAGTCGTCTTCTTCTTCTTCTTCCTCTTCCTCTTCCTCTTCCTCTTCCTCTTCCTCTTCCTCTTCCTCTTCCTCTTCTTCTTCTTCTTCTTCTTCTTCTTCTTCTTCTTCTTCTTCTTCTTCTTTTCAGAACCAAGGATTGAACTCAGGCCCTTGCGCTTGCCAGGGAAGAACTTTTTCCACTGAGCCATCTCCCCAGCCCTGAGTCTTCTTAAATAAATATTCATCTGATATCTTCGCTTCTAACTTGAAATTGTACACAAATGGCCCCTGTGTAAAATTTTTCAACTTTGCCACGGGGATATAGCTCAGCAGCATAAGCACTTGCCTGGCAAGCACAAGATCCTGAATTCAATCCCCAGTACCGAAAACAAACAAACAAACACAAACCAATCACTCCATTTTTACTGCCAGTATAGTACTCAGCAACAGGAGATCCAGTACTTTATTACGAGCTAGGCTTTGTATGATGAGCTTGCTCAACTGCAGGCTGATTTTACCATTCTGAGCATGCTCCAGGCAGAAGCAGCTAAGCTGCGTGTGGTGTTCATAAGCAAAGTGAATTAAATGCGTGCTCAGCTGGCATGATCAATTCACAGTGTGCTACCGGGATGTGGCCTGACTGTAAGTCAAGGCACAACTGTCCTTGCTCTAAGTGAAACTCTTCCTTACAGCCTACATCTGAAGACACTGGAACCTTTGGAGTGATCTGGCCTTGCTCACCCCGCCCTGGAAACAGTTAAACAGTGATGCTGCATCTCTTTCGATGTGGTCTTGTCTTCTTTACTGCTGGGGACTGAACCTGGCCTCCGCCACTTCGCACCTTGGAGTCCTCAGCCCCAGTAGACAGATGTGGAAGTGGTGCTTAGGGTTAGATCAGGTGGGCAGCGTGCGCCCCTCCGAGAGCTGGCTTTCCTTCTTTCTCCTTTTCTCCTACGTGTGTGTACAGTAAGGAGGGGGCTGCCTGCAATCCAGGAAGAAGGGCTCAGCAGATGCTGTACCTTCCAGCTCTTCAGTCTAGACTCTTCCAAAACCTCCCAGAACTGTGAGAAATAAAGGCTTATTGCTAAAGCGGCCTGGCCTCTGTCACCACTGTGCGGTAAGCTGATGAAAGCGATCATTTTTTATTTTGATGCAATTCTGTGTGATCTCTTGTTAGGCCCTGAAAATATGCAGGCTGGCAGGTCTCAAAGCTGATTTCCAACTACTGCCTGGCTTTCCTGGGGATCGAACTTGGGACCTTGCACTTGCCAGGCAAGTGCTTATGCCACTGAGCTATCTCTCTGGCCCCGCCTTCCTTTTAAATTTTGGTTTTTGGTTCATTTGTTTTCGGTTTTTGTTCATTTGCCTTGCTTGCTCAAGGTTCCTTGTGTAGCCTAAGGTGGCCTCAACTCATAGGGCTCCTCCTGCCTCAGTTCCTGAGTACTGAGATGACAGGTGCGCCCCACAAACCAAGCTACCCAAAAAACCAAAACCACAGCAGACCACAGCCAGGCCCTTCTGCCCACGGAGTTCTGTTCCAGGCCACAGCAGCCAGTCCAGGAGGCCACGGCATGCCCTGCAGCACTACCTGGGCTCAGGAGCACTGCTACCCTGACTTGCTGCCGCGGGGGTTTCAGGGTGTCCTTCTCCAGGGAGCTTCCAGACAGCACCTGAGCCTTCCTCGCGGTCTGTGGAACTTTCCCGAGCCTCTGCCTGAGCTCGTCCGACGGCCTCCGTCAGTTGCCAACTGTCTTTAGGTTGCCTTGGGGGCTGGGAAGTTGGGGGCCACCTCCAGATCACCTTCCCCGCCTGCAGTCCCCCAGCCTCCACTCTGCCCCTTGTCGGTAGAAATGACTGTGCCTGGGTCAGCCTTTCCCTGACGTGCCTCATCGGCTTCCTACTCGTGGCAGGGGACACTCCGGTCACTACTGGACACCCACGGAGCCGTGTTTGGGCGCCTGAGCTGGGAAGGCAGTTGCCATGGCGACAGAGGCAGCGGCGGCGCTGCCGGGGAGCAGGGAGTGGCTCGCGGTGCTTCCACGGGGTGCGCAGAGCTGCACGGCCTGGCCCAGCCCCTCCTCGGAGAGTGCAGCAGCGCGGGGCGCGGGGTTCCCGGTCCCACTCTCAGCCTCGGCTCAGCACACCCAGAGGGCTGGCTGCTTCTGATTGGCCTCTCTGGGTGGTGCGGTGTAGGCAGTGTTGCTTAGCAACAAAATAAACAAAGTAAATCGCTTCCTCACCGGAGGTGCAAGAACCCGGCTTCGGTGGACGCAGAGGGGGGCGCGGAGCGAGAGGAGCCCTGGGCCAAGTGAATGAAGCCGGGGTAGCTGTCGCCAGCGCCCGGATCCAGAAGGCCCATTCCGAGGGACGTGGGGAAGCAGGGACAGGGCTTTTGTCCTGCTTGGTTTGTTCTTGTTGTTCCGTTGGTTGGTTGATTGTTTTTATTTGGTGAGATTTGCTGTGTAGTTCACACTGACCTTGAGCTCACTTTGTAGCCCAGGCTGACCTGGAATTCAGAGCGATCTGGAGCTTCAGCCTCCCAGTCTTGGGATGACAGGCGTGCACCATCACGCAAGGCTCTGACTTTTAAAACTGCTTCTTTCATTTTAAGCTGTTATAAACTGCAACACAGGTCCACGTCCCCACATACATTTTTCCCACGGTGTGCAGATACTACCGTGTTGCCACGTTCTCTTTACCGTTATGTCTCTCCTCCGTGTATAACTTGTGTAAATTAATTTTTCCACACTGAGTGCTGTCTGTGGACACGGCGCCTCCTTCGCCTGAACACTCCAGTGCATAGTTCTTACTTAAACAGGACAGTGTCTTAGCCAGGTGTGGCAGAGCACTTCAGATTTCAGCCTCGAGCCCACTCTGGAAAACTTAGGGACTTAGTAAAACCCTGTCTCAAAATGAAAGATAAAAAGGCACTGAAGATGCAGCTTAGGGCTAAGGGCCTGGATTCAATTCCCAGTACATTCCCAAGACATTTTCTTATATAACCACAGCGCATTCATCAAAATAAAGGCAGAACCTTGGCATACCATTACCTTATAAAGAGGCCAAGCAAATTTTGTGAATCATCTGCTCATCGCTACTTTTCTGAAGTTACAATATTGTTTTCCTGAGACAGAGTCTCACTATGTAGCACAGGCTAGCCTTGAACTCCTGGTGACTCTTTAGCCTCAGGCTGGTTCCACGAAGTTGCAATTTTTAAAAAATTAATCCGTTTTTGTTGTTGTTTTCCTCAGCCTCACTAGCGCTGGATAGTTCCTATTTCATCTTGGTACATTGATGTATTTTCTTACAAATTTTTTTTTTTTTTTTTCGGAACTGGGGATTGAACTAATGCCCTTGCGCTTGCCAGGGAAGCATTTATTCCACTGAGCCATATCCCCAGCCCCTCTTACAATTTTGTAAAAAAAAAAAAAAAAAAAAAAAAAAAAATGTGTATAAGTCTAAATATTAGGGCCAAATAACTCAGTGGATTAAAGCACCAGCAAGCAGGCGCAGGGGCCGCAGTTTGATCCCCAGGCCTGCCCTGCCAGCCCCACCTGCAGAGCTCCCTGAGATGGTGACTGACACTGGGCGTGGTGGCACATGCCTTTAATCCCAGCTCTTGGAATGCTGTAAACAGGTGGATCACTAGGAGTCCCATCTAGTAGTGAGACCCTGAACACCCTGTAGACCCTTCCTTAAAATACAGAAAAAAAGACTAAATATTTATTACTTGAAAAAAAAAATTTATTTATTTTTTGTGTGTTTAGTACAGGGTCTCACTATACAGATCAGATCCATAGTGATCCTCCTGTTTTCAGCCTCCCAAGCACTGGGATTACAGGGACATGCCACCAAGCCCGGTCTCAATAGCCCTCTCAGCACTGGCACAGCACACCTGGGCCCTGCGTCTGCCTAAACAGGTGCTTTAATCCGCTGAGCTATCTGGCTGGCCTGAAAACCTTGTTCTTATTGTAAATACGTCCAGTATACAGTTTCCTAACGTAGCCAGGGAAGTAGCTCAGTGGCACAGTGCTTGCCTGTCTGGAAAAGTTGAGGGTAATTCCCAGCCCCGAAAGAAAAAGAAAATTTCCTGGGGCTGCGGAGATAGCTGAGCAGCATAAGCAGCTGCCCGGCCAAAAAAAAAAAAAAACGAAAAGAAAGAAAAGAAAAAAGAAAAAGAAGGAAAGAAAATCTAATGTAACCACTTACTGCGCCACCATTACCAAGACCCATCTTTAGCACGTTTTCATCCTCCTGAACAGAAACAGTACTCACTCAAGAGCAAGTCCTGGTTCCCATCCTCTCAGCCCCATCACACTCTGTTCTGTCACTGGACATGGTCCAAGGAGGACCCCACCAGGAGGACCCAGTAACCTCCACTAGTGCCGAGGCAGGAGATTAGGGTGTGGCAAAGGGGCTGAACAGGGTGACCTGCCAGTCACACAGATCCAAGCCCTGCATTGAGGACCAATCAGAAGAGCTGTGTTCAGGTCCGTTCACATGAAATCAGGTTTTTAGTGTTTTTTTGTTTGTTTTTGCAGAACCGGGGATTGAACTCAGGCCCTTGCACTTGCCAGTCAAGCACTTATTCTACTGAGCTATCTCCTCGGTTATTGATAGGACAGCCCAGATGTCTGTTACCCTGAAGGAAAGGAAAAAAGATCACTGCGGTTAGCCTGTGGCCACTGCAGACTCAATGGGTCATTCTCATTCTGCAGGAAGCAGTTCTTTTCCTGCCTTTTTTTTCATATGTAAATCTTTTTTGCATTATTTTATTGATAAACAAATAGTGATGAGACAGTTTCAAACCAAACTGGCAGGACAGTTTCAATGATTAACACATTGCATACATTCTTCCTAGTGGTTAATTGCTGTACAAGATGCGGACATAATATTCTATTTACAAACACCATTAGAACAAATCCCTCTAATCATTAAGAGATGTAACTATATATCTATCCTAACCATTTTGAATACACAGATACAAAATGGACATTCATCTGTATCCCCTTTTTTGTTTAGTTCCGTTATTTGAATATTATAGGTGTGTTAACTTAGCAAAATATTCTAAAAGAGTTCAGTACATAATAGTATTGGGGCTTCTACTTCACTGGCAATGTCAGAAATTGTTGACCTGAGTCCCCTACAGCTCAACATAACAGCATGGCTTTACTTCTTATACTTCGTTTTTATAA
>NW_004524584.1:27866912-27868550 GCF_000260255.1 Octodon degus | reverse complement strand
GAGGCTATCTTTCTTCCAGTGAGTATGTTTGGCCCCTTTGTCAAAGATAAGGTGGCTGAGTGTGTTCATAGGGGCCTCAGCATCTTCTAATCTATTCCATTGATCCTCAGGTCTATTTTGTTGCCAGTACCGTGCTGATTTTTATTATAGTAGCCTTGTAGTATAATTTCAAGTCAGGAATTGTAATGCCTCTTGCCTTGTCTTTATTGCCCCAGATTGCCTTTGCTATTCTAGGTCTTTTCTGGTTCCAAATAAATTTTAATAGTGATTTCTCTAGCCCTGTGAAGTATGTTGGTGGTAGTTTGTTGCTCAGGGTAGCAGGAAGCTCTCCCACACACATGCCAGGCTGGGGCTAGGACTGGATCTAGGGGTCCCTAGAATGCAGCAGGAATTCTAACTTGTTAGGTGGGGTGGGGGTGGGGGTGCTGCGGAGTCGTGGGGGGGTCCCAAAGGTGTGGAAGGGGGTCTCACCCACGCTGCGCCTGGGCTTGGACCAGCAGGTCCCTCCAGCGCAGGATAGCGGGAGGCTCTCCCACCCTTGCTTTTAATACATGCAAAACCTCACTAACTTTTTTGTGTGCCTTTTGCAGTTCTTGGTTCAGGACAACAAGGACCTGGACAGAGTCAGCAGAACTCCACAATCCAGTAACAGCCTGGTGCAGCACGTGCTAGCCTCCTCTTAGGAAAGCAGTCTGGGCTGCTCAGAGAGAGCCAGGGGCAGATATGTTGGGCAGGTTAAAGAGCAAGAGAAAACCGGGAAGGAAGGTCCGCTGGAGGAGCCCAGGGAGCACGGATCTGATGGAGAGGCTGGGGCTGGCCCAGTGGCCAAGGAGGAGGCAGATTTTGGGAGTTAGCTGAAGGGGGCCAGGGTCCGGTTCCACCCGCAGTAAGCTACTGTCTTGGTTGGTCCCTGGTCTCCTTCCTCCTCCCAAGCAGTCGGGTCACAGCCACCTCAGTCTGTTCCCAAATCTCTGCCCCTCCTCCCTCCCTCCCTCTTGCAAGGCCTTGGTGATAAGGTGACCTTGCCTCTCCAGAAAACCCAGGACCATCTCCCTGTTTCCTGAACATCCTTAATTCAGTTGGGTCTGTCAAGCCCAGCTCTGTGTGTGCATGAGGGGAGCAGGGGGCTGGGGGTCTATATATGTATCATTGGAATGCCACAATTCTACCTATCACAGCCCATTCTACAGTCATTCAAATAAATAGCAGATTATTTTGTTAATTTTTAAAATCATTTATTTATTTCTTTGGTACAGGGTATCACTATGCAGTTTGGACTTAAGAGTAGCCTCCTGTCTCAGCCTCCTCAGCACTGCGATTACAGGCATGTGCCACCATGCCCAGTTCCTGTTCTAGCACAGCATGTGATACTGGGGATTAAGGCCTGCCAAATAGCTCAGTGGATTAAAGCACCTCCAAGCAGGTGCAGAGGCTGAGGGTTCGATCCCCTGGCCTGCTATGCTGGCCCCACCCCTGGGGCATGCTGAGAGGGAGATTGAGACTGGGTGTGGTGGTATGTGCCTATAATCCCAGCTCTTGGGAGGCTGTAAACATGCGGATCACAGATCACTAAGAGTCCGATTTAGTAGTAAGACCCTGAACACCCTGTAGACCATTCCTAAAATACAAAAAAAAAAA
>NW_004524584.1:27865207-27866812 GCF_000260255.1 Octodon degus | reverse complement strand
AAAAAAAGCTGAAGATACTGGAGATTAAACCAAACTATCTCCCAAGCCCTGATTTTGTTAATCTTGTTTACAACAAATACACTGATAAGACAGAAGGGCAGAAAGACCAGGTGTCCTTTCTGACACCTGGCCAATGGGCTCACAGGAGCCCCATTTGACAAGGTGGCCCTGACCTGGAGCCTGACCTGATTTTGTCCACCTCTAGCTCTTGGTTCTCACTCTTCCCACAGCTGGCATGAGTCATGGGCCAGCCTCCACCTGGGCTAAGCTGGGGACACAGGTGTTTTGTCACTTGAGCCACCAGGCCCTCCCAGCCCTCCCACCGAGACTTGGCTGTGAGGCCAGCTCTTTCCTCTCCTGACCCTGCCACTGACATCTTTGCTGCTGAGTCCAAATATTGCCAGTTTCCACACCTCCCACTTTGATCTGGAGTCTCAGTCAGTGACAAGCATACCCCAGATTCCAACTCTGTTTTCCTCTCTGCTCCTCCCTTGTGTCTCCTCCTGCACCCTGGGCTCAGCACCTGCTCCAGAGGCGGAATCCAGGAGCCTGGAGCCCCAGGCCCAGGTCTGCCTGGACTGCTGGGGTGCTGTGGAGAACCCAAAGAAGGTAGAAGCGCCTCGTTGAACGCCCAGTGGCCTCTGTGTAGGACTGCAGCCCTGGCGGGATAGGGCCGGAGTGTGGTCACAGGTCACTGTCTTGCCCGGATATCTGTGAGGTAAGCTGGAAACATCTTCCAACCTCCTCCGGTTCTGGGACTCTGGGCCCTCATCCAAGTGGGACAGAGAAGAGAACGTGTGGCAGGGAAGAGTCAGATGTGTTTCCAAGGTGGTATCTGGAAGGGGCAAGACCTGAGCTGGCTCCAAGGCCCCTTCTGCACAGCACGCGGACCACACCGTGAGGCTCAGCATGTGCACAGCATGCTGGGCTACCCAAGGAGCAGCTGTCCCTTCACACCTGAGACATGGCCTGGCCTAGCCAGCACGGAGCTGCTTGGTACCTCCCACTAGGAGCCTGGGGAGGGCATTTGCACAGGGCCACGTGCACAGCACCAGATAATGCAGGACCGAGTGCTTCCGGGCCTCTTCCCTCTGCACATTTTCTAGGCCTGTGTAAGCCACAGCTTGAATCAGTACTGCATTCCGTTTCACTGCCAAATGCATTCCATTTTACAGACCCTTGGTACAGCGTGTGGCCAGGCCATATTCTACTCATCCCCTCCTCCATGGACCCAGGTCTGGGTGGTTTCTACCCCTTATATATCATAAAGAGTACTGCTATAGCCGGGTGTGGTGGTGCATGCCTGTGATCCCAGCATTTGGGAGGCAGGGGCAGGAGGACCACCAGCTCAAGGACAGCCTGGGCTATGTAGCAAGACCCTGTCTCATACAAACAAGCAATGACTACAAAACAACCAATAGTCTGTTATGAACATTCATATATGTAGATAAAGTCTTGATATCTGTCTGCAGTTCTTTGGCCTATCTACTTTAGGGTGCAATGGCTGGGTCATGGTCACTGAAAGCCTAACATTTTGAGGAACTGTTAAAGACCTACTTTTGTTGGCTTTTATTTATTTATTTATTTATTTATTTATTTATTTTT
>NW_004524584.1:27862736-27864967 GCF_000260255.1 Octodon degus | reverse complement strand
TTTTTTTTTTTTTTTTTTTTTTTTTTGTACTGGAAATCGAACTCAGGACCTTGCTTTTGCCAGTCAGGCACTGTGCACTGAGCTATATCCCCAGAAGGACATCTTTGTTCTTTCGACGTTCCTTCCCATTCCCTCCACCCCCCTCTGTTCGTGCAAGATCTGCTTTTTGGAAGAAGGAAGTGGGCTCCGTCGTGCAGTGTTTGCATAGACCTGCAAGGGCCCTCAGACTCAGGAATCAGCTGGAGCTAGCAAGAGGCCCTGTGGACAGCTGCGTGCAAGGACATGTAGGAAGGGACCAAGAGGCGGGCGAGGGGGGCACGCTGGCTGGGCTGGAAAGCGAACCCAGTGAGGTCAAGCACTGGCCCAGGGCTCCCCACAGTGAACAGCAAGAGCTTGCACATAAATAGGAACACAAAGTAGAGAAGACAGACCCGGGTGGGCTGCACCCCGTGCAGCCCCTCTCCCGCTGGCACTCCGGGCCAGCAGATATTTTGTCAGGACAGGGGCTTGGCTCCACCCAGGCTGTGGGGAGGGGTTCACAGCTGAAATATTTGCCACTGCTTCTTCCTGCTCCTTAGAGAGAGAGAGAGACAGACATACAGACACAGAGACAGAGAGAGACACACACAGAGACACAGAGAGAGACAGAGACAGAGACGGAGACAGACAGACAGACAGACAGACAGACAGACAGACAGACAGACAGACAGACAGAGACAGACAGACAGAGTGAAAAAGTGTGAGAGACAGAGACTGGGGATGTGGTGGTCTTTTGGCAGCAAGCCAGGGAAGAGCTTTCTGTGAGAAGAGGAGAGCTTGACTTTTGGTCCAGCCACGTAAGAGTGCTTCATGGGTGTGGCTGGGCTGAGAAGGATAGGAGACAGGTTTGGAAAGGTAAACTGAGGCACAGGGCCAGTGACCCACTGCTGAGGTTGGAGTTGATCCTGCGGGCGCTGGGCACCAGGGAGGACTCCAGGTGAGGCAGGGTGCAAGGCGCAGCTCTGCCCTGAGCGCCACGCAGAGCCCTTGGAGGGAGAGCCAGTGGTCAGCGTGAGTCCAGGAGCCTGTCTTAGGGGCAAGGGTTGGGGGGGCCTGAAAGTGAGAGACCAGGGTCTGTGAGAGTGGGCCTGGGAAGATGGTGAAGAGGGAAGGGACAGTGTGACAAAGCAGAGGGTAGAGAGCCCCTTGAACTCATAAACCTTTCAGTTTTCATAAGCAGGTGTTTCATAACCAGCTATACACCTATCATCCTAGTAGTCTGGAGGCTGAGGCAGGAGGATTGCCATGAGTTGGAGGCCAGCCTGGACTATACAGCCAAAAAAAGTTCCAGTCTCTGTTTGCAGGGAGAAAGCCTGGCCTGTCTGTCACACTGACAAGGTCATGCACAGCTCTCGACTCTTAACCACATGGTTGCCGCACCCAGCTCCTGCTGGGTGCTAAGGGCACGCCTCAGAGTCAGCAGAGCTGTGCTTTGGTCCCAAAAGCCATCCTTTCTTTTCTTCCTCTCCTTCAGTCTGATAGTGTCCTAGACAGCTGGATTAGATAGAAATACTACAGACAGTCCGACAGGGCCAGGCCCTCAAGGGGACAGGATGGAAGACAAGGTGACCTTGCAACCTGGAAGAGACAGACAGTCCCATATGGGCCAGACCTCAAGACAAAAGAGAAAATGCAGCTACATACTTCCCTAGGGATGGGCATCGGGGATTGATATTCTAAATAGGTATCAGTCACCTTGAAAGAGCCCAAATGAATCACTAGCCCAACCCCCAACAGGAAGAGACCCTGTCCATATTCACGCCCACTTGGTATGCAACTCACTTCCCCATTTTTTTTTTTTAAGAGAGTAACAATGGTTAGTACATTGTGTATTGTTACTGCCAAAGTAGTTTCTCATATTACACGATATAGGCAAGAAATAATAAATAAACAACATAGGTACAAACCTCTGGTTTTTTTTTAAAGTCAACAGAAAATGGAAATATACTTTTTAAAGTTTCTAATACTAGAAGAAGATATCATACAATGTCTTTTAAATAAATTGTAAGTCAAAGATACAGTATAAATCTTAGAACAAAAATTAAGATTAAGCAGTATTCAGAAAATGAAATGCTTCAAAACAGTTGAACTCAGAAAAAGTTTTCATGATAGCAAAGAAGTACTAAGAGTAAAACATAAGATAAATACTGGAATGGCAAGTAAATGACCAGCACTTTTAACAGTTGGAGGAT
>NW_004524584.1:27822274-27861426 GCF_000260255.1 Octodon degus | reverse complement strand
CACTGTCTTCTGACCTTTGGTGTAGAGCTTAGATAGAGTTATTACCTTAGCACCAGGTCCAGATCTATGAAGTTCAGATTACTCCATGTGGCTCCAGGTGGGTGGTGTTTGGTTCTGGCTGTGTGCTCCACTTCTTTCTGCTGCAGGCATTAGAGGTGAACCCTCTCTGGCTCTCTGGCAAGATGTTCTGCTCCTGAATCAGCTGGGTGGGTCTTGCCTCTAGCCTCTTTGCAGGGAGTTCTGCTGAAGGGTTCCATGCTGGGCCTGCACTCTGGGTGGAATGAGGATCCGTGGGCCCGGGTCTTCTCACTCACTCGCGGGGCTTGAGCTCTGGGTCTGTTCAGGATCCAGCGGGCCCCGGGGCATCTCACTCACTTGCCGGGCCTGCGCTCTGGTCTGTTCAGGATCCCGCCACCTGGGTAGTCTCACTCACTCGCCGGGCCTGCACTCTGGGTCTGTTCCACTTCCCCATTTAATACTGGATTTAATCAGTTTTACCTGAGAAATGGTGCTTGTAATCTCTTTGGTTGACAATAGTTTTGTCCCACCACATGCCCACCTAAACGAGTTCCCATGTCTCATCCACCACCTTAGACCCACCTCACTGCATGGTTTTATTCTATTAAAATGCCTGGAAGAGACAGGATCAGAGGCAACCTGCTCAGGTCCCCCCACTGTCCCTCTTTAGGGCAGGAGCTTTCTCTCCCCCAATAAATATATTCTGCTCATGACCTCCGTTTGTTCCTAAAATTCATTCTTTGGTTTTAGAGAACACAAACTCGTCTCTGGTACCCTTTAGGTTGGGAAATCAGTTTTTTTCCCTGTGTCATTTGGAGGTTTCCCTGATTCAATAGGTCAGGATTCAAAGATTCTCAGGCACCCTGCCCCCAAACGCTCTCCCTCTTGGCCCCAGGCAGAGCCAAACCCAAAACCGTAGAACAGGTCCACCTGACCTTGACCTGGGTAAGCAACCACAAAACTCTCCTTTGTTAACATTAAAGGTCCCCCACAGATCAGTTAGCCTGCCAGGATTAGCTGTCTCTCAGCTGTTCCAGCCCATGCTCACCCTCCCTAAAGATCGTATAAAGTCTCCTGTCCCCTCTTTATTTGCTGCTGTCTTGGTCCGCTAGACAGCCAGCCTGCTTGATGCCCCCAATAAATTTTCTACTCTCATGAGAATGCCTGGCCTGGTTGACTGCATGGGTTCGCACCTAACAGAGTCTATGTTGCTTTTCTGCTTGCTTGCAAGCTCCCAGGACGGGGTGCTGGCCCTCATCTCTATAGGACCATCTGCCACCAGGTTGGGGCTAAGTCTCCTCCTGGGCAGGCTAGGGTTTTTTTTTTTTTTTGTTTTGTTTTTTTTAATTTTTATTTATTTATGTGTGTGTGTGTGTGTGTGTGTGTGTGGCCAGCTCAGCCCACCAGGGGGCGGGCTGGCTGGCATGTGGTGCTGGGGGATTGAACCATGGTCCCTGGGCTTTGCTTAGCTTGTTCTAGGTAGGTGCTTTAGACCACTGAGCCATCTCACCAGCCCCAGGCTAGGGTTTTAACAGAAGGGGGTCCAGAAAGCGCAAGGTCCTGAGTTCAACCCCGGGTACCACAAAGAGAGAGAGAGAGAGAGAGAGAGAGAGAGAGAGAGAGAGAGAGAGAGAGAGAGAGAGAGAGAGAGAGAGAGAGAGAGAAATGAAAAAGAAAAGAAAGAAAAAAGAAAGGGTCCAGACCCTTTGATCAGAGGAAATCAGGTTCTCAAGGGAGTGTAGACTGAGTCTATGACTCTGGGCTGGTGGCTGCAGAGGGCAGGTCAGGGAGTGCACCAGGCCTTAGAGCCCTGCAGCTCCAGTTCTCATCAGCGACAGCAACAGAATTGCCAGTGTGTGTTGTAGGTGGTAAGTTAGAAATTACTACAGGCAGTCAGACAGTGCTATGCCCTTAAGGAGACCATATGGAAGGCGAGGCGACTTTGCAACTTTATTTATTTATTTATTTATTTATTTATTTATTTATTTATTTTGACTTTGCAACTTTAGACAAATACTCCCTACTGTGGGCCAGACCTCAAGACAAACAAGTAAACAAATGCAGCCACACACTTCCCTAGGAATGGACTTCAGAGATTGATAGTCTACGTAGGTATCCATCACCTTAAAAGAGCCTCAAAGAGTCACTGACCCAGCCCCTAACAGGAACCTGGTTCCATCTTCATGCCCCTTCTCTATGTGACTGGCTTCCCCATTTGGTCCTGGATTTGATAAATTTTACCTGAGCAATGGTGCTTGTAATCTCACTGGTTGACCACAGTTGGGTCCCACCTCACGGCCACCTGAGCGAGTTCCCACATCCTCTGATAGGTTCTGGCCCTAGTTCAAATTGCTAAAATCACTATGGCGATCATCCAATATGGCCAAAGCCCTTAAAACAAAGCCCATCTCCCCCAAGACCATCTCCCCCTTCTTCTCCAACTTAGCCCAAGACATAATTCACTTTCACCTTTCCCACTGCCTCAGGGAAGACCCCCAATCAGTTTCTCAGGTGTATCTATAAACATCCCCTTCAAGCTCCTCCCCTGGTAAAAGGACATAAAAGCCTCAGGCTCCCTTTGTCTAGTGGAGAGAGAGAAAATTCCTCATCCTTCCCCACATTCTCTCCAGTGTCCTCAAAGAAAATAAAGCCCCTTTCCCTTTTTCCTTCTGCCTGTTTCTCTGCTGCGCAGATCACCTAAAACATCTATCATTCTCCACCTTAGACCTTCCTCACAGCATTGTTTTACTCTATAAAAATCCCTGGAACAGACAGCTTTCCGGGGAAAACCTGCTCAGGTCCCTCTTCTGTTCCTTTACTGAACAGAAGCTTTCTTTCCCCCCCCAATAACTATTCTACTCTGAACCTCATTTATTCCTAAAATTCATTCTTGGTTTTAGAGGACACCAACTCATCCCAGGTACTTTCAGGCCAAAAGGAGTTCATTCCCCCACATCAAGTACAGAGCTCCGCCGAGGCAGGAAGAGCATGAAGACCAGGGCAAGCTGACTCCTGGGCACACCAGCAACCTTTGCCCTCGGATTTCTTGCACTGCACCCACCTGCACAGGTGATCAGATCTCTGTGCGGCCTGGTCCCCATCTGAGTGAGCATCACTCCCCGTTACCAGAGCACCACAGGGTCAGCAGCCTCAGGGACACAGACCAAGTCTGAGCTGTCGTCTGTTAGAGACATCCCGGGCTGTGTCTTAGTCTCCCACCCCAGGGACCTGGCCGCAGTCTCTCCAGTGCACAATCAGATTCCATTTACCCCTCATTCTTCTCCGGGGAATCAGATCCTTTCATAATCCCACAATATTGTGAAATGTTTAGACATTAGGAAACTGGAGAAAGTTGACCTGCAGTTACATAATAATAGTACTTTTAACGTAGTGGGTGTATTGTGCAGTTTCTCTCTCTCTCTCTCTCTCTCTCTCTCTCTCTCTCTCTCTCTCTTTCTCTCTCTCTATTTTTCTCTTTGTTGATGATTAAAACCCCATAAAAAGCCTAAGAACCAGCTTTCTCTTACTCATCCATAACTGAATTTAAAAATAAGACCTGGCTTTACTGAAGCAAGACTGAATATGAGCTTCCGATCCAAAAACTCTGTAGCCTGACTTCATCCACCTTATGATTCCAGGCCAAGATCTAACTTGAACACTGCTTCCGTTGCTGTAGGCAGCTGAGTTAGATAGAAATATTATAGGCAGCCAGGGCTACACCCTCAAGGAGACAGTACAGAAGACAAGATACGTTGCAACTGTGGGGAGACAGGCACTCCTGCTGTGGGCCAGGCTCAGGACAAAAGATGAAGCAAATGCAGCCACCTGCTTCTCTAGGACTAGACATTAGGGATTGACATTCTCTGTCTGTCTGTCTGTCTGTCTCTGTCTTCTTTTTGTGTGTGTATGTGTTTAGTACAGCGTCTACAGGGTCTCACTACATAGATCAGCCTCATAGTGATTCTCCTGTTTTCAGCCTCCCAAGCAATGGGATTACAGGCACATGCCACCAAGCCCAGTCTCAGTGAGGGTCTCAGTGCGCCTTGGGGGTGGGGCCAGCACAGCACACCAGGATCGAACCCAGGCCCCTGCAGCTGCCTAGGCAAGGGCTTTGATCTACTGAGCCATCTGGCTGGCCCAGGGATTAATATTCTAAATAGGTATCTGTGACCTTGGAAGAGCCAGGAAGAGTCACTAACCCAACCATGCATGACAAAAGCTCCTGTTCTGGATTCATGACCCCTTGCTTGCTACATAACTCGCTTCGCTATTGCATCCTGATTTAATCAATTTTACCTGAGGATTCAACTAGTAATTTTTTTTTTGGGGGGGGGGGTTGGAACCACGGATTGAACTCAGGCTCTTGTGCTTGCCAGGCAAGTGCTTATTCTACTGAGTCATCTCCTTGGCCTTCAACTAGTACTCTTACTGGTGGACCATAATTTTGTCCCACCTCATGCCCACCTTGTGCATTCCCACGCTTCCTCTGTTGGACCTGCCTCACATCATGGATTTGTTCTATAAAAAAAATCCCTAGAGAGGGCAGGTTCCTGGGCAACCCACTGGGATCTCCTGATGGAGACCACTCTGGGTGGCTCTGAGCAGGGTTTATGTTAACCAATTGGCTTTTCATATCTACTTGTGATTTTGCCCAAGGCCTAGGGCAACAGAGTCACAGTAAGTGCATCTCTGTGAGTCACTGGTCCCAGTGAGGCCTGTAATGGGGGAGTGAAGCCCTGAAGCCTTAAAGGATGAGACAGGGCCACAGCTAAGGATACTGGCTCCAACCTCAGTTAGCTAGATAAAGGCTATGGCTGCTGGCATCTCATTTCTGGGTGGAGACCTTTCTGGACTTAATATAGTTCTCCCAAATTAATATAATGTATTGCTTGGGAAAGCTCTTTCAGGGACTCTTAAGCCCTGCCCAGATTCTTGCATCTTCTTCATCTTCTTCAGTATCCCCCCCCACCTTCTTTTGTTTGAAAAGCTAATAAATACCACCCCTAGAGAAGTTATTTGTCTAAAACACTAGAAAAATCTTGAATTCTGTGAGAGAGTTTTCTGATCTTCCTGGGCCCCGAAATAATGCCTTTTGTCTCATATCTTTAGCCTTTTCCATCTGTTTCTTTGACTTTTTATGGGATTTTAATCATCAACAAAGAGGGGCTGGTGAGATGGCTCAGTGGTCTAAAGCACCCACTTAAAACAAGCTAAGCTAAACAAAGCACAGGGACCGCGGTTCAATCCCCAGCACCACATGCCAGCCAGCCCCGCCCCCTGGTGGGCTGAACTGGCCCCTCCCACATAAATTAAAAAAAAAAAAGAAAGAGGGGCTGGTGAGATAGCTCAGCGGTCTAAAGCGCCTGGCGCAGGGGACTGTGGTTCGATCCCAGGCACCATATGCAGTGCCAGCCCCACCCGCAGAGTGGGTTAAGCCTGTTTAAAAAAAAAAAAAAAATCATTAGCAAAGAGAAAAATACTGCAGAATACACCCACCATGTTAAAAGCACTCATTTGAGAGATATTATTATTCTGTCCCTCTCTCAAACAGAAGCTTTCTTTCCCTCAGTAAATATATTCTGCTCTCAACCTTTGTTGTTCCTAAAATTCATTCTTCGGTTTTAGAGAACAGGGACTCGGCCCACACACCTAGCAGGCTGGAGTTTCTTTTCCCCATATCTGTATGAGCTGGTGCATCGGCACCCACCCGCAGGGTGGAAAGTGGTCAGAGCGCCAGCCTCTGCTCCGTGGTGTCTCTGCTCCGTCCCAGGGACGGCTGGCTCCACGCTTTTGGCTGTGGCTGGCCTGGAACTTGCCCTAAATACTGACAGGTTCTGGCCCTAATATGAATTGCTGAATTCCTATGGTGCCATCCAATATGGCTGAAGCCCTTGAAACAACAGCGTATCTTCCCAGATCCCACTTTCCTGCTTCTTGTCCAGCCCAGCCCAGGGTGCAATTTCCTCTCATCTTTCCCGCCACCTCAGCGAAGGCCCCAGTCAGCTCCTCAGATATTTCTAAGCAACTCCACCCCTAGCAGAAGTCCCTAACAGCCCAGCTTTCTATGTCTCCGGCTGGAGGATCACCTGACCCCTCCGCCCTGGATCCTCCCCGTGTCTTTGGAGTCAATAAAGGCTTCTTGTATCTTTCCTGTCTTTTTGCTGCACCTCTGAGAAACCTATCAAATACAATGAAGTAGAACTGTACAGACTCCAAGACCAGGCCTTAACGGTATTGGGAATTCCACTTTTGATCTGGAGGAGCACCTGATGGGTTTTTCAGAGGCACAGGAAAGATAAAAGAAGTCCTTATTGACTCCAAAGACATGGAGAGGACTCAGGGCAGATGGGTCAGGTGGATCCTCTGGCCTGAGACAAAGAAAGCTGGGCTTTCCTGGACTTCTGTTAGGGGTGGAGTTGGAGGGGAGTGCTTAGAAATATCTGCGGAGCTGACTGGGGTCTTCCCTGTGGCAGCAGGAAAGGTGAAAGGAGGGGCCGGCCAGATAACTCAGGGGATTAAAGTGCCTGCTTAGGCAGATGCAGGGTCTGGGGTTCGATCCCAGGCCTACTGTGCCAGCCCTGCCCCCGGGGCGCACTGAGACAACAAATGAGACTGGGTATGGTGGCATGTGCCTGCAATCCCAGCTCTTGGAAGGCTGCAAAACAGGAAGGATCACTACAAGTCCAACTTGTGTAGTGAGACCCTGTAGATCCTGTACTAAATACATAAAATAATAATAATGATAATGATGATAATGATGATGATGATGATGATGATGATGATGATGATGATAATAATGGGGCGGGGAAGTTAGCTCAGTGGAATAAGTGCTTGCCTGGCAAGTGCAAGGTCCTGGGTTCAACCCCTCATTCCACAAAAAAAAAAAAAAAAAAAAAAAAAAAAAAAAAAAAAAAAAAAGAAAAAAGAAAGAAAGAAAGAAGGGAAATTGTACCCTGGGCTGAGTTGGAGAAGAAGCAGGGAGGTGGTCTCTGGGAAGATAAGCTGTTGTTTTAAGGGCTTCAGCCATATTAGATGACCAGCATAGTAATTCAGCAATCTATACTAGGGCCAGAACCTATCACACCCAGAAGCTTACAGAAAGAGCTGGCCAGCTTCGGGCACAGCAGAGCCCAGGGCACACAAAGACGAGGCCATGGACACCCGCCAGCTCCGCCTCTCCACCTGCTGGCTGAGCTCAGGAGCCAGCAGCAGGGATCTGGGAAATGTCACACTGCGGCTGGAAGCAGCTAGGTTTCAAGGCCACCATAGCACAGCGTCAGGTAACTACTACAAATGTCATCCCAGAGAAGGAATTGAGGCCTTTCCTATAAAAGATATCCCCGGAGACTGAGGCAAGAGGTTTGCAAGTTCAAGCCCAGCCAGGGGAATTCAGAATTTATTCAGTTTAGAATTTAGTGAGGCTGTCTCAAAACAAAATCCAAACTAAAGTTGTTCAAAAAAACTCATGAGGGGCCAGCGAGATAGCTCAGTGGTCTAAAGCTCCTGCTTAGGCAAGTTTAGGCAGGTGCAGGGGACCACAGTTTGAACCCCAGCACCACATGCCACACCAGCTGGCCACAGAGTCTGAGCATAGTGGTGCACACCAGTAGTCCCAGTGCTGGAGAGGCTGAAGACAGGAGGATCATTATGGGCCTGAGCTGCCCAGTGAGACCTTGTAATGACCAAATGTAGGAAAAAAAAAAAAAAAGGTAAACCGGTGGTGAGTGCCTGTAATCCCAGCACTAGGAAGGCTGAGGCAGGTGATCTTTGCAGTTTCAAGACCATCCTGGGCTACAAAATGAGCTCAAGCCAAGTTTGAACTGCATAGTGAGGAGACCCTGTCTCAAAAAGCCCCCCACTCAAAAAAGAAAAAAAAAAAGTAATAGTAGCCTGGCATGGTAGTGCATGGCTGTAATCCCAGCACTTGGGAGGCTGAGATAGGAACATGGCTGAATTCAAGGCCAGCCTGGGCTACAAAATGAGCTCAAGGCTAGACTGAACTGCATAGTGAAGGCCTGTCTCGAAAAGACCAAGAAAGGGCTGGCCAGACAGCCCAGCAGACTAAAGCACCTGCTTAGGCAGGCATGGGGACCAGGGTTCAATCCCCAGTGTGGTGTGGTGGCCCCGCCGCTGGGGCACCCTGAGACAGCAAATGAGACTGAGCATGGTAGTGGGTGCTTGTAATCCCAGCTCTTGGGAGGCTAAAAACAGGATCACTACGAGTCTGATCTGCGTACTGAGCCCTGTAGACCCTGTACTAAATACATTAAAGCAAAATGAAACAACACCTCCTGCTTTGAACTTTGATCATATCATAAGCATGTAAGCTTTATTATGCTTTCAATGTAATGATGTTGATTATAAATAAAATAGTATTTGCAGGCCTTGCAACCCTGGGGGCAAACCTGCCGTGGTGGTGCACGCCTGTAATCACAACACTGCGGAGGCTGAGACAGGAGGATCACTACAAGTCTGAGCTGTGTAGTGAGACCCCATATCAAATAAATAAAAATTTAAAAATTAAATAGCCCTCCAGTATAGCTTATTTGAAAAGGTAAAAGTACAGAGTGAAGGAGAAGTTAGCTCTGCAGAGGAAGCTTGGACCAAGGAAAAGAGGGAAAAGCAAGATGAAATGCACCCTGGAGCACACAGGGAGGCTCTCTCCAGGACAGCAAGCTCTTCTGGGCCTGTGTCCTTCCACAAATCTTCAGGAATCCCCAGCAACCTCTACATCCGGGTCTTGAGAGGTGGTGCTAGAATCCTGCCTCTTAGGCCGAAGTCAGGTCCAAGCTGTCCTACTGAGAACTATCGAGTTCTCTCAAGAAGCTCTAGAGGGCCAGGGAGATGGCTCAGTGGAATAAGCGCTTCCCTGTCAAGCGCAAGGGCCTGAGTTCAATCCTCGGTTCCAAAAAAGAAAAACAAAAATCACCAGTACAAAAAAAAAAAAGAAGCTCTAGACTGGGGATATAGGTCAGGAGCATAACCACCTGCCTGGCAAGCATAAGGCCCCTAGTTTGATTCCTGATATTAAAAAAAAAAAAAAAAAAAAAGTCCCGGGGCAGGGAAAAGCCTATGAATCTAGATTTGGCACTGGGGATTGAACTTGGGACCTTGTACTTTCCAGGCAAGCACTTTGCTTAGATTTGAATGATCCACTTCAGTTGAAGTTTATCCTTGGGTCTAAAAGCTAGTTGAGGAGTGAGGAAAAGCCATATGGTTTGATGACCATTCCTCAGTCAGCTCCCAGCTGTCTCTATGTTCTGCTGTGTTTTTCATTAGCAAAACCATTCCCTCCCTCTCTGACCATTTTCAGAGTTCTTCAGACATGGAGACTTCTCTGTAGCAGCTGTCTACATTAGTAGACCCTGCAGTTCCAAAAAGGAAGCATTTTTCCAGACAGGCATAGTGGCACATGCCTGTAATTCCAACACTTAGGAGGCAGAGGCAGGAGGAGCACTGCAAGGTTGAGGCCAGACAGTGTGTAGCACATCTATGGCCAGCCTGAATGAAAAAATGCACTTTGCCTGTCACCCTCCCTCATCACCTTTCTTGCAAGAATGGTTTTTTTGTTTGTTTGTTTTTTTCTTTTTTTAGAACCAGAGATTGAACTCAGGCCCTTGCGCTTGCCAGGCAAGCACTTATTCTACTGAGCCATCTTCTGGGCCCCTCTTGCAGGAATTTAAATGAAACCTTGTCTCCTGAGATTTCAGCAAGACCTTCTTAAGAAGTCTCCTCACCCCACTTGCGGGGATCAGACCCAGGACCTTGCACATCTGTCCAGCTGGGCCATGTTCCCAGGTCCTTCTCCTGCAGCCTTGCCTTTTTTCAGAATGGCACAAACAGAACCAGTCTGGCAGAAGGTCTTGAGGCTGACTTGTTTCTGCTCCTTCCTTTTGCTTTAAGGATGCACGTTCCTTTGGGCTGGAGAAATAGCTCAGTGGTCTAAAGCACCTGCTTAGGCAAGCATGCAGGGACCTTGGTTCGGTCCCAGGCACCACATGCCATTCCAGCCCCACCCCCAAGGTGGGCTGAGCTGCCCCCCTCAAAAAAATGTATGTTCCTGTGGTCCTATCTATACCAGAGTGCACTTCACCATGTAGGTGTGCTAGCGTTTGCTTATCCACTCAGTAGATGCTGAGGCTGTTTCCAGGTTGGGGCTCCTGCTGGGATCTAACTCTGCTGCATAAGTGTCTGCTTGACAAGTTCAAGGTCCTGAGTTTGACTTCTAGTACCAAAAGAACAAAACAGAAAACAACTACTGCTATTGAACTCAGGCCCCTGTGCTTGCCAGGAAAGCGCTTATGCCATTGAGCCATCTCCCTGGCCCCCGGCCCGATCAGCAGATATATTAAACAGTGGTTTATGACACTTCACTTTTTTATTCCAAGGGTTTACTTCAGCAATTTTCTGAGGGCTGGATAAGCATTTCCTTTGTAGTGTCATCTTTTAAAATTTTTTTTTGGCAGAACCAGGGATTGAACTCAGGCCCTTGCGCTTACCAGGCAAGCGCTTATTCCACTGAGTCATCTCCCCGGCCCCTTTGATGAAGCTTCATATTCCATTCTTTTCTTTATTGAGACAGATTCTTGCTACGTAGTTCGGACTGGTCTTGAACTTGTTATGTAGTCTGGTGGCCTCAGACTCCCAGAGACGCTTCTGCCTCAGCCTCCTTGTGCTAGGATGAGTTGTGGGCCACCACACCTGGCCCGCAATAGAGTCACTGAGCCAACATATACTTGCCCTGAACCACATTATCTGCTTACATTTGCGCCAAACCTGGTCGATTTTCCTCGGATGCCACTGAAAGGCTCAGAAGTATACACAGCTCCGCAGTGAGAGCCATCCCTGGAGCTCAGGGCTCGATTTTGTGCCCCACAAGTTTGCTGTTTCCTGCCCTGTGGCTTTGGGGTTCAGAACTCAGCTGGGTAATGAGTACTGCCTTGGCAAAGCCCAGCAGAGGTCCGCTGTGGCTCAGGGCAGAAGGCGAGGAGGATGGCAGCAGGGGGCGGGGCGGGGGGGCAGGCGGCTCCAGCAATGTGGCGGCTCCTCTCCTGCCCTGGACCCAATGCCCTGGGCTCTGTGTAGGGCACATCTTTGTCGGCTTTCCATTCTCCCATTCTCACTGCTGAATGTCGGAGCGGCATGTACAGCGTCAGCAGTTAACGTGCATCGACTGGCTATCCCGCGCCACGTACCTCCCCAGGACTTTCGGTGCCTTATCTCACTTACCGCTGGTGATAACCTGGTGAGTGCAGCACTGTCTGTGATCTCCATTTACTGAAACCTTTCCACGTTGTAGAGCAGGGAGCTGAGTCAGAAATTCAGTAACTTGTTCAAGGTCAGAGGTGACTGGGACCAGGGAGATAGCTCAGTAGAATAAGCACCTGCCTGGCAGGCGCAGGGTCCTGAGTTCAATCCCTGATACTGCAAAAACAAACAAACAAACAAAAACCCAAGGTGACTATGACTACACCAGAGCTTGAACCTAAGCATTCTGACCTGAGAGTTGACCTTTTCCCCTAATCACTTTAGGGTCCCAGTGGTGCAAACATCCTCAACACTTTTCTCTGCATTGGGGTCCCAGGTTCTGTTTGCCAGACTTGGTGGTGCACGTCTGTAAGTCCAGCACTTGGGAAGCTGAGTCAGGAGGGTTGCTTCAAGTTTGAGGTCACAGGGTAAGTTCAAGGCCAGCCTGGACTACAGAGAGAGACAGAAAGGAAGGAAAGAAGGAAGGAAGGAAGGAAGGAAGGAAGGAAGGAAGGAAGGAAGGAAGGAAGGAAGAGTGAGCGAGTAAGATAGCTTAGTGGACTAAAGCATCTGCTTAGGTAAGCTTAGGCAACTGTAAGGATCATGGTTTGATCCTGGCTACCACATGCCACACCAGCCCCACCCCCAGTGTGAGCTGAGCTGGCCAGAGTCTGGGTATATTACGTGGCACATGCCTGTAATCCCAGTGCTGGGGAGGCTGAAAGCAGAAGGATCACCGTGAGTCAGAGCTGCTTAGTGAGACTGTGTAACAATCAAATACATTGAGAGAGAGAGAGAGAGAGAGAGAGAGAGAGAGAGAGAGAGAGAGAGAGAGATAGATCACCAGTAGCAACAGCAACAACAAGCTAAGGACTAAAAGGAAGACAGCAAGAAGACTAGCTTTAGCATACAGGCAATACACACCTGCACGCTGGGGTTTAGCTCCGTGGCATAGCGCCCGCCTGGCAAAAGTGAGAGGTCATGAGTTTGATTCTCAGTAATAAAAACCAATGAAAACAGAATACACACCTGCTCTTGAAGGTCCATAATGAAAAAGTTTTAACCCTTCTTGAGCCAGGGATGGTTGTGTAGACCTAGAATTCCAGCCCTCTGGAGGTTGAGGCAGGAGGGATTGCTGTAAATTCAAGGCCAGCCTGGACTGCATGGTGAGACTCTGTCTCAAACAAACAAAACCCCTGTTATGGTTTATATCTAGTTGTCCTGCAAAGCCTCATGTAAGTTAAATGTTATGGTTTGTATCTAGTCGTTCCCCACAAAGCCCCATGTAAAAAATCATGGGGCAGCCGCTGCTTCAGGGGCAGTGCATGGCTCAAGGGGAGGGGCCTGAGGACTGGGGCGGGGCCAGAAGACCAGGGCGGGGCTTGGGGGGCGGGGCCAGAGAGGCATGAGCCGTTAAACTGACAGCTTGCGCCTCCCTACCTCTCTCCCTGCCCTCCAGGCCTGGTGGCCTCTCTTGGAGGTATGGAGCGGATCATCCTGGTCGCAGCGGCACCCCAGACTCTCTTCCAGACCCTCTGGCGCAGGCTGGCAGTGTCTCGAGGTTTTGCTATGTAATTCATGCTGTTGTAAACTACGTAACCTCCAGTAACTGTGAGCTAAATAAACCTTTCCTTCCCTAAGCTTGAGTATTGGGTATTTGTCCCAGCAACGAGAGAAAAGTAACTAAGACAACCTCCAAAACTAAAAAACTTCACAAACACTTTGGCACAGTAAATATGGAAGCGGACCCTCTTGCTTCGGATTATGTTGTATGCCTTGCGTATAGACCACATAGGTAAGAAATAACTGATATGAAATGGCTTAGACATGGTTGCCCTTCGTATTTATTTCTGCTGTGCTATAGACTCAAGCTGTGCCTGCTAGGCTTGTCTGCCATTCACTACCCCCGTGGCCCAAGTATATTTTTTGCTTTGCTTTGTTTTGTTTTGTTCACGGTACTGGTATTAAACCCAGAACCTTTGCACAGAGCTACTTCCAAACTTGTGATCCTCCTGCCTCAGCCTCCCATGGTGCTGGGATTATAGGCCTGCACCACCATGCTGGCCTTAGGTATAGTTTTTAGAAGCAGTGGAATAGAAGTGGCCAGGGACTCTCAGCACTTGGAAGGGAAGCCCTCCCTTCGAGCTCACGGCTTCTTCAGTCTCCTTTGCTGGTGGAGCCTGCCACACCCTGGCTCTGGCCTGGGCCATCGAGAAGGATGAGGCCAGCCGTGACCACTGCTCAAGCTCTGAGATGAACCTCTGGGGAAGACTTTCGATAACTGACTCATAGTGTTTTCCTCTTGGAACAGGGAGGGATGCCTGGAACACAAGCCATGTCGTCTGCAGAGCTGCATGGTGGCCCATACATCGTGGGTCCTCAGCGCTACAAGCTGGAGCTAAGGGGCCCAGGCTGCTGAGGATCCCACTGGGGAGCTTGTGGATCATCTCTGCCTCTGTTTCCCCACTATGAGGGAGCAGGAAGGCAGTCACGCTGGCCCTGTGGGGCAGTGGCGAGAGCCGCATAGGTCAGGTATGAAATCAATGGGACACAGTTGACACTGAGCGCGGGGGCGTGGGAGCCAAGGAGACCCAGTCTTAGCTGTGAGAGCCAGACAGGCCATGCCAGGCGAGGGCAGGGTGCGGAGCAGTGGGGCATCATGTCCAAGGCGCAGAACCAGCCTGGGGCTTGCTGCTCTCTGTTCCACCAGAAGCCCCTGCCTCGGGCCTGTCTGAGTGCTGGGAAGAATGGTAATTGTCTTCAATTTAGGTTTTTAAAAACTTTTCAGACAAGGTCTCACCATGTAGCCCTGGCTGGCCTCGAACTTGCAGTGGTCCTGCTGCCTCAGCCCCCTGAGGCTGGGATCGCAGGTGTGCCCTGCCACGCCCAGCCTGGCCCTCTAATTCAGCACTGGGCCACGCCTCCTCTGTGGAAATGCTGTTGGACTGCTGGGTTACCCACAGTCCTTGCGCACCTTCAGTTTCTGTGCTTTCTCATCTTCCTTCTTTGCAAATTTGTTTTTTGATAGGATTTTCCATAGCACAGTAAAGAGATAAGAAAGATGCCTTTATTAACACCAAGACAGGAAGAGGACTGTGGGCAGATGAGACAGGTCGATCCTCTGGCTTGAGTCAAAGAGAGCTAGGCTGTTATGGCCTTTTGTTAGGGGTGGAGTTTGAGGGGGACATTTAGAAATATCTGAGGAGCTGACTGGGGTCTTCCCTGAGGTGGTGGGAGAGGTGGAAGGAAATTGTGCCTTAGGCGGGGTTGGAGAAGAAGGGGGGAGCTGGACTCTGGGAAGATACGCTGTTGGTGGCCATAGTAGATGACCATCACAATAATTCAGTAATTTTTAAAAAATTTTTTATTTTAGGGAAGGGTCTACAGGGTGTTCAGGATCTCACTACTAGATCAGACTCATAGTGATCCTCCTGTTTACAGCCTCCCAAGAGCTGGGATTATAAGCACACACCACTATATCTCAATTGCTGTCTCATTGCGCCCTGGGGGTGGGGCCGGCATAATTCAGCAATTTATACTAGGGTCAGAATTTATCAGTTTTCACATTTGTTTCTTTGTTTGGTTTTGTTTTTGAGACAGAATCTTGCTACATAGCTCAGGCTGCCCTTGAACTCACTACACAGCTCAGGCGGTAATCCTCTGGCCCTAACCCTCTAATGCTGGTATTACAGGGGAGCTCCACTCTCCCCCATCGAGCTAACCTGGTGTTCATGTCTTTCCTTCAGTGTCAGGGTCCCATCAGTCAGAGGTTCTGGAGAAGCCCCTCAGTGAGTTACCCAGAGGTGTTTGCCCCCACAGCAAGCGGAGAGGGGTCCATTTACACCAAGAGCTCCTGCTCCAGGTCTGGTTAGTGGTGAGCAGATGAGAGGGGTGGGGCACTGGGTGTTCAGACTGACTTGACCTTTGGAAGCATCTTGAGAGCTCTCTGGGAATCTACGTAACAGGCCCAGCATTTGGGAGGAATCGACAGTTTCTCAAGGATGGAAGGTTCATTCAGCTGAAAGTGAGCCATGCACCAGCCACTTGTAGGAGCTTTGTTGAAGTGCAAGCTTTCAAAGAGTGAAAGCTGAGTCACTGAGAAGTTAGAAGTTAGCCGATGGCCCCCTGCTACCAGTCACCGTCTTCAGCGTGCCAGGCTGGCCCACATCCCCTTCAGGAGTCCTTTCTGCTGGGGGGCTGTGCACAACTCCCCACAGCTGCAATGGGACTCGGGGTCCCCCTGACCTGCAGCCTCAGTGCTTTCTTATTTGAGGTCTCATTAAGTGGCTGGGTAGCCCAGGCTGGCCTTGAACTTGAGGTTCTTTCCTTGGCAGCCAAAGAAAAATTAACAGGCAGTCTGCAGGGACAGGCTTCGGAGTTGGGAGTCAGTGAAGAACAGAACACACAGGCATGGTGGCACATGCCTGTAATCCCCATTTTTGGGGGGCTGAGACAGGAGGATTGTTGTGAGTTTGAGAACAGCCTGGGCTATAAAGTGAGCTTAAGGCTGGCCTGAACTGAGTAGCGAGACCCTGTCTCAAAAAGAAAACAAAAACAAAACAAAAAACAACACAGCTGTGGCTGGAGGCCATCAGAAGAAGGCCAGACCTCATGACAGGCACAGTGGCCGACCCGCATGCTTCCTTAAGGGACAAGCAGAACCATGATAAGTAAGGCCTGGTCTGGGTATGCAGAGACCCAGGTGGGTGACCAGAACACCTAGACCCATCCATGCCCAAAATGTTTGTTTTATTTTATTTTATTTTTAAGCCATAGATAAGCCAAGGTTAATAATGCCAGCCATAGACCCTCGCTGTATACCCCCATCCTACTCGATCAATATTAGCTAAGTGGCTATACTTCTGATCTTGTTGGCTGCTTATAGTTCGACCCATGCTGTACACACACCTGGACTTTGCTGTATCAATTTCCCTGGACAAAGGCCTCCTGGCAGTCCACTTGGGACCCTTTTTGCGCTCAGGAGCTAGCTCTCCGTAAACATCTACTTTAACTTCCCTTGTGGCTTGGAGTTCATTCTTTGATTTCTGACGGACACGGCCCCACGCATCTAACCTCTGCAGTGTAGGAGTTTCTCATATATCACTCTTACATCAGCTGCTCCACCAAGAAGTGCTGGGATTGTAGGTTCCACACTGCGCCGTCATCCTGGGGAGACCACACAGCTGATCCTCCACAGGGGGAGCCTCTTAACCCTTTATATGGCACAAACGGCAGCGACTATTTATCTAAACAATCTCTGTAGATGTCAAAGGCAGTGGAGAAAGAACTGAGGGACTGGAACAGTGACAGGAGGGGAAAAGAACTGCAGGGGAGGAGCGGGGCTTGTGGCCCATCCCTGTAATCCCAGCACTTTGGGAGGCTAAGCCGGAGGATCGAAGGCTTGATTACCGCCTGAGCTATTTAGCAAAATCTTATCTCAGAATGAGACATTAGAGGGCTGGGGATGTGCCTCAGTGCGAAGACCCTGGGCTACCTCTCAGGATGGCCAAACTAAGTAAAATCAGCTGACTTAAAGCTGTGCACAGTACACTCACCTATAGTCCCAGGTGCTCAGGAGGTTGAGGCAGGAGGGCTATGTGAAGCACCCGAGACCAGCTCAAACAAAGTAACAGGATCCTGCCTAAAAAACAGAAATAAAATTTACTGACTTAAATGTTATCACATCCACAAAATGCCTCCTCAGCAACGTGCAGACAAGTGTGTGACCAAGTCATTAGGCAGCATAGTCTAGTGAAGTCGCCGCACCGGGCTGACTGGGACATTACTTCCACTATTCAGGCAAGCTCCCGTTCAGGCGGGTGGAGGCTTCCTCTGGCCGGCCCAAGAGCACCTAACGGTGCAGTGAATAGACAGGAGGTGAGGAGACAGGCCGGTGTGCCTGTCGGCTCGCCACGGCTGCTGTCTGCACCAGCGCGGCGCAGAGTGTGTTTCACTGGCCCCAGGTGACCCGAGCTCGATTAATCTGCTTCTCGGTCTGCACAGGAGGACTGAGCCCTGTGTGGTGAGCTTGCAGCTTGGCAATGCTGAGTAGAAACAGATTCTGAAGCAGCAGCTAGCTTTCCGGTCCCGAGCCCGAGGCCTGGCCTGAGCACTTCATGTTGCGTTCTTTAAAAGCCAGGGACCCTGCTTGCAGAGGAACCGGGGCTAGACCACTTGGAAGCTATCCTGGAACCGAGTGGTGCTCAGTGACAGAGCTTGGATTTTCACTCAGGCAGCTGGCTCCCCAGTCTGGCCCCTGCCACCCAGGTCTCCGCACGCCACACGAGCTGCGCCACTCAGGGCAATGTCACCCGAGCCCACGCAACACCTGCAATTAAGCGACACGGAGGCTCAGAGCAGGGCGCTCACACACAGAATCCGAGGATGGAAAGACAGAGATGTTTTCAAAATGTAACTGCTGTGTTTGAACTAAACCTTAGCGAGCTCGCAGTACTGGCAGGAAGACACAGGCAGCACTGGCGTGGATTTGTTGGCATTACAAGGGAGTTTCCAGCATCCTTAAGGGCAGTTTTTTGGGTACAGGAAGAACCATGATTATGTGGGTCTTGGCCTTACGCCTTACACGTGCTTTTCTTTCTTTTTCTTTAGTTTTTTAAAGGCAGGGTCTTGCTATCTAGTTCAGGCTGACCTTGAACTCACTACCGAGGTCAGGCTGGCCTCAGACTTTCTGCAATCCTCCTGCCTCAGCCTACCAAGTGCTGGGATTACGGACGTGTGTCACCATACCCAGCCTTAGATTCTCTTAACTACCTGTGGGGCAGAAGCAGTGAATACAGGTCCATCCTGCCAGGTTTTCACACTCGCTGGGTTTCTGGTCCTTCCTCACAAGCCCCCCGAGCAGCAGGATCAGCACTTGCCCCCAGGGAGGATGATCGCCGCCCCATGTCGGGTGGTCAGTGCTGCCAGCCGCTGTCCCCTTGAGCCCTGTGGCTGGAGAGGTGGAGAGTGAACCGAACTCACCCCTGACAGCACTCGGCTGCCCTCCACGTCCTGTCTCTGTGGCCTCCAGAAGGGTGGCCGGGTCCACAGTCTTGCGCTGCAGTGGTGACCTCCACTCGGACAGGGACCCTAGAGTCTGCACTTAGCCATCCTTCATGGAAGGGCTTTACGATGGCTGGAATCTTGCTTTCTCCTATTTTCACAGACCCCATGTGACTCTTAGGGATATCCAAAATGCTGCCTTCGGGCCGACCAGATAGCTCAGTAGACTAAAGCGCCTGTTTAGGCAGTGCAGCGGCCAGGGTTTGATCCCCGGTCTGCTGTGCCGGCCCTGCCCTCGGGGTGTGCTGAGACAGCGATTGAGACTGGGCATGGTGGTGCGCGCCTGTACTCCTAGCACTTGGGAGGTTGAAAACAGGAAAGTCACTATGAGTCTGATCTACATAGTGAGACCCTGAAGACCCTGTACTAAATACATTTTTAAAAAATGCTGCTGTACTGCACTGTGGAGGCCTGCCTGCACCAGTTCCTCAGGTTGGAGTCTGGAGGAGAAGCCTGCGCGTAACACTGGGCTTGTCTCCTGCTGTCTAGACTCTGTGGGTGTGCCCTTATTCAACCCCCTTTCTTTTTTTCTGTGGATGGCTCACCCTGCTCTGGGGGCAGGGCTGGCAAGGCACGTGGAGCTGGGGATCAAGCCCCAGTCACTGCACTTGCCTAAGCTTGCCTAAGCAGCCACTTGAGACCCCTGAGCTATCTCACCAGCCCCTGCAACCCCTTTTTAATTAATTAAGTTTTGGTTTTTTGAGACAGGGTCTCACTATATAGTTCAGGCTGGCCTTGAGCTCATTTGTAGCCCAGGCTAGTCTCAAACTCATGAAGATCCTCCTGCCTCAGCCTCCCAAATGCTGGGATCCTAGGTTTGCACCATCACATCCAGCCTATTTATTTGCTTTCTGGAGATAGAGTCTTGCTAAATTGCCCAGGCTGGACTTAAAATTGCAATCTTCCTGCCTCAGCCTTTCTGGGATGCTAAGCCCTCCTATATTCTACTGGGATTTAGGGATGCCCTATTATATTTGTTTAACAATTGAGAAAAATCTTCCTGAATTGGGGCCGGGGAGATGGCTCAGTGGAATAAGCGCTTCCCTGGCAAGCACAAGGGCCTGAGTTCAATCCCTGGTTCCACCAAAAAAAAAAAAAAAAAAAAGAAAAAATCTTCCTGAATTATCTAGATGGGCCCTAAAGCCAAAAAATATCCTTATATTAGGCCTCTAAATTTAAGAGTCAATTAACCAGGGGGCTGGGGAGATGGCTCAGTGGATAAGTGCTTTCCTGGCAAGCACAAGGGCTGAGTTCAATCCCCAGTTCTGCCAAAAAAAAAAAAAAAAAAAAAGAGTCAATTGACCAGGGAGAAAGGGGTTTGGAGGACCGACTAGGAGGACTAGGAGGACCCCACATCAGCCTCTGCCTGCTCCTGACCCAGGCACTATCACACAAGCTGGCAACAGTGACTTTGCCTAGCGCTGGCTTTCAAACTCACTGCTCTGCTTGGGCCGTGACACGCAGGACGCAGGGCTGGCTCCCGGGACCTCGTGGTGGAAGGCTTGGCAGAGTAGAGTTCATGCTTCCCAGTGGCTAAGAAGCAGGCTGGGGGGACAGTGCCAGTGGGGAAGGGGCTGGGGAGCAAGGCCACTATGCCCCTGTGACACAGCCACAAGTGTGTCCACTCGTCCTTGTCCCTGGGGACTCCCAAGCCATCTGGAAGAGACACCGGTATTGGTTTTTTTCCTGGCTCAGTGGACTAAGTACCTGCTTAGGCAAGCACAGGGAGGGGAGAAGACTTTATTGACTCTGAGGACTTGGAGAGAATGCGAGGGAGCTGGGATCCTCTGCCCTGAGACAGGAAGGCTGAGGCTATGTGGGCTTCTGTTGGGGGCGGAACTTGAGGGGCATGTGCAGGGACACACAGGGAGCTGGCTGGAGGCTCCCTTGTGTGAGTGGGAAAGGTGTCCGGGACTGGGGAGGGAGAGAAGGTGGAAGTGGTTATTAGGACAATAAGCTGTTGTTTTTGGGAAGCAGCCATGTTGAGTCAGGGACACAAGTTAGCACTTTGTACTCTGACCGGAACCCACCAACCAGCACCCACGGTGCTCACTGAGGGACCAGGCCCACTGTGACGTGGTCTCCTTGTAAGTAGAAGGAATCCGTCCTGAAAACACAAAGAAATCCCATCCCACTTTTCTCCAGAGGACACACGCTTTCTGGTGACCTAGTCTCAGAGAGCAAAAACTCACACTCGGCATATTTGAATTTTAAATTTTTTGTTATTTAAATTTTTTTTTAAGTGGCACTGCTATGCATTTCAGATGGGCCTTGAACTTGCTGTGTAGCCTCCAGCTCTCAGCAACCCGCCCCCCACAGTCCTCCTGGGTGCTGGGATCATAGGTGTGCGCCACCACACCCATCCCACATTCTATTTTTTTTAAAAAAATTGGTCACTTAGTACTGCATTAATACTATTGCCTAGTTAGTGAGGACTGATCAGGCCTGAAATCTCCCAAATGAGTGTGTGGCGAGGGCTTAAATACATAAGACTAGGGATGATCTCAGGGCTCCAGGAGGATTCAAACCCTCGCACAGAGATTTTTCTCGGCTTTAGAATCTAGAACTTTTCTGGGCAACCTGTATGTATTAGCTTTTCAAACAAAGGAGGGGGACACTGAAGAAAATGCAGAAGTCTGGGCAGGACTTGGGAGCCCTTCAAGGAGCCCGCCCAGGAATACACACGCTGGTGTAGGAGAGCTACACTATCCCCAGGAAGGCCTTCACCGCAGGAGGGAGACGTCTGCAGCTGCAGCCTCCTGAGTTGAGTGGGGAGGGCGCCAGAGGTCCTCAGCTGGGGCCTTACTGTGTCCTTTGAGGCGTCACAGCTTCACAGGCCAACACAGGCCTCAGCGCGGACCAGCGATACAGGGAGGTTCCCTTCGTGTGAGTCTGTTGCCCTGGCCTTGGACGAACTCACAGATTACACGAAAAGCCAATTTGTTAATGTTAAATCCGCTCAGAGGCGCTTCATAGTGGTCTCCATAACTTGGCGCACGCCTCACCCATCTTCTGAATGGAAGAGTCAGAGCGCTTGGGGATGTATTTTCCCATCTCCGCTTGGCTATGTTAGGTTAAAAGAACCTGCAGAGATCAAGAACCTGTCTTCAGCCTCCCAGAGAGCTGCGATCATGCCTGGCTTTCCTCTGGGCCTTGTTGGTCACTGAGCATAGCTGTGGTCCCGTGGGACAGAGTGAGGGGACTCCTCGGGGGAGTGGACTCCAGGAGCCTGGCTACTAAGGAATTATTAAGGGGTAAAATGTCTTTTTACTTACAATTCCTATATTTTGGAGGACAAAGAGCTGAAATAAAAGTAGTAAAATCTCAGCAATAATTATACTAGATCTAGGGTTAATGGGAGTTCATAGTGTTCTTTTTTAGTATTCCACAAATTTGTACCTTTTCATAATAAAAAATAAAAATAGCCAGGTGAGGTGGCACAGGCCTGCCATCCCAGCACTCAAAAGGCTGAGGCAGGAGTATTTCTGTGAGTTGGAGGCCAGCCTGGGCTACATAGTGAGATCCTATCTCAAAATAAAAAAATAAATAAAAATGAAAACATGACCGAAGCTTTCTGTTTAGGGGAAGCAAAATGGCTCACAGGCCCGAAAGCAGCTGCTGCCTTCTCTTTCCAGCCCTACACAGAGGATGCTGGCTTGCAAGGCTGGCTCCTGCGGCTGCCCGGGGGTAGGCTGAGTCAGCACTGTGCTGGAATGGAGATGAGGGGGTGTGTTCTCCCTGGAGTATGTCTGAGCAGAGACACTGGACAATGGCCAGGCCGCTTCCCAGTTCCTAGAGCCCCGAATTCTCCAGCTTTCCTTGACAGGAAGTCAGTCTATAAGAGGCTGCGCGTAGCGGGCCGCTTCGTTTACCTCACCCTTGCCCTGTTTGTTAGCTCAGCTTGGCCTCGTTGTTCCTGGAATGTAGTTCCTGATTGCACAATGAAAATAAAAATGGCACTCTGCAGAGAACCTGGCAGCTGCTGAGTCATGGCCCTGACTCATGAGGAACACGGTGACATTTTCGCTCCGGCTCAGAGCTCCTGAAGAAGAAATTTTGGTTAAGCATCTGGGGTAAACATTCACTCATGGGCTGTATTTGCCAGTGGATCCAGTACTGTAATTGCTGAAGCTAAGAAACTGTCCTTTTGGGTATTCCAAGCAGTTTGTGCATTTGTGTTGGTGGGTATTGGGTGATTGATCCCAAGGCCCTCACACTGAGCTACGTCCCTGGCCCTTTTTATTTCTAAAATTTTGAAAAGGGCCAGCCAGATAGCTCAGGGAATTAAAGTGCCTGTGTAGGCAGGCACGGGGACTGGGGCTCGATCCCTGGTGTGCAGTGCTGGTCCCACCTCGGGGGCATGCTGAGAGGACGGTGAATGAGGCTGGATGTGGTAGTGCATGCCTATAATCTCAGCGCTTTGGAGGCTGAAAACAGAAGGATCATTACAAGTCTGGTCTGTGTAGTGAGGCCCTGCAGGCCTTGCAGACCTTGTACTAAACACATAAAAATAAAATTTTGGCACTGGTTCTCATAAAGTCACTAATGGCGAGGACGGGCTCGAACTTGCAATCCTGCCTGTCCTCCCTGAGGCTGGGATGACAGGTGTGGGCCCACTGCCTGGCTAGCATTTTTGTTTAAGATACAAAAGATTTGGATGATCTATAGTAATGTTGTGTGATCAATGTTGAATAATAAGGTCCAAGCGTGGGCAAGGTGGGGGATTTGGGCCCCGGTGAGTGTGGTCTTCTAGGACAGCGGTGACTGCAGGCTCTGGTGGGATTGCACCTCCAGCCTCGACCCTGAGAAGCGGGGCACAGGGGTGTTTGGTGTCCCGCTTGCTCTTCCGTGCCTGTGGTCTGATGGGGGAGGAAAGTGCCTCTTGAGAAGCCAGGTGAGGCCCTAACGGCATCTGTAAAGGAGTTTCGCCCTGCAGGGAGACAGCGGTGGTCGTCGCTCGGATCCCTAGCCCCTGGTGGGGACATCGCCATGCGGTCCATCCAAAGACCTGACGATTGCGTTTTTGCTTTTTTGTGTTTTTTGGAATTGAGGATGGGACCTTACTATCACTGAGCTCCATCCCTCCATACTTGGCCTTATCTTTTAGAAATAATTAGGCAGGGCGCGGTGGCTCAGGACTGTAATCCCATTAATGGGGAGACTGAGGCAGGAGGATTGCTGTGAATTCAAGACAGCCTACACTATAGAGTGAGCTCAAGGCCAGCCTGAACTGCATAGGAAGACTCTGTGTCCAAAAGACAAAAAAGTAAATAAATAAATAAATAAATTTTATTTTATTTTTGCGGAACTGGGGCTTGAACTCAGGCCCTTGAGCTTGCTAGGCAAGCGCTTATTCTACTGAGCCATCTCCCCGACCCCTAATAAATAAATTTTAGAATACTTATTTCTAGTACTTGGGATTCAACCCAGGGTCTTCACACAGAGCCACATCCATGTGGTCCATTTAATTTTTTTTTTTTAGGAGGGGCAGTGTACAGGTCTAAGTTTCCCAGGCTGGCCTCAGCGCTTTTGATCTCCTGTCTCAGCCTCTCAAGCAGCTGGGATGGGATTGCAGGTGTGCACCACCATGCAGGGACTTATTTTTCTAGTTCCCTTTCTGGGAGAGGGAACAGGACCCTGGAAAGTAGAGTCCCTGCTGTTCTTGGCTGGTGGAGTCCTGCATGAGCGTCACACTGCTGGCTGGAAGGGCCAGTGCAGGGGGTATCTGTGTATATTTAGCAGATCTAAAATGAGAACCTCAGATCCGGGGCCCAGAGTCTGCTCTTGTCTGGCAAGAGTGAGGGTGGGTCTCCTCCTCTCCTCAGCCTCTGAAGTGCTCCAGGAGCTCTTTGTGGGCTCCACCTTGTTTTCGGAGTTGGGCTGGAACTGGCCTCCTCTTTGGCTTAGGAGACCCTAGGGCTTCAGTGACCGAGCCTGTGAGAGAACACAGCAGCCCTGGTGGTGTGCCCCAGCTGGCCCTACCTGAGAGCTGGAGATGTGCGAGAGCAAGCCTCGGAAGCCAAGGGCCCTAGTGCCACCCTCAGAGCCCAGTACCAAAGACTATGGGTCACGGGTAAGGAAGCTGTCAAAGGGGAAGGTTGTCTAAGATGTCTCTGTGCATCGAGGGCCTTGGCAGCATCCACACCCCAAGCTTTAGCTTCCCTCTGACACCGTGTGTTGGGGACCCAGGTGAAAATGCTGCAGCCTAGGATGGACCGCCATGGACACCATGGTGCTTTGTTGGGGCACAAGGGTAGATGAAATGGAGAGAAGTCAGCACCCAGTACACGGGTGCCCCAAGATGTGGGGGAGGAGGAGGGATGCAGGACACAGCCTTGTGAGAGGCAGTGGTGGCCTGTGGAAGTACGGGTCAGAAGGGAAGGCCGGCTCACGCAGAGCCTGAGGTGTCAGGTCACGGGTAATGGGCATCTTCCTGCCCCTCGGGGAGAGATGTGCTAAGAGCTTCGCCAGCCTTTGGAGGTGGAGGGCAGCAGGCAAGGACCTAAGTGAGGAGCTCGGGGTGCCCCTCTATGGAGGCTGCACCACCTCCTAGTGGGCCTTGCCCTTCAGCACCCCAGACCCCAGGCCCAGGGTATCTTGTCCCTCTCTCATGGACTGGTTGGAGCATCTCAGGAGAGAAAGACAAGCCTCGCTAATCTTACAATGGCAGCCTTACTTTAATAATACACAGTAAACCTCCACTACAACATGTGTATCTGCTAGGGCGTGAACCCAGGGCCTTTGCAGGCAGGCAGTACTCTGGCGCTTAGCTTCACCCGCAGTTCCCTCCCAGTGTTTCTTTTTTATTTATTTATTTATTTATTTATTTATTTATTTATTTATTACCAGGATCTGGCAAAACTACCCAAGTCAGCCTTGCACTGGCTAAATTACCCAAGCCAGCTACATTATAGTGTTTGTTGTTACTGTTGTTATAGTGATTTTTAAAAACTAGTTTATCAGCTAGGTGTGGTAAGCTGCAGTAATCTCAGTATTCTGGGAGGCTGCAGCTGCAGGGCTGCAAGCTTGAGCCCATTTGATTGCAAGGAAGTACCCTAAGGACTTAGTGAGACGCTAATTTCAAATTTTAGAAAGGCCTTGGAATGTGACAGGGTGAAACCTGGGGATCAGTGCTCAGTCCTAAAAGAACTAATGTAAGCTAAAATTAAACAGTAATAACAAGAAAATAAAAACTACTTTAACAAGGATTAAGGTATGGGTCAGTAGTAGAGTAGTTATCCAGCAACCATAAGGCCCGGGGGTTCAAATAGCTACAAAAACAACCAAAATACTGAGGTATGATTGACTGGAGATTTGGCTGTCTTTTCTCCTCTCCCCTCCCCTTTCCTTCCTGTCTCCTTGCTTTCTTCTCTTTTGTGAGACAGGGTCTCCCTGTGTAGGCAGTTTGATGCTGGCCTTGAACTTGCAGTGACCCTCTTACCTCAGACCCCCAAATGCTGGAATTACAGGCGCACAGCGCCCCACCACCCCTTGCGCTGGGAACTGACAGTTATGAATGCTGGACAGGTGCTCTATGGCTAAACTATATCCCCAGCACTTACAGTAAATTTTAAAGACAGCCTCATTGCAGAGTTCAGGCTGGCCTTGGGTTTAGGATGTTCCTGCCTCAGCCTCCCTCGTGTGGGGTGGGGCGTGCTGGTGTAAGTTTTAGGAGGTACAGAAGTTTCCTGCCAGCCTAGTGCCAGGTTAGGGACAGCAGGAGTGAACGGCAGGTGAAGGATCTGTGCTTTACCCCACGTAACCGCCCTCCTGCACTGGCAGACCCACTTCCCCAGGGCTGTTGCTTATCCCTGACAGCCATCAGGAGGACCGAGGCCAGCCCTCCCTGGGGTGTGGGGAGCAGGGTGGTCAGGCCAGCCTGGGTGTGTGCTCAGGGTGCCTGCCCTGTGCTCTGACTTCAGTGGAAAACCGCGGCCCTCCTTGCTGCCGTGTCCACTCTTCCCAGCCTGTGGCTCGGCGGCCTAACGCAGAGGCTGCGCTGTCAGCCCTGCAGCCCGGCCCGGTGTGCTTGGGTGTTGCCCTGAACGCTCAGCTGTCCTTCACAGCAGCGCCCGCCGTGGCTGCCTTACGCCATTGGGGCCCTTTTATGCAGGAGGAAACGGACGCTGCGCAGCTGAAATAACTGGATGGAGCCGTGAAGGGGAGCAGCCCCGAGTTTGAGCCATGCCTATTTTCCTCCCTCCTTCCTTCCCTTCCATCAGGGTGAGGGCTGAGGGTGGGGGCCAGCAGAAAAGGCATCTGCAGCTTGAGATTTTGAGGGCTGACCTGGGCGCCCCCTTGGGGCTGGTGGCATCCCGAGAGGTGTGCTCCCCTCATCACAGGTACAGATGGTCATGGGTGTAAACCGCAGGCTGAGTTGATTCTGACTTCTCTGTGGGTGGCCTCTGACCTTGTTACCTGTACCTGGGGTTGTTTGATAGCTGGCTGAGTTGTGCCTCACGGGGAGTGAGCCCAGGACCTCATGGGCTTCAAGCAAGCCATCTACCATTGAGCCTCCAGCCCGTTGTATTTTGGGGGTCCCACTACGAAGTTGCCCTTGAGTATGTGTGTGATCCGCCTGCCTCAGCTTTCTCAATAGGTGGGGTCACCTGTGAGTACCACTTTGCCCAGCCATTTGGTCACCGCAAGAAGTGGTGCTCCTTTAATGAGATCCTGTCACAAAATGCAGACGTGTGTAATCTCAGCATTCCTGGAGGCTGAGTCAGAAGAATTCCAAGTCAAGCCAAGCCTGAGCAACTAGGGGAGAGCCTGTCTCAATTTTTCAAAAATGGTGTAAAGGCTGGGAGTATGTTTGCTGCAGTCTAGGCTCAATTCCCAGGGAGGAAGGAGGAAGGGAAGGGAAGAAAGATGCTTTCTCTCAAAAGATTGACCTGACTGACTGTGTCACCTGTCACCCTGGAGACCTTTCTCATGGGTCTTTGTCTCCTTCCTAAGGGGCTATGGGGAGCATGTTGGCTCTGGTTTGCTACATAATATGCAGGTCCTGCATGGGATGGGTTTTGATCTTTCATGTTCCCCGGACACAAAGCCATGTGTTTGGGACAAGGGCGGCTGTGAGGGGACACAGCCAGCTTTGGAATGCCGTTGAGCTGGGCCTGTAATATTAGCGCCCTAGGAGGCTGAGGCAGGAGGATTGCAAGTTTGAGTTGCACCTGGGCAACTTAGCAAACCTCTGTCTCAAAAGGAAAAAAGGGTTAGGGATGGAGCTTGGTGCAAAGGCCCTGGCTTCAACCCACAGTATTGAAAACCCCCCTTGCGTTATTGGCACTGCTGTCTCTCCAAGGTGAGGCTAGGAAGCACTGTAACCAGGAGCAGGACCAGGGCGGTGGGTGCTGCGGGGAGGCCAAGACACCCAGGAAACTCGCAGGGTGCTAACACCACCTGGGTGCTGCTGGCCTGAATTCTTTTGGGCCTGGGCGGAGCCACACCTCTGGCACAGCCAAGGGAGAATGTGGCAGTACCTATGTGCTGTGTGTGCTCTGGGGACCCCACTGGCATGATGGGGTGACTTCCATGTGGGGGTCTCCTGCTCCGCACCTTCCTGTGTCCCTCTGTGACGCGAGGACCAAGGTCCCCTCCGAGACCTGTAAAGCTGGGGGCCGGAAGTCAGCTGTGGGATCTGCCATGCCTACGGTCTCTGGAGGATGTGTCTGGGGTACTTGACCTGTCCCACCAGCTCCCCCCATAGGCTTTGTGCTTTTATTTGTGGCTGGGGAAAGGACCTGAAACCTTTCATTTGGTAGTGGGGATTGAACTCAGGGCCTTTGCAGAGAGCTGCATTCTCAGCTTTTGTTGATCCTTTATTTCTGAAGCAGGATCTTGTTATCATCCAGGCTGGGTGGGCTCAAATTGAGATCCTCCTGCCTCAGCCTCCCAGAGGGCTAGAATGTCAGAGGTACCCCTCTATCGCACCTGGTGCTCGATGCACTGCTGAGAAGCTTTCTGCTGTGCACCCTTTTATCTTCTGGTCAAAGCAGGCCATGGCACACACTGAGCCACACCCTGGACCATGGCTCTCTGCCCCATCCAGGTGGAGTTTGGGGTACAGAGACCCTTAAGAGTTTGAGACCAGAACACAAGTCCACAGCAGCTTCCACTCCTAAGCAGAAAGCCCTCCTCACTCTTGTGTCATTATATCAGCTTCTGCAGTGATAGGTGGCATGGTTGCCCATGGGAGTGGCAGCCCTCACTGGCCATATGGGCAGAACAGGGCTTGTGTCAGGAGCCACACACACCATTCTTTGCAGTTCTCCACATGAGGCGCAGGTTCTGCACAGGATAGGTTTTGACCTTGCATGCTCCCAGGACATGAAGCCCTATGTTCACGATGAGGGCGCCCAGGAGGAGAGTGAGACACAGAGCTTCCTGCTTAGTGCTTGGTCCCAGGGCACCTCTGTCTCTTCTCTTAAAGAACTTGCTCTTCACCTTGTCCCCACTCACAGTGGCTGGCTGGCCATGGGGCCGACCTCACGAGCTCAGCTACTTGGCCCTAACTGGAGTCTGCCTCTGATCTCAGAGGCCACGAATCTGTTCTACCTATTACAGTGAAAGGACAGTAGGGTCCAGAAGCCATGGCTGTGTCATGAACAGACCCACAGGAAAACCACAAGGCAGGTCCGCTCAGCCAAGAGAATTGCATGGTGACCATGGGTGGGGGTCCTGGGGCAGGCAGGGTGCTTGGACAGACTGGGGCTGGGCTCATGCACCAGGTCCAGCTGCAGTGGACCTGCAGAGCTCTGTGCCAGCCTCTCAAGCTCCCCCAGAGAAGCGTGGCCTGCAGCCCTTTGGCTTGCATTCCTGGCTATGTCCCTTGGCCTCGTTCAGTGCCTTATAAGCCATGGTTCTTAAGTGGTCACCACGTCCAACCTTCCTGGTACCAAGTGGCCACCTTGGGAACTACCCTCTCTCCCATGGGGGTGAGGGGAACCCAGGATGAAGCAACCCCACCCCACTGCAGGTACAGGAGAGACTTGGCCTCCACGGTCATGGGCAGGCCCCCGTTGGGAGTCCCTGAGGTTTCAGCCTGGTGCCCACAGCAGACCGCCTCCTATTGCTCCTCCATCTCCTCCTTTGCCTGCTTGTGGGCACAAGAGAGCCCTGTGGCTCTCATCACAGGGCTGGGATCTGAGTCTCACCCTGAGATGGAATACCTTCTGACTCTCCTAAAAATCCCTGGTGTCTTAAATGTCATTGTGTGAAGGGCGCTGGGGCTAGTTGACCCTGCTCTGTTTGTTTTTGTATTACTGAGCCTTGTCCCACGGCTTTTGCCCTGAAGTACATCCCCAGCCTTATCCATTGTTGTTGTGCAGGTTTTATTAGTACTGGGAATCAAACTCAGGACGTTGTGTTTCCAGGCCAGTACTTGTGCCACTGAGCTATATCCCCAACCCCTATGTGCTGGCTGGCTGGCTGACTGACTGACTGAATAACTGACTGAAATAGGGTCTCAAGTTGTTCCCAAGTTATCCAGGCTGGGCTCAGACTTGCAACTCTCCTGCTTCAGCCTCCCAGTACAGGAGCCTCCCAGCTCATGTGGCTGAGCCTGCTTATGTTTGAAGCAGAGGTGAGAAGGACACACAGCCACCTGAGGTGGGTGGTGAACGGGCTGCAACCTCAGAGCCCAGTGCAGAATATGAGACCCATGCCTTGACTCTACACAGGGCCTCTTTCCCTCAGGGGGACCTCTCAGATTGATGGGTGATGTCATGCTGACAGTAGAGTAGTGAGTGCCCTGGTATCCAAAAGCTACAGCTCCCTTCAGGACAATGGCATCTGACGGAGTGGCCACACGTCTGAGTGTGATGGATCCTGGGTGGGTGAGTATCTGTCCTGGGTTCCCGTAGGCCTTCATTCTGGAACTGGGACCCTGAGTTCCTCATCTGGCCTGAGGCTTCCCCTTGTACCAGTCCTTGCTACAGTTTGGAGGCTTCTCAGGAGGAAGCAAGGGCCTATGGGAGGGTCTTGTCCCTGTGTGGGTTCTCCTCTGCTTGGCCCAACCTAGGCAGCCTCCACTCAAGTGAAGCCAGGCAAACATTTTCCCCGTCATTCCTAGAAGCCAGCAGGGCTGTCTCCAGGCAGAGGCAACAGTTCCTGTATAGACAGATGTGGACTTGTGAGGCTGAGCAGTGGTAAAGGATGGCTGCTGAGAATCCATTTTCTAAAACCATTTTTAAGCTGAGTCTAATGACAATTACCTGTAACTGCATCTACTTGGGTGGCCAAGGAGGACCACCAGTTTGAGGCTATCTTGGACAACTGAGAGAGACCTTGCCTCAAAGTATAATTTTGTTTTTAAAAGGCTGGGACTAGCTAGGGTAGAGCACTTGCCTGTCCTATATAAAGCCCTGGGCTGGATCACCAGTGTGCTCCAAGTGGGGTGGTGCCAGGTTGTAGCTCATGGTGATAGAGCAGGGTGCAGCTTGACCAACACCCTGGACCAGTAATACTGTGCTACCCTGCCGCATTGCCCGACCAAAGAAAGAAGTTTCTAATCTCTGTTGTAGGAAACCTATTGGCTGAGCCAAGCTTTCCTGACTGCCGTACCTATCGCTGCAGGAATTTACTGCATGCGAAAATCAGCCCGGGTAGGATTTCTGTGGGTGCAGAGAAGGCCTTGCTCTGGGGTCCTCCCATTTCAGCCCCTTGGCAGAGAAAGATCTGGAAGGTCTCTGGGTTGTGATGTCCTGGACTTCAGGGTCCTGTCTTGGTGACTGTAAGGCTGAGAGGGCCTGAAGCTGAATGTAATTGTCCTTCAGAGCTAAAAGGGCAAGAGGATATGCTGACATACTCTGGGATGTGCAGCTATTTCTTGCGGTAGTAGGAGTTGAATCCAGGCCTTCTTTACATTGAGCTGCATCCTCAGCCATTTAGGTATGTGTGTATGTATGTATTTATGCTGAGAGCCTCACTACATTGGTAAATCACCAGGGCTGGCTTGCTCAGCCTTCTAGAATGGTGAGAATAAGGTGTATGGAAGTTACATTTCTTTTTATATAGCTCTTGCTTTATGTTGGTCTTAATCATCCAACAGAAAAGTATAAAAACAAGGTATGAAAAGTGAAGCCATATTAATATGCTGAGCTGTAAAAGGCTCAAGTCAACAACTTCTGACATTGCCAGTCCTACGGATAACCCACTACTATTATGTACTATTGGACTACATTGGATTATTTTGCTGAATTCACACACCTACAATATTTAAGTTGTAATTGAATACCCTTCTCTGACAAAACTAAACCAAAAAAGGGGATACAAAGGAAGGACCATTTTGTATATACAAAATAGGATAGATATAGCCACTTTCTCTTAATTCAATGAGAAGAAAGATTTGTACTAATAGTGTTTAGACAGGATATCATGTCTGCATCTTGTACTATGAATAACCACTAAGAAGACAACAATATGCAATGTATTAAATATTGAAACTGTCCTATTAATCAGTTTTGAAGCTGTCTCATTGCTATTTGTTTTTCAATAAAAATAATTTAAAAAAACAGTTAAAAAAAAAGAATACAGGTGTATGGCTGATTTAAAAAGCAATGGGTCTTTCTGTGACTAGTAAGGATGAGCGGTTGAAGACCCGACCTCTCAGCTGCTGGAAATCAGAAGCTGAGTATGTAGCACTGTGGGAGTCATCTTGTGGCTTGGTCTCTTCTCTTGGAGAAGATCTGGACTGTTCTCTTGTGGAACCCACATTCCATCCATGTCCCTAAGGACCCTGCATGAGGCCCCTGTTCCAGGCCCTGGTCTTGTTTGGGAGAAGCTGAATGACAAGTCTGCCCCCTGGGGAAAGGGGCCTTTCTCAGCTGATGTCCTGCCTAGAAGCCTGCTCCACCTCCGTGTGCATTGGCTGATAGGAACAGGAGCTGGACCCAAGTTATCTTTCAGGTTGGGCATGTCATGCCCCTATATCACAATCACTACAGATCCTGTGGAAAGTCACATGACCATCCATGCCCACTTCGAAAACCTTTACTCACAGAGAATGGAAAACACACAAAAAATAGACAGATCTCTAGAAAAATACGAATTACATGGGCTGGCCAAATAGCTCAGTGGAGTGAAGAGCCCGCAGAGCCCAGCGTCAGGGTTCGTTCCCCAGCGGGCGGCGCTGGCTCCGCTGCTGCACTGCACTGAGATAGCAGTTGAGACGGTGTGGTGGCGCACGCCGGTAATCCCAGCTCTCGGGAGACCGAACACAGGCAGATCACTATGAGTCCAATCTATGTAGTGAAACTCTGCAGACCCTGTCCTAAAAGTACAAAAAAAAAAAAAAAAAAGGATTATAGATTAAGATAAAGTGAGATTCATCCTAGGAATATGGGGATGTTTTAACATATTCAAATCAACGTATGTAATAATGCACATAGATCAAAGACAAAATCACACAATAGATACAGTAAAAACTTTTCAATAGTTCCATAGTTCATTCATGATAGAAGCTCTACAGAAAATCAAAATAGATGGTGTTTACCTCAATCTCATAAGACAACTATGACAAACCAACAGCCGAGATCATAATAAATAGACAAATCTGAAAATCTTTCACTCAAGCTTTTCTTCTTCCAGTTCCAAGTGCTTGTCAGCCACGGATTACAGTACAGTTATGGCCACGTCCAAGAACCACACCACACACAACCAGTCCTGAAAACGGCACAGAAAGGGCATGAAGAAACCTCGGTCACAAAGATACGACTCTCTGAAGGAGGAGGATCCCAAGTTCCTTAGGAACATGTCCTTTGCCTAGAAGCACAACAAGCAGGGCTTCAGGAAGATGCAGGCAAACAGTGCGAAGGCCACCAGTGCACGCGCCGAGGCTGTCAAGGCCCTCGTCAAGCCCAGGGAGGCCAAGCCCAAGATCATCCCAAAGAGAGTAAACCAAAGGCTCACGCAACTTACCCATATTGCCCATGGCAAGCGTTTCTGTGCCTGCGTTGCCAAGTATTGCAGGCCTTGCCGGCCAAAGGCCCAGACTCTAGCTTCTGCCCCAGCCCAGGACCCCAAAGGTGCCCAGGCCCCAAAGGTGCCCAGACCCCAAAGGATCCCAGGCCCACGTGAAGGCGCCACAGTAAAAGCCTTGGGCCGGGGAGATGGCGCAGTGGAATAAGTGCTGTCCTGGAAAGCACAGGGGCTGAGTTCAATGCCCAGTTCTGTCGGAAAAAAAGAAAAACAAACAAACAACCACACACACACAGACACACACACACACACAGACACACACACACACACACACACACATACACACACAGTAAAAGCCTCTTATCTGCTGATGTAAAAACAGAAGGACTGATGTGACTCCTGGGGTGCCATCTGTGGGGGGCTGGTGTCCTCCTGTATTCTTTGTACAAATAAACCCGAGACAGAAAAATAGATTTAAAACAATGAAATCTTTCACTCAAAATCAGGAACAAGTCAAAGCTTTCTACTATTACCACTCTTTTTCAACACAGATCTGGAAAAGTTAGCCCAAGCAATTAGACAAGTGAGGGCAACAAAAGGAACAGGGGTAGGAGGCCAGCTTGCAGTGCCCACGGCTCCTCCCCAGCCAGCCTCCAGGCCCGGGGTGAGTGTGGGACCATCCCATTGCTCCTTGCGCCCAAGACCCCTCACTCCCCAGCCAGACCGCAGGCCTTGCATCAGGCCTCCTGGGAAACATTGCAGAGCTCCTTGCAGCGAGGCTAGGAGCTAGGCCCACCCCGTGACTCCAGGAGATGAGCATCTTGTCAGAGTGGCGCAGCGGGTCCACCTCTACAAGCTGCAATAGGAGGAAGCTGAGCACAGCAACAGAAGTAAAGCCAGGCACATCTGGACAAGATCAAAGTTGGTAGATGCGGAAATGGTAAGCTGAGAGACTTTGCTGGACCCGGATCTATGAGAGGGTTCTCTTTTTTTTACACTTGATCTACAAAAAGGGCAACAGGGAACTGGGTGAACGAGTCTGCCTAGAAGACCGCAGGACATCAAGGGGAGGGGAGTAGACAGAACTTATGGGAGCTAACTTAAACACAAATTCTCAGTTTAATGCCTGCTTAGAGGGGGCCGGGGAGATGGCTCAGTGGAATAAATGCTTCCTTGGCAAGCGTAAAGGTCAGAGTTCAATCCTCGGTTCCAGAAAAAAAAAAAAAAAAAGAATATATATTAATGCCTGCTTAGCTGCACAGAAGTAGTGTTTGCTTTTACTGTCCAAAATACAAAACCTTTAGTTACAAAAGTTTGTAAACTGCTATCACTGCCCATTCTTAGTGCTCCTAATTGTAGTTCTGTAAATACAAAACTAAAACTGGCTTAACCACATACATTCTTGGATAAGAATTACAATATGTTCTAAGTTTATAGCTGCATGAAAACTTTACACCAAAGGTCAGAGGACAGTGCTGTAAAAAATGACAAAGAGGAGGAGCAAAATGCAATGCCAGGCCCTGAGCAAATGCAGGAGACATTAGCATAGAAGAAACTGGGAATCCCACAGCTGAAATGTCTGAATTAATACAGTCTAAAGTAAAGAAACAACCAAAGAAAGGTATAGAGGAAATCAGATGAGAAGTAACTTCTCAAATAAAAAAAGAAATCTGTGTATTAAGAGTGTCTGAAGTAAAGAATCAACTGAAGAAACATACAGAGGAAATAAGGTCAGAAAAAAACTTTGAAGTAAAAAAAAGAAAGGATAATTATACTAAAAGAATTAATAACTGCTTCTCAAGAAAGCACTGATAAAAAATTAGAGCAGTATAGAAAAATGATGGAATATTTGAATTAGCAATATAGGGAAGAAATAGATCCCATGAAGCAGAGTCAAAGAGGTATAGAGGAACTTAAAATCTCAATCACAAGCTTGCAAAACTGTTTAAATGAAAGTGAAGACAGAGTTTAACACCTGAAGACACCGTAGCAGCTAGTGAAAAGGTAAGAAAAGATCTCTTCAAAACAACTAGGATGCCAAATAAAATAATTCATCATCTGCAAGACGATGTAAAGATGAACAACGTGAGACTAATAGGCATCAATGAGAAAGAAGGAGTCAACACAAATGATATAAAAAGAATATGGGCAGAAGTACTAGCAGAAAGCTTCCCAAATGTGGGGAAAAATCTGACATTCAGGTAACTGAAGCGTATACAACACCAAATAACCTCAACCCAATTAAAAACACAACCAGACATAAGATAGTGAAGATACCAGAAATCCAGTACAAGAAAAATATACTAAAAATCTGCTAGACGAAGAAACAGATCACATTTAAAGAAAACCCATCAGAATAATGGCAGAGTTCTTTTCACAAACCATTAAGTCAAGAAAAGCATGGAGCAGAGTACTTCAAGTCCTCTACCAAAACAGATTCCAGCCCAGTCTACTATACCCTGCAAAACTCTTTCAATGTTGATGGAGAAGTGAAATACTTCCATGACAAAGAACAACTAAAGAATTTCATAATGACAAAGACAACCCTACATAGACTACTAAAAGATATTCTAGAGAGGGACCAAAATGACCAGAACACCATGAATGAGAACAGCAAGAACCCACCAACTAGGGCAAACAATTAAACATGAGAAAAAAGAGATAAACAATAGTACGTAAATAACATGTCAATCATAAGGCAATGCATCTCAATTATAACCATCAATGTAAATGAACTTAATTCAAATATTGAAAGAAATAGACTGGAACATTGGATTTAAGATGCAAAATCCAACAATATGCTGTATACAAGAAACACACTTACCTCATAAAGAAATTTATAGGCTGATATAAAAGGATGGAAAACAATACTACCTGCCGCAACACTTCAGAAAAAAGCAGGGGAGGCAAAACTGTTCTCAGACAGTCTCACTTTCAGACCAAGAATGATCAAATGAAATAAAGAAGGCTACTACATACTACTTATGGGAAAAATCCAAGAAGAAGAGGTAACACTCATAAACATGTAAGCACCAAATATGGGAGCACCCAACTATATAAGATAAATCTTAATGGACATGAAAAAAATAATATCCAATACCACAATCATAACAGAAGTCCTTAATACCCCCTTATCGCAAAAACATAGGTCAAGCAGACAAAAAATTAGCAAAGAAGTAGAAGAACTGAACCAGAACCTGGAACAAATGGACTTAGTGGACATATACAGAGTGTTCCACCCAACCACAGCTGAATACACATTCTTTTTGGTTGCACATGGGACATTGTCTAAAATAGACCACATACTTGTCCATAGGTCACGCTTAGGTATGTGGAAGAAAATAGAAATTATCCCATGCATATTATCTGACCACAGTGAAATGAAATAGAAAATAAATGACAAAAGAAACAAGAAAAACCCCATAAATACGTGGAAATTAAACAACACCCTACTCCGCAACAAATGGGTCACAGATGAAATTCAACAACAAATTAAACAATGCGTAAAATTCAATGAAAATTCAAGAACAACTTCCTGGAATTCATGGGATGAAATGAAAGCATTTCTTAGAGGGAAATTTACAGCTGTGAACTAAACTAGCACATTAGGAAAACAGAACAGGAACAAATAAATACCCTAAGGTTGCACCTCAAACATCTAGAAAAGAAAGAGCAAACCAAACCCAGAGATCAAAGACAAGAGGAAATTATAAAAATTAGAGAATATAATAATTCAATTGAAATGAAGAAAACAAAGAATTATCAAATCAAAAAGCTGTTTCATAGAAAGATTAAATAAAATTGATGAGACCATAGCTAACCTCATCAAAAAGAAAAAAGAAAAAACTCAAATACAAGCAATAAGGGATAAAAAGGGTGTAATTACCACAGACACAGGAAATTCAGAAGATCACTAATAGCTACTTTCACAGAATAGAAAACACAGAAGAAATGGACAGATTCCTAGAAAGCTACAAATTACCAAAACTGAATGAAGAAGATATGAGAACTCTCAATAACTCAATAACAGCCAATGAATTATGAAATGTAATATAAAAACCTACTGAAAAAGAAAAGCCCAGGCCCTAATGGATTCACAGCTCCATTCTACAATGAATTTACAGAAGATACAATCCCTATACATCTCAAACTCTTCAATGAAATTGAAAAGGAAGCAATCCTCCCAAAATCATTCAAGTATTATACTGATACCAAAAGCAGGGAAAGACACTACTAAAAAGAGTACTACAGGACAATCAATCTTCCTCATGAACATAGATGCAAAAATCCTCAAAAAAAATCCTAGCCAATAGAATACAGCAAATTATTAAGCAGATTATACACCATGATATGGCAGGTTCATCCCAGGGATGAAAGCATGGTTCAATGTACTCAAATTTAAAAATGTAATACACTATATGAGTATAGCTAATTCCACACACCACATGATCTTCTCAATTGATGTACAAAAGGCTTTTGACAAAATGCAACACTCATTCACGTTCAAAGTCCTACAGAAAATTGGAATAGATAGTCTCTATTTCAATCTGTTAAAAGCCACCGATGACAATCTAATGGGTAACATAATACTAAATGTGGAAAAACTGATACCTTTTACTATCAGATCTGCTACAAAACAAGGATGTCCTCTATCACCACTCCTATTCAATATAGTTCTGGAATCATTAGTTAGAGTCTTTAGAAAACAGAGAGAAATAAAAGGAATGAGTATAGGTAAAGAAGAATTTAAACTATTATTATTTACAGATGACATGATACTGTACTTGGAAGACAAAAAAAAAAAAAAAAAAAAAAAAAAAAAAAAGAAAAGAAAAAATCCTCCACCAAAGTAGCTACTAGAATTAATACACAAATTCAGTAGCATAGCAGCATACAAAGTCAGTACCCAAAAGTCAATAGCATTCCGCTACAAAGATAATCAACACATTGAGAGGTAAATTAGAGGAACAATATCTTTTACAATAGCACCGAGGAAAATGAAATACTTAGGAATTAATCTAACCAATGAAGTCAAAGATCTATTCAATGAAAATTACAGTACTCTGAAAGAAGAGATCGTAGAGGATTTTAGAAAATGAAAAGATATTCCCACTTTTGAATAGGAAGAATAAACATTGTGAAAAAGGCCATGCTCCCAAAATTGTTATAGAGATTTAATGCAATCCATATCAAAGGGTCACCAACATACCTCACAGACCTAGTGAAATCATTCCTAAAATTTTTTAGGAACCAGAAAAGACCTAGAATAGCAAAGGCAATTGTGGGCAACAAAGACAAGGTAGGAAGCATTACAACTCCTTACTTGAAATTATACTACAAAGCTGCTGTGGTAAAATCAGCATGGTATTGGCAAAAAACAGACTAGAGGATCAGTGGAATAGATTACATGGTGCAGAAGCCACTACAAATACACTCAGCCACTTTACCTTCGACAAAGGGGCCATAGATGCTTTCTGGAAGGAAGATAGCCTCTTTAACAAACAGTGCTGGAAAAATTGGCTCTCTGCTTGTCAAAAACTAACACTACTCATGTCTATCAACATGCACCAAGCTAAAGTAAAAATGGATTAAAGATCTAAACATTAAAACAGAAACACTAAGTCTCCTGGAAGACAAAGTAGAAGGAACTCTTGAAGACATAGGAATAGGCAAAGCGTTCATGAAAAAATCACATCGCATGGGTATTACTTGAAAGACTTAACAACTGGGACCTCCTCTTATTGAGAAGTTTTGACATGTCAAAAGAACTTACCAACAAAGTGAAAAGACAAACTGCAAGTTTCAAAAATATCTTAACTAATAAGCACTCAAAGTCTGCTCTCTAGAATTTATGAAGAACTAAAAAACATTAGGGCCCAAAAATTTAAAAACTCAATCCAGAAATG